>NC_039291.1:1604291-1924291 GCF_003368295.1 Carassius auratus | reverse complement strand
GTTATCCAAAGGTTAATTTTTTTATCTGCTTAAGTATTACAGTTGTTTTAAAGCTAAAGTCTTAACCATTCCATGGTAAACTGAAATAATTAAGAGTGTCATTTCTATTTTCTATGTATCAAGGTTTATAAGAAGTTTAAGAAGTAATTAAAGATTAGAATAAGTTACTTATTCTAAATTAAATTACTTTTCAGACTGAGTAATTACAAAAGTAATTTAAATACAATATTGATTATTTAATTAATTAATTACTTATTTAAAGTAACTTGCTTGGCAGTTGTTAGTTAAGTTGAATTAAACTGAATTTAATCAAAATTAATTTAATTAATTTTGGATCCTGGTTACATTTACTTGGTATTTTGGAGTTGTCCTGGTGCTACTTCACAAAACCAACAGTATTTACTGAATACCAAACATACATTTAATGTGGTTAACTTTCTTAGTAGTGGTGTTGTGGTTAAAAGATGAGTTATTTTATTTAATCAGTTTACAGAGACAGCTTTGCTGGATTTTCATTTATTTGAAAGATATCAGTCATTGCAAATTATGGATTTAAACAGAAAAGCTTTCCAGATGAGTGGATGTGTATTTGGAGCAGATGTCTCCAGCGTGGTCAAAACGTCCTGAAATCTGAATGTGGCTCACAGGGTGAGCGTCAGCAGTATAGGTCATGTCTGTAAATTAATTGCATTGTTGTTATTCCACTCGCTTCAGATCATTAGTATTCCTTTTACATTTTTATTTCAATCTAGCCTTTTATTATATTGTAATTTGACTAGCAAGGGAAAAAAAATCTATGAACTATCGACATCCTCTGTTTTCTGAAATGGAATGTAGCCTTGACAAATTCATTACTTTCGTTATATTAAGTGTTGCCAAATTGATGTTGATAACAAATTTCAATTAACGTCCCCATAAATTGGTTTGAGAAGTATTACACTCAGTTATCTCATTGCAGTGATGTAATCATCTGTCATATAAACCCAGACTAGAAGAACCATCTTTACCATTGATTATTTTTAAAACCATAACCTTCTTTGAACCTTTCATAAAAAAATGTAATCCTTGAGATGGATAAATCTTAAGCATAGTAGACTTTTTTTCTGTTTTTAATACTTCCATTGAAATAATGCTAGCGTAAATAAACCTGACATCTAGCTCTTCTGAATGTTTCTGTTTATGACAAGTATGAATGAAGCCTGGTAGCTTTAGATACGTATCATTCCTCAAGCTGTTTTCCTACTCGTGAGGAGCAGAGAGGGGTTTGGCTGCAGTGATTTTCCTGTCAGAAAGTGTTTCATCCACATTTGCTCCTTGCTGGTTAAACCGCTCATATTCCTTCATCATTTCGTGCTGGTGATCACAGATGCCGATAAAGACATGCCGCCATCTCCAAACGCTTGTTTATGAGGGCATAGGGTGGAATAAATAAACCCAGTATTCCCACCCTATTAAAATCCAGATTAAAATTGTTGTTGTGTTTTGGAAAATAATATTTTTTTTTTTTTTTTTACTGCTCATTAGCGAGATTAAACTGACGTGCTGGACCTGGACCTGGACTATAAAAACTTTTGAAATCTCTTGTTAAGAAATTCAAGATGGGCAAGTCTAATCATGTACATGTTTTGTTTCTTATTATTTAATATTCAATATTAAAATACTAATGCTTCTACTAATAGTAATATTCATCATCATCCTAAATTAACTTTTTAATTTGACAGCCTTACCTGTAACAAACTAGCTACCTGCTATTGTAGCCTACACCAACTGCTGATCAACAGTTGCTAATGAGTTGCTTATACTCATTAATGACCATATTAAAGCAACTAATAACCAGCTTGCACCAGCTAATGACCACCTTAAACCAACTAGTGACCATATTAAAGCAACTAATAACCAGCTTGCGCCAGCTAATGACCACCTTAAACCAACTAGTGACCATATTAAAGCAACTAATAACCAGCTTGCACCAGCTAATGACCACCTTAAACCAACTAGTGACCATATTAAAGCAACTAATAACCAGCTTGCACCAGCTAATGACCACCTTAAACCAACTAGTGACCTTATTAAAGCAACTAATAACCAGCTTGCACCAGCTAATGACCACCTTAAACCAACTAGTGACCATATTAAAGCAACTAATAACCAGCTTGCACCAGCTAATGACCACCTTAAACCAACTAGTGACCATATTAAAGCAACTAATAACCAGCTTGCACCAGCTAATGACCACCTTAAACCAACTAGTGACCATATTAAAGCAACTAATAACCAGCTAATGACCACCTTAAACCAGCTAGTGAACATATTAAAGCAACTAATAACCAGCTTGCACCAGCTAATGACCACCTTAAACCAACTAGTGACCATATTAAAGCAAATAATAACCAGCTTGCACCAGCTAATGACCACCTTAAACCAACTAGTGACCATATTAAAGCAACTAATAACCAGCTTGCACCAGCTAATGACCACCTTCAACCAACTAGTGACCATATTAAAGCAACTAATAACCAGCTTGCATCAGCTAATGACCACCTTAAACCAACTAGTGACCATATTAAAGCAACTAATAACCAACTTGCACCAGCTAATGACCACCTTAAACCAACTAGTGACCATATTAAAGCAACTAATAACCAGCTTGCACCAGCTAATGACCACCTTAAACCAATTAATGACCATATTTAAGCAACTAATAAACAGCTTGCACCAGCTAAGCTTACACCAACTGATGACAATCTTAAACAAGCTAATGACCTTCCTAAACCGACAAATGACCATCTTAAACCAGTTGATGGCCATCAGCTTAATCTAGGCTATGATCATCTTAAACCAGTTTAATCCAACTAAAGACCATTTTAAACCAGCTAATGACCACCTTAACCCAGTTTACACCATTTTATGACCGGTATAAACTGCTGTCTTAAACCAGTTTACACTAGGTAATGACCTAGTGACCTAGTGGGCCGTTGCTTGAACCTATTAATGACATCTTAAACCAGCCAGAACCAGCTAATAACCAGTTACCATGTTCCTAGGCAAATTTTTCTAATAGGAAAATATGAACAAAAATACAAAAATGCTTTTTTGGGGGGACCTTTTTCGCCACTCGGTTTCCCTTCAGACACAGGAATGCACTGACTGTTGAGTGAAAATAAATAAGATGTGGAGAAAAGGAATAGAGATAGCCCTTCTCAGGGTGCATAGAGGGAAAGAATGGGAGTTAGATAAGCTAACCTGCAGTGGAGATGAAGCACAGAATGAGAATGAATGCAGTGCTCTGACCTTGTTGATCGGGCGAGGATGAATGCATTCGTGATGGAGGTGAAGGGGATTGGCAGTGGAGAGAGAGAGAGAGACAGGAGGAGTGGAAGAGCAACTGGCCAAACATAGCACACATACTCATGCATTAGTGTAGTAATCAGTCCCCAGCAGGGTGCATTGAGAGAATTGAATTAATTCCACATGCAGACTGTACTTTAGACACAGACGCACACACATGATTGTAGTAGATGCTACATACTACAGGCATCCCCTGGTGATTATGTACATGACAGATAATACTGAACGCATATTCTCATCTGCTTTGTCCATGTACAACAAATACAGTTGTTGCATCATTTTGCAATGTACACTGTTAATGGAAGCTGATAAATGCAAATTGATTTTACATGCCTCAAAAATCCATACAATGCATGAAAAATCCATTCAAATAATGGAAATAACTTACTCGATGGCTAACTTAAAATATCACTTAGTGTAGACCTGAAATTCACTACCTATTTATTATTTTGGTATATTGTTTTATTGAATACCCACAATTAATTATTTAATTGTATCTAATTTACATATTCATCATATTATGTTTTTTGTTAGAATGATTCGTCCCTTGTCATAATTACATTTTAACTGCCCCCCCCCCCCCAAAAAAAACAAACATTAAAAATTGTGACAATCAAAATCTATGTAAAAGTACTTTATCCTTTTTGATTAAATTGTCCATGCTGAAAAAAGTGTTAATAAAAAAAAAATAATAATTCTTACAAACCCCAGATACTGTAAGTAAAAATTATTTGAGGTGAGGGTTGCCATATATTATGCATAATGCTAATCAATCATAAATTATGATTTACATAATGCCATAAAAAATAAAACAATAGAGTTTTAATTTGTTTTAGTTTTTTTTTTTTTTTTTGGGGGGGGGGGTCTGTATTCATTTGATCATAATAGAGGAACATAATAACAGAGTAAAAGTACATTAATATAGTGAAAAAAGTCTGTATTTCTATTTTATTTTAAAATGTAATTTATATATGTGATGGCAAAGCTGAATTTTTAGCAGCCATATATATTATATTTATTATATATTTTTATAACTCTGTATATATTGCTGAATATTACATTTCTTTCAATGAGACATATATATACTAATATTTACCCTTTTATAGCCACCATATTAAACCTTATCAGTCCAAAGTTATTGCAGTCACAAGCCTACTGCAAATCAGCACCATCATTTACATTTTAATTAAGCTCAAATCAAACCTAATCAATCTCTCAGTAAAGCAAGTGAATAAACACGCCACTTCAATCTTATTGGTGGAAGGGAACATGATGACATCTGTATTTTTCTATTTTCTGGTTGCTGTAGACGTCTTTATAATTACCTTCTCATGCTGATCACAGATTTTACATGCCTTCTGAATGATATAAAAACAGTCTGGAAAGCAATCAAGTGCCATCAGGCACCATGAGCTTGTGTAATATATCCAAAGGTTATGCGGTGTCATTGCAGGAGATGAAACCAAGAGTGCGAGTCAGAGATGCCGTGAAAGAAATTTACATTCATAACTTCCGGTATGCATCATTCTGAGCCTTGACAGGGATCAAAAATCCTCCTCCACTGTGCAATAAGCAGAAAGGCTTTGTCAGCAGGTTATAGCCCACTGCAATTTTCTGCTTCCTCACTGTAGTTTATCACCTGATCCCAGACGCAGTTTTTCTGTGAACTTCACCATGCTTTCGTTCAAGCAATCTATAGAACAGTCACTCAACCGATCATTTAGCCAAAAATGGGCATGACACCTAGTCACCTCAGAGGTGCTAATCTCTTTTCCTCCTCCTGTCTTTCTTCCTCCCATCAACAGGGGCAGATGTGATTAATTTTGATGGGCAGGGGGTGATCTCTTACCGCTTCAAAATGAAGAAGATGAAGATTTTGAAGGATGTGATAGCCCTAAAGTTTAAAACATCAGAGAGCGAAGGGGTGATTCTTCACGGAGAGGGGCAACAGGGTGACTACATTACCTTGGAGTTGAGAAGAGGCCGGCTACTGCTGCAGATAAACCTCGGTAAATCTTAGGCCTAATATCTCCTCTGTTTATGGTGCGCTTGAGTGTACCTTGGTGTTTATTTTTTATTAATGTGCTGCTCTAAGTATTTCTTCATGTTATGTATATACCTGCTGTCTTCTGTTATTTAATTGATTGTTTGATCCTCATTGTTTCTTTGGTAAGGATAGTTCACTCAAATAAATTAATTAATTAATTATGTCATGGTTCTTTCCATCATGCAATCAAAAAAACACAAACAAAACAAAACAAAACAAAAAAAGTTTGGGGTTAGTAGGACTATTTGTGGTCCCACTTTATATCAAGTGGCCTTAACTACCATGTACTTACATCAAAAAATAAATACAATGTACTTATTGTGTTCATATTGTATTGCAACCTTTTTTTTTTTTTTTTTGCTGCTATTGAGGTGGGAAACAGGTAAGGTTAGGGACAGATTTGGTGGTATGAGTAAGTTTAAGGTTCTGTTAAGGTGTAAGGGATGGGTCAACGTGTAATTATACGTGTAATTATTACAGAAATTAATTACAGATGTAATTATGTGCAGATATTTTTCAAAAATAAGTACAATGTAAAAACATGTATGTACACAATAAGTGCATTGTACCAAATTAATAATTAAAATTTAAATACATAGTAGTTAAGGTCACTTAATATAAAGTGGGTCCCTATTTGTTTTATTTATTCAAATAAAAAAAAAATAATAGTTTACTCAGCAAGGATGCAATAATTTGGTCAAAATCATAAGACATTTATGTTAATGTTTGTTACAAAATAGTTTTATATCAACTAAAAGCCGTTGTTTTAAATGCTTTATTCATCAGAAAATCCTTAAAAAAATATGTATCAAAGTTTCCACAAAAATATTAAGCAGAACAATGGTTCACAACATTGATAATATTAAGAAATGTTTCTTGTGCAGCAAATCAGCCTATTAGATTGATTTCTGAATCATGTGACGCTGAAGACTGGAGTAATGACACATCAATGAAAATTCACCTTTGCTTTCACAGAAAATATGCATTTAAAAAAATATTAAAGCAAAAAATTGGTCAAATGTAATAATATTTCACAATACTTCTATTTTACTGTATGTTTCATCAAATGAATGAGCATAAAATACTTATTGGGAAGTCGTGGCCTAGTGGTTAGAGAGTATGACTCCTAAGGTTGTAGGTTCGAGTCTTGGGCTGGCAATACCACCCTTGAGCAAGGCACCGAACCCCCAACTGCTTCCCGGGGGCCGCAGCCTAAATGGCTGCCCACTGCTCCGGGTGTGTGTTCACTGCTGGGTGTGTGTGCAATTTGGATGGGTTAAATGCAGAGCACAAATTCTGAGTGTGGGTCACCATATTTGGCTGTATGTCACTTTCACTTTTTTTGTTTTTCCACTTATTTCTAAAATATAAAAATCTTGCTGACTCCAAACTGTAGAACACAAAAAGAAGATCGTTTGAAGAATATTTTAAATGTTTTTGTCCATATAAGTCAGTGGAGTCCAAAACCACACAGGCTTCCATTGACTTTAACTGAATTTTCCCCAGAATAAGAAGTTTGGTACAAAATGAGGGTGAATTTTCATTTGCGTGAACTATCCCTTTAATATCTCATGGACTCGCTGAAAAAATCTAGCAGGGGGGAAAAGAAATACTTAAAGACTGTTAAACACAAAACCCATTATCTTTCTTATCATGAGGGCATAAACATCTCATATGCAGTGTGATGAGTGCAGCGAAGGTGAAGATATTGTGTTTTTGATATTAACGATGGCCTCCCATGTCTAATAAACTATAGGAAGTAATCAGTACGGCTCCATCCTGGGCCATACATCTGTGACTAGTGGCAGCCTGCTGGACGATCATCATTGGCATTCTATAGTAATTGAGCGCTACAGGAGAAATGTCAATTTCACCCTTGATCAGCATACGCAGCACTTCCGCACCAATGGGGAGTTTGACCACCTTGACCTGGACTATGAGGTAGGACTGAGAAAGTGAATGATTTATTGCTCTGAACTTCATTTAACAGGATGCTAAAGCCCAGAATATTTCATCCAATAACAGGTAGTTAAATTTTTTTTTTTTTTAATTCATCTCACAAGGATGACAATGAGGAGGAAATGCTGTGAGAATTCTCAATTTAAATAAGCATGAATTTAATTCTTGTCCAAGCTGATTTGTAGTGTGATGTCACACCAAGACATTTTGTCCCAGGGAGGTTTGCACTGTGCTAAACCTTGTTTGCAGAGGGATTTTTATCCCTTGTCATTCTTTACAGCACAGAAGGTTTAAAATCCGCTTCTTCGCACAGGATTAATCCACGCTGATAATGTGTAACAGGATATTAATGTTATCAAACAGAAATGATGCGTATTAACAAGAGCTGTCGAGGAATGTATATTGGAATGTAATTGATTTTTAGTGTAAAGAATATGGTCTGAGGGCCAATACTTATCTATTCAGACGCTCCTGGCACTGTTGGATGCTACAGAGCTGGTTACAGCTCAGTCGGTCTAAGACAAATTGACCCCAATTAAAGCGAAAGTGTCTGATTAATTGAGCTGAGAATGGATCCAAACCAGTGAGTCGTTTTCTGCTGGAGCGCAGACAGCATTTACAAACAATTGCATTTATTGATTATTTGGTAACACTTTAGAATAAGGTTCCATTAGTTAATGTTAGTTAACTACTTTCGTTAACATGAACTAAGCAAGAACAATCCTTCTACAGCATTTATAAGTCTTAGTTCATGTTAATTTCAACATTTACTAATGCATTATTTAAATCAAAAGTTGTGCTTGTTAACATTAGTTAATGCACTGTGAATTACCATGAACTAAAAATGAATAACTTTATTTTCATTAACTAACATTAACGAAGATGAATAAATACATTCATAAATGTATTATTCATTGTTTGTTCATGTTAATTAATACATTAACTAACATGAACTAATGGAACCTTATTCTAAAGTGTTACCGATTATTTTGTTAAAGTGTTAGTGTTTCTTTTCTGGGGCTTTGTTTGAAATTTCTTGAATAATAGTACTTACTAAGCATCTTTTAATAGCTAGATATTATCTGATTTTACAATTATGTATGATTTTAATCCATTGTTGCAAGCTTAATTTTTTTTGGGCTGTGCCTGATACAGCAGGATGTGTTTGTCTTGCTATAATAGTCTATTTTTGCTGCACTATGAAATACATCAGGAATCTGGTTTTGAGTGAACTTCCTACGAATAAATATATTTATGAAGCATTTATAAAGTGAGTTAAAATGTCTCTGGCAGGTATTGCATTAAAATCACGCTTTTTATTCATGTATTTATAATTGCATAATGATTTATAATGATTTTAAAATGAGTTATTAGTTAATTATGAACACCTTTATAATCCCTTTACAAAGAGAACCTTAATGTAAAGTGTTACCAAATTAACCCTGTATATGCAAAAACATGTTTTTAGCATAAAAATGGCGTTACTCATATGCATTTCTAATGTGAAAAAAATGTTGTGCACAATTTACTAGATGAAGGAGGTGACTCAGTTTACCAGCCATTTTACTCCACTCTCTTGTTTATATTGCTGTGTTGGTCTTGGAGGGTTGCAATGTTTTGATACTGTTTTTCCGACTTATGTCTGATTTCTTTTATTTTATTTTTATTTTTTTTCATGTAGCTGACTTTCGGAGGAATGCCTTATTCTGGGAAGCCAGTCTCAGGGGGTAGAAGAAACTTCAAAGGCTGCATGGAAAGCATCAACTACAATGGAGAGAACATCACTGACCTGGCCAGAAGAAAAAAACTGGACTCTTCTAGTTTAGTAAGTTTTGTGTTCCCTTTTCAATCATCTCCACAAACCACATCTGGCTGATAAGAGTTTTAGTGTATACTTTGCCGTTCATGACAGTTCGGTGCAAATGTAACACATTTAGGTGGGTTGTTTTCGTCTGGAGGATTTTGTGGAGGTGTATGACCATGAAGAACTGTGCAAGGTTGACACTTCAGAATGTAGAGCGGTTCCAACGTGATATTGATGGAGCTTGCATTTTAAACCTCATATCTATGCTGTATTTATCCATTTCGTTTGTTTCAACGTGCTGATAGGAATGTTAATCCTCTACACAGATTTGATGACTGTTGTCAGCACTGATAATAATCAAATTTCCACTGCCTGTGATTATACAAAGAATGCAATAATTGCAGATTATATCTGATAAGCATATCAGTGTTCTGTGGTGCATTAATGGAACCACAAACATGAAGAGACACAATGTTTTTTTCTGATGAAAATTGCAGTCGTATCTTTGCCATACAGTTACACTAGCACATCATGTCACAGAACATCAGACAAGCATTATGTTAAATAGAAATATGTCTGAATTAGATTCATGATTTTGTTCCAGAGATTTATTTTTTTGACAAATAAAGCAAATCAAGTTTGTACTGCACTAAATGAAATCTAAAATGAAAACTCTATCATTATTTACTCACCCTCATGTCATTCCAAGTCTGCATGACTTTATTTCTTCTGCACAAAAGAAGATATTTTAAAGTCAGTGAATGTCAGTTAGGTCCAAAACAACACTGGACTCCTTTGACACTCATTGTACAAAAACCACAGAGACACATTGAAAATATCCTCTTTTTCACTATAGTTTGACATTGCTCCACCATAGACAGGCTCTGAATTGTAATTCATGTCTGAAGGATTATGTTCAAGGTTAATAAAACACATCACATGAGCGGAGGTTCTGTTATGAAGCACTGAGGAAGGCTGAGTGCACTTTTCTCTTTCATTGTGATGAGACTGATTAAGTTCTCTATATTTGAAATAAGTCTGAAGTGCATTCGGTGGTTTAAAATGACCATTTAGAAGGACGTAGAGCTAAAGAGTTATGAATAACAGTCTTTGTCATTGCTTCCATGCGGCCCCTTTTCCAGCTTAAAGTTCAGAAATCGACAGCGTGGTTGGGAACATGCTGTAGCAGCATTTTAAGGGATATTTCTTTAAGCCTATGTTCCACATGAAAGGTCCTCAACCATTTCAGACACAGATTTATTTTCGAGTCACTTTATTTTGCAGCTTCGTACATTTATTAAAGATGTTGCATACGAGAAATACAATATGCAGTGTGTTACATCAAATTTGATGTTGTACAGAGACATCTCTTTTCTGAGAAAAACATCTAAAAGTTCTTTGCTGGCTCATTTTCAGCGCAACCTGACGTTCTCCTGCGTGGACACGCACACGTTCCCCGTCTTCTTCAATAGCACCAGCTTTCTGCAGCTGCCAGGGAGGAGGGACCACAATATGGTGTCTGTGAGATTCCAGTTCCGTACCTGGAACCCCAGCGGCCTGCTCCTGTTCAGCTCCTTGGCAGATGGAATGCTAGAATTGTCTCTAAACGATGGAAAAGTCACGGCACACATTAACGTCACTCAGCAGAAAAACTTGCGTGTGGACATTGCATCAGGTGAGCTGACATTCTTCCCACACAGAGACTCAATGCCAGTTACATGAAGATCTCATAAGGTTTCATCAGCCCCCTTTTTTTCTGGCAAAGCAGCGCCTACTTGATAATTTACTTAATGTTTCAATGTCATACATTTAGATGCTGTATGATCAATCAGCACTAGTTTTAGCAATATGGTAAAGTTGCATCATGTCCCAAAGTTAAACTCTGATGCTCAGGTTTCTCTTTTACAGCTTAAATCAGACATGCTGTTTAATATTTTTTTTGATACTTTGATAAATGTTTTTTTAGGATTCTTTGAGGAATAAAACATTCAAAAGAGCAGCAATTGAGATGTAAATCACTTGTAAAGACTTTAAAGGTGCAATGTGTAATATTTACAATTATCTATTTACAGAAATGCAATATATATATATATATATATATATATATATATATATATATATATATATATATATATATATATATATATATATATATATACACACACACACACACACACACATATACAGTAACTATGTTTTCAGAGATGTATAAAGACCTTTCTTAATGAACCGTTAAGTTTTTATTACCTTAGATTGAGTAATTTATATCTAAATACACAGTGGGTCCCCTTACATGGAAGTCGCCACCATGTTTGTACAGTATCCCTAAACAGACAAACTGCTCTACAGAGCGCGGTTTGTCACTTTGTTGTTTTTGCGAATAAAACACTGACACAATGATACTCAAGTAAATGAACATTTGCAATAACATTGATTTATTGAATAAATAAGTAAATATAATTCCTTGATTTACCTTTGTAAAGAAATCTCATTGCTCTCTGCTGTCTTTACCGAAGACATCTTTACCTTTGCCGGCCACCGTAGCTTCTCTAAAGGGAGGGGTGAGCGGGGGGCAACCAAAGGGACTGTGCCATTGGTTGCAATTCACAACCTCACCGCTAGAAGCTGCAAAAATTACATAGTGCATCTTTAATCCATGCAAAAAATAAAAATACCAAGTTTTGCTGTCAATTAATAAAGTATTGTAAATAGAGTATATTTTAGTTGGGTATACATTTTTTCTCTGCATTTCTCTGAAGTATCTTAGAATGAATGTGGATAATATATTCTGGAAGAACTGGATGAGAAATTAGTTTATATTTAAAAGCTAGTCTTCATCTTAATGAAATTGTCCTTTTTTGTTTAATTGAAATTGTCCTTTATTGTCTTTAGAGGTGTCTTTGTCAGTCTGAAGTAGACACTTGCCAAACTCCTGTGCTAATAGGCCATTAAGAGAAAGGGTAGCTACTCTTACAGTGTTAACCTCAAGGCTAATTGGGCTCCACCTCTATGGAATTCTTTATCTCTTTTAAGAAAAGCCAATTGTCTCATCATTGAACTCTAGCATGGAAGAGTCAGGTAATAACTTGATGGAGTTCTATGCATAGTAAGTGCTCAGTGATGGCTATGAGATTAATGTTGTTGTCTGACCCAGGCTAATAGGTCTTCAGGATCTGAAAGTTCGATCCCATTTCAGACTTGAGCATGTTATTGGATTTACTGGATCAATCGTAGACTTTATCAGTGTATTGATATGGGCTGTCACTTGTTCTTCTGTACAACAGAGCACAATACAAGAGTAACCATAGCTCTACAATGAATCAGGTTGACTGGACATCATCCATTTGTTGTCTAATAGATCATATAATTTTCCCCCTTCCCTCTTGGAATTATTAGATAATTCATCAGATATAAATGTAACCCATGCACATGTTTTAGAATGCCTCTTAAAACGTCATTGTTAAAAACTTATACATTAGGCAGGTTTATACGTGTGGCTGCATGGCAGGGGTTTTCTTGTTAATCTGACATCTGGTATTAGAATGCAAATTGAGTCTAGTTTTAAGTGCTTTTACTTTTTTTTTTTCGCCATCTGCAGAGAATCGTTACCTTGACAAATTAATAAATGATTGCCTTAGTCATGCTTCTTGAATTCTTTAATTCTGTGGTATAGATGCTGAATTGAGAGCATTCATGATCAATCTACCTTCATAAATAGCTGATAAGGTTTATGGGAATGCTGCAATGAATCGCTAATCCTTATAGCTTCAAATTCAACAATCTACTGCTAGTTGTTTGTTAAACCAATACGGCAGACAGTGATTCTGGTTCCTTAATTATTCTATTAACAATTGTTTTAGAACATTTAATGAATAAATATTTGGAAGTGTAGTTCTTTTGGCAATTTATAAGATGCTTTTGTGTCGCCCAAAGGATTGGTTTTGTGTTTTATTAAACTGGACTGTAAAGACAAAAAGGTGGTGGATTCCTAGAACCAACTGGACATCTAACTTCTTGTAACACTGACTACATCATCCTGGGAATTTCACCCATGGAGATAATGGTCTAATAAGAATGCACAGATTTGCTCCCACAATGATACAGCTGAGATGTGAATAAAGAAATAACAATACTTTATTTATGAAAAAAAAAATTAATTATAAAAAAAACAATTCCACACATAGTTCCACAAAAAAATTAATTAGTCTGGTTTCAAAGCAAAACCAAACTAAAGACACAAATGACAAACCAGTAAGACAGTCAAAAATGCATATCAGCTGACAGGGAGAAATAACAAACCCGCCCCAAATTCCACTTCACTACACGCCATGCACTATTATACTCAGTCCACCACACACACAAACACACACACACACACACACACACACACACACACACACACACAGTCAGCAAAATAGAAAACTAGAATCAGATCACTAAGTGATCAAGGGTACCCATTAGCTCAGAGGGGGTAGCACCTCAAAATAAATAAATAAAAATGATACATACTCACACACACACAGATTCAGATTCAAAATTGTAGATTCACATATATATATATATATATATATATATATATATATATATATATATATATATATATATATATATATATATATATATATATATATATATATATATATATATATATGTGAATCTACAATTTTCATAGTCATGAAAATAGAGAAAACTCTTTGAATGAGGTGTGTCCAAACTTTTGGTCTGTACTAATATATATATATATTATATATATAGAATTTTACAAATTACATCATGATCTTAAACAAAATATAGAGTAACAAATTAAAATCACATTAACACATTAAACATTCCCCAGATATGAGACCATAACCATAATGTACAAGCACAAACATAGCCAAATCACACTCAACCAATTCACATCAATTTATAGATTAATTCACACAACAATATAAACCATACAAACCTCACAAGTACACAATCATCCAGTTGAAACAGTGTGGGGTGACCAAACAACTACATCGATTAAAACTCTGATCTCACGGTCCTCCGAGTTCACTTGACAAGACAAGGGTTCAAAAAAGAGAAAAAAGAAAACAAACAAAAATAAGAAAAAAAGAAGAAAAAAGAAAAGGAAGGGGAAGCCAGATCACTATCCCAGTCGGCTATCAATGATCACACGGACATGTTACAAGTGGACTCTTCAGCTAAAACAGAAGGGAACATGATATAAACAGCAAGTCTTTTATGAATGTTCACATGATAAATCAATAGTTTACCCATCTGATTGTTAGCAAATTAACCCTTCCGACATCAGACTACGATTGATAAGCACAGCCCAGGCAGCATATTAAAACAATCAAAGTGCATACAGCCAACAGCTCAACCCAACTTTAATAATTGTTTCTCCATGGCAACATATCCAGATGCAACAACGCAGTGATTGGCCAATGCTTGCCCTGTAGGGCTCAACTCAAAGTTCCATAACGCTGGGAAAATCAAAAAGCCAGTATTCAAGATTGCAGCAACAGCCACCATTCAACACGCTCACCAACAATGTAGGAAGCATTCCTTATACAAACACACACACATACACACACAAACACCAATAGCTAACCTGAATCTAATTAGGCACTTGCCATTCAGTAATTGCAAACTGCAGGTTGTGGCCACATTAACTAGGCAGCTATTCCTATTCCTCTTTCATAACAAATAATTTCATAATTCTTGTGAAAGGTATGACTCAACTTCTGCCACTGTGCTGTTCATTATAGTGAATGGGGTTTCTCCTAAAGTCCACAATCATCTACACAGTTTTGAGCTTGTTAAACTCTAGGTTGTTAAGGCTGCACCAGACAGCCAGCTGCTCAACCTCTTGACTGTAAGCAGGCTTGTCACTGTCCTGGATAAGGCTAATGATGTAGTGTCATCTGCAAACTTCAGAAGCTTGACAGAAGACCCAACCCTGAGGGGCCCAAGTCCTGATGATGTGGCTGTTTGACATGAACTTCCCTAGTCTCACTAGCTGTTGCTTATCTGTCAGAAAGCTGGTGATCAACGGACAGATAGAACTAGGGACTGAGAGCTGGGTAACTTTGGTCTGAAGGAGTGCTGGGATGATGGTGTTGAAGGCCAAACTGAAGTACACAAACAGGATCCTCACAGAAGTCCACGGTTTGCCCAGATGTACCTGTGTGCTCGATAAGCAAACTGCAGGGGGTCCAGTAAAGGTCCATTAAAGCCCTTCAGATAAGCCAACACCAGTCTCTCAAATGACTTCATGACCTAAGATGTTAAGGCAACAGGTCTACACTTATTCAGTCCTGTGATTTTGGGTTTCTTTGGAATGGGTGATGGAGGAGCATTTGAAGCAGGCAGGGAGGCACAGCTCCAGTGATCTGTTGAAGATCTATGAAAAGATGTGGGCCAGCTGGTCAGCACAGGTCTGTAGACACTTAACAGTGTTTGTACTGTATTTTTCTGATTCGCTTAGAAGAACTGATCATAAGTGTCATTAGTTCAGGAATCTGATTACACTGTATGTTTTTGATTTAATGAAGAGAAACGTTTATAAGAGCCATTCGTTTAGGAATCAGACTACACTGGTTGCATCCTATGTGTATGATTTTCTAAAAAGAACAAACTCATAAGAGTCAATTCGGGGATCAGACTACACTGGTTGTATGTTTTTGATTTACTGAAAAAGAACTGTATATCAGAATCATTTGTGTGGAAAACATACTGCATATTGCACTTGTGTTGCGGCACAACTGAGTAAGTATTGCAAGAACATATTTTAGTATTCTATTCTATCCCTGAACATTAATCTATCCTTTTCGTAATGATGTTGGATAGGAGACGGATCCAGACATTGTACAGGTCAGTAGGGTCATACAGTAAACTTTCATCTATACTGTGTGATTTTTTTTTTTTTCCTGCTCAGCTTGTTGTTCTTGTTCAGGTTAAAGGTCCATTCTGCTTCTCTTGAGCTGCAAATTGGCTTTGGTAATGTAGATGAGGAGTCTGATAGTTCCGTAAATTAGCGTAGTCTTGCTAATAGGCTGTAGTTAAGTCAAATTCCAGAGGGGACACTTGAGTAATTGCCATCTTCTTACTTTTGCTTACTATTTCAGCAATTCAGTGAATTTTCGGCCTACTGATTTAAATGCATTGAAACAAGTTTTCATCATCTTTTTCTTCAAGCACTGAAGATTAACGGCCGTTACTTTAAGTTAATTGGCATGTCATGAATGATTCAGTGTGGCGAAACCATTTGTAATGGGTGGGAATGGTACCATGTTAGGGATTAGAACTTCTTCCCGAAATGATTCAAGATGATTCATACAAAACATATCTGACAGAGTGTTTCCTTAGAATTTAATCTCTCATTAATAGCCAAATAATATGAAAATCCCACTTTTTGTTTAAATTGAGAATTATCACGATCGTATTGACATCTAGTGCTGGCAAGTTCCTCAATGTTTTTTAAATGTTTTCGAATTAAACATGAGGAATCGGGTGAAGATATGTTTGCTTTTCTTTGTTTTCTGCTTATTTACTAATGGACCCAGTTAGAGTTAGTCAAACGCTGCAGTTTACAGTAAAATTGTTAATCATGATAATGATACTCTCTGGGAGCGTATGTTAAATCTTAGCATTAAGATGTTAATGCTCCAACATGTCAATGGTTTAAAATATGGTTCCTTTACACATTTGTTTTCCTTTTAATCGTTAGTGCCATTATATCTTATAAGAAAAAACTAATAGGTATTCAGAGCATTACTGCACGTTCAATTACAACCAAAATGGACAGGGCAAATTAAAATTGCCAGTGATTTTCCACTCATGAAATGTAAGCCTGTGAGAACAACACTGACAAGTCATGTTGCTGACAGTTTGATGAATCGCACCGATCACAGACATGTCCCATTGTGTTAATGGGATAAGTTGGAAAAAAGCTTCAAATCGTCATGCTTGGTGGCATTTGTTTTGCTCCTTATATGCATTCAGCTGTGGCTCTTCCCGTGGCTTCAGCCAAAGTCTGATACCTTTAAGGAATGTGAACTTGGAAGACTGAAAGAACTGCCAATTGCCTCTCTCCTCCCATCTCTCTCTAGTACTATATCATATATTGATTCCGCTTGTTTAAGTGAATCTGTTTTCTTTGAAATTTATGAAGCCCTTGAGCACTTATGAATTTGAGTTGTATCTGTGCTTCGGTCTCAAATATTCGCCCCACCGAAGTAATTTGAGAAGCTTTTCAATCCAGGCGGAAGGCAATTTAGCAAGCTCATAAACTGGGACAATATAACATTATAATCATAGTGAGGTATAGTGTTTGCCCTATGATTCCCTTGGGGGATCTCCATTATTGCAGTATATTCCTATTCAATATTGAACTTTCAGCCTCACAAAGAAAGTTATGGTGAATGGACATTTGGGTTTATTACTTGCTATTTATTACCACACTGGAATGATGGCGAGTTGTGCAGATTTCTACAGACTTGTAGCATACATCCCCTGAATCTCATATGTTCTTTATTGAACATTGAGGCTATTTTGACCATGCTTTCATCTTTTAGTAAGAATATATTACTGTCAGCTAATTTTTTTATCAAATTAGATCTATTCCAAAGAATTCAAGTGATCAGCACAGAAATGCAGCTTTATGATTTCTGCTTTGTAAATATTATCAATTGTATTTTCAAAAGTTTGGAATCTGGTGTTTTTTAATCAATACTTTAATTCAGCAAATATATATATATATATATATATATATATATATATATATATATATATATATATATATAATATTATTCAGAGCAACTGTTTTCAGCAATTTATAATGATGATAAGAGGAAATGTTTCTTGAGCACCAAATCAGTAAATTTGAATTATTTCTGAAGGATCATGTTGCACTGAAGTCTGGAGTAATGATACTGAAATTTCAGCTCTACATTACACAAATAACTTACATTTTAATATCTATCAAAATAGAAAACAGTTATTTTAAATTGTAATACAATATTACTGTTTTGATTTATTTTTGATTAAATCAACACAACCTAACAAACTATTTCAAAAACATGAAAAATCTTACTGGTACTGGTCTTACAATGAACTTTTGAACTGTATTGTACTTTAATCAGATTTTTTTATGTGATTTATTTTTGGAAGGAAAGACTAAAATATCAGTTGTTGACATTATATATATTTCAACTGAAAATTGTTTACCAAAATTGAAATAAGAATATGAAATGTAAATTAAATGTTTTTTGTTGTTGTTGTTTTTCTTTTATGCCACCTTTTATGAGAGATGATTTTTATTGTGTTGTTTTTTAATGCTATTATCACTTTTAACATTTTGTTCAGATGGTCTGCTTTTCAATTCTATCAATTCATCTAATGATTTTCATTTTTTATTTACTGAACTGTAAGTTTCATTGCATATATAGAGGCTTTTGTTTATCAGTGAGTTTTCATGAAAGTTAACATTCATTAAAAAAAAACAGTGAATTAAAAAAACAAAAAAAAGAAATGTGGAATTATCTATAGAAAACCTTGTGTATTATCCCTGTGTGCTCACAGTGTAGGAGATGTGATCACACAGAGTATTTAATGCCTGCTTTATAGCAGATTGGTTTGAAAGGCTTGTATTGTGTCTACAGTGTCTCCATTTCCAAATGATGGAGGAGTTTGTCCATAGACAGCAGAATAGATGTGAGGCTGCCATTCTTACATTGTTAATTTCCTGTATACTCTCATGCTCTGAATTCCAATTTAGTGAACGATCTTGATGGATGTTCTGCAATAATCCATTGATCTTTCAGGGATGTTTGTTCACAGTGGGTCTCAAAAGCTGCCCTGAATCGTTCTTTACCAGCTTCTTTGCTTTCAGACTACTTCTTCCTGTTTGCCTTCCTTCCTCCTCTTCAGCCAAAATGAACAGATGTCTCACACAGCCTTTTTCAACAGGGAGAGTCATTTTTTCTGTTCCAAAATCTCAGTGAGCTGCCTGCAGAGGCAGCATTTTAATGCATCATCGGCACACTTCCGGAGTGAAGGCTTTTCCGGGCAGAAACACATGTAGACAGAGGGAGAAAGTAAGCTCAATGAAAATGATTCATTATTTTAATTTATAATATTTTCCACCAGATAATGTTTTAATATTTTATTTTCAATTTAGTACAATAATATCACAAATACTATAACTTTTGTCATTGTTAAGTACTGCATTCAAATATATTTTTGTAATTATAATAATCACACTTTATTATTATAATTACACTTTTTGGCACGATATGATTAGCCTTTAAATATGTATACTACAATTTAAAACTTTGGGTCAGTTATATATTTTTTTTAATGTTTTGTTTATTAGGCTCATCAAGGCTCAATTTATTTAGTTAAATAAATACAGTACAATCAGTAATAATGTGAAATATTATTACAAATGAACATAACTGTTTTCCATTTTAATATATTTAAAAATTTCATTTATTCCTGAATTTTAGAAATCATACAATGTGGTGCTCAAGCAATACTTCTTCTTATTACAGATGTTAAAACAGTTATGCCGCCTGATATTTTTGTGGAAACATATTTTTCAGCATTCTTTCATGAATAGAAAGTTTAAATGTCCAGCATTTATTTAAAATAGACATATAGTTTGTAACAACAACAAAAATCTTTACAGTCACTTTTGATTCATCCACACAGAATAAAAGTATTATTTTATTTAAAAAAAAATACTAATCAGTCATTTAAAGGGTTCAGTGATGGTTAGGATGCCTGTGTAGACAGTAGGCAGCAAGGCATTGGTATTGGAACAGAGCTATTATGTCTTTAGCTCATTCATAATTTACAGAAGATCTGACACAGGATATCTTTTGTTCATGACTTTGCCAGTTTTCAATAAGTCTGTGTGAGATCTCTGTTATCTTAGCGCTTCTCACTCTGATAGTGTCTGTTACACTGACTTCTGTCTTATAGCTCCGTGTCTAGTTAAACACTGCAGGCCGTCCTTTTACCAAGATGAAAAAAAAACAGCTATGAAAAGCTCAAAGCCTTGACCTGTGATCCTGCCTTAACCGTGTCCATTTTCCAGAGGAAAATCAGGAGGTTTGTCTATTTCAGAGCCAGTGCCATGGTCACATTTTATCAGTCAGAAATAAGCAGAGTTCCTCTCTCTCTAGTTTTTCTGTCCCCTTCAGGGAGGTGATGGCCTAAAAAATCAATCTGATCTGTGAAGGTGACTGGGAGCAGAGCATATCAGGTTTATCCCGCAGGCTTCTGCTGAAATTCTCCAATGATCTTGACATAGCACATAACCTTTGACATCTAGATGTTCCTTTATCATCCATTTTATGTCTCTTCTTCAGTTGCTTAACAGCAACTTTTTTATTGATATTTTTATGTGGGGAAAAAACTGCTCATATTAGTAGGAAAAAGTCAGTATGGTGCATTGTCATATAGTTTGATTTAGTATTAGTATTTAGTATTTCTTAAATAAATATGATTTATCCAATCTTTCCCTCAGTCCATTTGCAGCAGTCGAAAGACTTTAACAGCAATGGATGGCTGGAAATATTTCTGTTTCCTCAAGGATGAATGTGTCAAGGCAATCGGGTGGTCGTGTGTATTTTACATCACTCACAAAAGCCTCTGTAAACAATCATGGCAAGTCTGAGCTCCGTGCCCTGGAGCCCACAGGCTGTGCCTCAAGAAAAGGCCAAAGTCAAGAAACAAAGCAAACAGTAGCTTGTGCCAGGTCAACCTAGAGGTATGAATTAAACAGGATGTGGTCTTAAACTGCTTAGACAAATATCAGTGGGTTTCCCATTAAAAATAGCCAATGCATTGTCAAAACAGAATTTGTATGCCCACTTAGTGGTAAGGTTTCACCAGTTATTTTTTTGCATTAATTTTTACTCCTTTTCTGGAGTCATAGTAATAACAGTCCAATCATGGAACATGGGCAATTATTCTATTCTATTATACTTTTAAGTGCTGTTGCTTAGACTAGTGTTCAAAAGATGTTTGTAAATTTGTTTGAAAGAGACTAATACTTTTATTCATCAAGTATGCTTGTATTGAAACGCTCAGTACATTGCACTTTATTCACAAGACTCATTGCGCTATTGAATTTTAATTTGAAAGCACAGTTTGTGTGTATTTTCTATTGCAATTTTGCCAGTACCTCATTTGAAAAAGTCCATCAGTGAATTAGACACTAAAGCTCATGCAAAATTGGTGTATCACTCACTCTTACTGAATTTCCTCCAAAGATTTTACCTGTGACATTTGTAGAAAATCAGAGTTGGACCTCCCTCGGATAAGTCATTAATATTCTTCTGAGGGCTGGACAGAGGAGGCATGATACATATTTCAGCACCTCTCTCTTTATGTTTAAAAAAGGGGCTTCTAAGACAATTTCAGACACTCTGCTATCAAAAACGTATTCATGGAAAAGCAGAACCTTGAAGTTCCTGTTCTCCCAGGAGCACTCTTTCCTGGCAAAGCCTAACATTAATCATGGCTTGGTGTCTGTGAACTTCTGAGTAGTGAGGAAGCAGAAACTTTTCCAGCAATCCTTTTTGATGACATTATTGCATCTGGGGCTTCTTGGCTTGAGTTGCAGAGAGCCTTTCGCAGCCCATAGTCAAATATCAGACTTACCATGATGACAAATAGAGCTGGAGACTGTGCATCCCTGTAACTGCATCTCTACCTTTGAACCCCATATGAGGATGCTCCTGCTTTTTAAAGGACACCAAGTCCTTCAAATGTCATTCACACTTAAATGGTGTTGTGCGGCTGGAATCCTCCAGACATTTATTAAAATCTGTTTGGGCAATGTTATACGAGTGTCTGTTTTTCTTTGAGTGGAGTTCAATCATGTTGTAAAAGAGAAACCAAGTGTATGTGTGATCCTGAGGAGCTGAAGGTCATCATGGGAAAGTTGATTAAGTAGGTGGAAAAGTAAAGACTATGGGTTGATCTGTCAGAGTTCAAGGGACCCACATTGTGTTAATTAATCAAGAGGACATGCAGGGGTGCTGCCCTTTCACACTGATGTTGTAATTAGTAAGCTGCAAAAAGGCTGAACATACCGCGTGATGCTGTGGAGATGTACATCATGTACAAAATGTACAGGGTTTCTGTGGGGTTTAAAAAGTCTTAATCCACTCCCAAATTAAGACCTGAAAAGGTCTTAAATAAAACATAAAATCTTAAATGCATAAAGTCATTGCATTAAATGTTGCAAGTGCCAAATAAATAAATACATAAAAAAGGATAATCTGTATTACAGTATTTTAGTTTTGTTTTCAAGATACATTTACTTAAGCAAGATACATTTACTTGAGATGCAAACTGAACATTATTTTTGTTTTCTGATAAAATTGTTGCTAATACAAATGATTTCAATTTAGAGATCATATTGAGTATTTTGTTGAACCACATTTAGCTTTAATCACAGCCTTTAGTCTGTTGGGATCACTCTCTACCATCTTTGCACATCTAGACTTTGCAATATTTGCCCGCTCTTCTTTGCAGAACTGCTCAGCCACTGTGAGCTTAGGATCATTGTCTTGTTGGGAGATAAAACTTCTTTCACCTTTTTATTTTGTGCCATCCATATTTCCTACACCCTGACAGGTGTTCCAGGTGTTCCCTGGTGCAGAGAAACAGCCCATAACAGGATATTACCACCTCCCATGCTTTACTGTTAGAATGTTGTTATTTTAATAGTGAGCTGTATTGGATTTCCACCAGACATATTGTTTGGTGTTGAGGCCAAGTAATTAAATTTTAATCTCATCTGCCTCTGAATTTTCAAGGTCGCAACTCCAAGTGGTCTTTTTTCTTGCAACCCTCCCATACAAGCCACAGTTGTGGAGAATTTGTGATGTTGTTAGATGCACAAAATGACCACTATTTTTCAGAAATTTCTACAGCTGCTTCAGAGTTGCTGTAGGTCTCTTGGTCGCCTCTATGACCAGTTTCCTCCTGGCTCTTTCATCCAGTTTGGAACAACACCCTGATCATGGGAGGATCTGTGTTTTACCAAATACCTTCCACTTCTTAATAAGACACTAAACTGTGCTTCTAGCTATTGATAAAGCCTTTGCATATTTTTGGTATTCCTCTCATGACTTGCCCCTGTCCACAACTTTATCCCAGAGATCTTTTGACAGTGTCTTGTCATTCATAGTTTATTGTTTGCTTCTGTTGCACTACCATGGACTAAAATGATCCAGGAAAGCTCTTTTCATGAGCGAATCAAAATGACCACAGCTGAAAGTCAAGTGGCTCACTTGTGTGCCATTGAGAAGGTGATTAGTTACACCTGATTGAGTTTACAAGCCATTTTTGGAAAGATCATTTTGCCAGCTTAGTGATTCTGTTGTTGTTGTTGTTTTTTATTAGAATTATTATATATTTTTTCCTGACATGTTGGTGTTATTGGTTGGTGTACTCCGTTTCTCTGAGAAAATACAGCTGTATAATACAAAAAACGATTTTAGGCAGCAAAGCAACAAAATGTGATTATTTTAAAGGGGGGTGAATTTTTTCCGCTGCAGTTGGCCAATACTACTGACACAAGTTGGTTATTGCTGCAGAGAGATGTGTTTGCTGAAAATACTTTTACTGGTAAACAGCCTCTTTTACTAGTTATATGAAAATTAAACCAGCTTAAAAAGGATGTAATTTCTTTATTCCTGATATAATCAGACGCAACTCAAACTTTAATCTCGTCAGCTTTGTACACCCAACTCTCAGATGTCTCTGACATTCGTTTGATGTGGTGTTGTCATATTAGAGCACTTAACATAATTCATCTTTTACACAAGATAACAAAAGCCATCTGTTTGCCCAACTGTCCCACAGAGCAGCTCGTGACAGGCATTTTTGCTAAACCATTTGCGTCTACACCTACACAAGCACAAAATGTATAGAGTTTGAGAGAAAATGATGGATGGCATACTAGTACATGGCAGAAAGCGCTCTCTCTTCATTTCACCAGCAACTTCTGAGAGACAGATTTATCAACAGTAATGGCGTGTTAGGTATTTTGGCCTTGTTCGTGCCAAGTGGACTGTGTCTGAGAGTGAAAGCGGTCAGGAAGGAGAGAACAGTTGTTCAGTATTTTGTGGTGTGTGACAGATAGAGGTAAACTAGCCACTGGGGACCTCCAATGAGTTAATGTCATTCCTCCAGTCTGTGATTAATGGTAGGAAGAAATTCATTGCTCTAAGCTAACATCAACCTGTTTATTATGTTCTGATGACTTTTGCCCTTCATGATGGCATCAGAGTAAATGACAACTCTCTGATTTATCAATCAGAGCTGTCAAATCAAGCAGCAGCTGTGGGTTTGTTAACCTGAACCCCTGTCATCCTGAATCCGCCCTTCGTCAATGGTCTAAGTTGATGACGCCTCTAGACCAAGCAGCAACCTCCCGCTTTCTCTCGCGAAGCCTTTATGTATGGAGTTAAAATAACATAATAAAGATTTGCATATGCAGGGTAGGCATTGTGGAAGTGTACATAAAACTGTAAGCGTAAATTAAATTTGCATGCGCAAGATAAGCTTTGTAAAGTCATTTTTTCGGCGCTTACACTTTTGTCACGTTGTTTTCGCTAAAATACAGTCAAAAGTACTGCAAGCATGTGAACAGTGATTTGCAAGCATGAACAGTGATTTGCAAGTGAAGACAACACTTTAAAGAACTGCAAAACAGATCAACTGCATTGAACCAGTCTGTGTGTGTTAAAAAACTTACTGTTGCAAATGTCTAAATGACGTGTTGTGCACGTGGGGCAAAAAGTTCCTGAAATAAACCGATATGTACAGTTTTATTTACACTTCCACAACTCCTACCCTGTGTATGCAAATCTTTATGAAATAATTTTAGATCGGTATATATGGAAGTGACAAACTGTAATGCATCGACTGGCCGCTAGAGGCTGGCTTCAAAATGCAGTCAATCCCATAGACTCCCCATGTTAAAATGCCCAATTTAAGCCTTAAAGTTCTGCATAATTAAGGGAACTGCCACTTGAGTGAAATGTGGTTTGCCACTGCTGTCACCTCCGTCAAGCTAGGTGGGTGTGGTTTCAGCAACCAGCTACTGCCTCTCTGCCCATTTTCGATTATGCGGGAATGACGCTCGGTGACACGCTGCCAAGATGGCGACGGCCGCCTCCACCCATTTTTGGCTTCAAAAACACTCTGCAGAAACCTATGGGTGACGTCACAGACACTACGTCCATGTTTTTATACAGTCTATGCTCGCTGGAGGTTTCTACAGCATGTGTTCATTTTGTAATCACCGAGAAGACCTTCACTCTCAAAAGCATTGTGAGCATAAGTTTATCATTTTATACGACATTAGTATACATGTTTCTAATTCCAATAGCATTTTATGAGAATAGCTTACAGTCACAAAACCAACTGTAAAGTGTTCATCTACTAGTCAGGTTAGGTATATTTAGTAATATTTACATATGATTAGAGTTTATTTTATAAATATAAAAAGTCTAACGCATATACCATTGTCATATGTAACCTTAGAGATGGTCCCTAAACTTGTGAATATCAAGCGTCTAGCGCCAAGACAACTTTATGCCAGTGGGTTTAGTTTCCAAAAAGCATTGGGAGCCTGAGTAGACTGTAGAGACATTTAGTGCAACTGGTTTCATGATAAACTTATGCTCACAATGCTTCTGGGAGTCTTTTCTCTGTGTTTACAAAATGAAGACAAGCTTTAGAAACCTCCACCAAGTGTGTCTAGGAGCATCATCAGCCTATAAACACACCGGCGATGTTGATGATTCCGGGCTTAATGATGTAACAATGAGGATAAGTTACTGAATTCAGTCGCTATAAAAAAAAATTTAAATAGTAATTTGAATCTGTGAAAATATATTGGATCTCTCCAGTTGATCTGGCACATCCCACTCTCAAACTCTATTATCGATCTCTATTATTATTTCAATCTGATGCTTCTGCAGCTTCAACCAATGAGTCACCGGCCATCCACAAGGACTGCCTCCCTCATTGAACATGGAAAAATAAAAATAAATTAATTAATAAATAAATAAATCTGAAAATAAATACATGTTGGAATAAATAAATACATATATAAAAAATATTAATGCATGAATAAATACATTTAAAAATAAATAAATATAAAAATAATCGAAGTATAAGTAAATAAAAGTTAAAAAGAATACAAATAAATGTAAAATAAATACAAAAAATACATAAAGGAAAAAAGACATTGAAAATATAAATTCAGAATAAAACTTTATTACAAATGAACTTTTGTTTTTAACACATCATTTATTTATAAATTTTCATTTTATTACATTTATTTATTTATATTTATTTATCTATATGTTCATTTGTTTATTTTTAATTTCTGTAAGTTTTGTCCTCCATATTTTAAATATTTAATACGCTCTGAAATATATAACAACTTATAATATAAGTGATTTTAATGCAATCTTCACATAAACTATAGTATAAACTATACAGATTAATCTTAATTCACGCTATAAAAGTCAATCAGCGACTAGAACAGTCCAAGGATTTCTCTATTTCTTTTGTTCTTTGATTTACATCAATGACAGACTTCAGCAGGTTTCACTTTAAAATCAGTGCTGTCACTTTAAAACCTGATGCACATGACGCGGATCTGACACATATCTGATTGTCTCCCAACTCTTTACGGTCATTTAAGACTTTATAACTCATTTAAGACCACGTTTACAAGGTAACTCGCCAAAACCGTGTATTTAGATAATTGTGTGTGTTTTAGTCCATTGAAACACTACTGATGTTCTCAGGTAAAAGTTATTGGAACCGTGTCTAGGGACAAGCTGGCCATCGCAGCTCTGACCTTATCAGTCCGTTTGTATCCTATTATTTGATTCGCTCTTGTCGCTTATGCAAAACAACTAATCATGATTGATCTGGTCTTTGGAAAATATATATTTTTAATTTACTTATGTCAGAAACAGCAAAACACTTTGCTTAAACACCTCTGGTTAAAGGGTTGCAACATTTCTGAATGTTAATCAATATTTTTCCATCTTTTTTTAATAGGTTCTGGTCTGAATGATGGAGAATGGCATGATGTTCGTTTCCTGGCCAAAGAGAATTTTGCAATGCTGACCATTGATGGGGATGAAGCATCAGCTGTGAGAACCAACTCACCTGTCCAGATCACAACAGGAAGCACGTACCACTTTGGAGGTAAGTTTAGAAATTTAAAGAGCATCAAACTGAGAACCGAAAAAGTACCATGAGAATAGATCCTCAGATCTTCACACTCTCCCTGGTGTATTGGCCCCTGACTTACAAAGGCCTTTGAATTGGTTTCTGCTGAGAAACTAGCACTAGAAAGGATTTGAGAACTTTTTTCACTATACAATATGCATAAAGACACCCCTTTAAAGAAATAAGGATAGGCATTTATGCTGATATCCTTTTATGTTTTATCTTGTTTAATTGGAAAACGAAAGAAAATTAACAAAGGGATGGTCTATTTAAAAAAAAAAAAAAAAAAGAAATAATTGGCTGCCCAGATTAGTGTGAGCGTCCTCCATTGTCTTCTAACTCTCATGAGCACCAGAGTGTCATGGCGAAGTGTCAGTACAGTTTTGATGTAAAAATGAATAAAACATTTATCCCAGATATGACTTATTTGAAATTCACTTAAAACCATAACAACGTCTTCTTGGAAAATAATTGGGCCTCATAATGTGAAAGAGATAAAAAAAAAAAAAATGTGAGCTAGAGCGTCTAACCATGATGGCAAAGCCTTCACAAAGTTGGCTGGGCTTATCAATATTGTCTTGAGTTGGAAGTCAGAAGAAGATAGTGAGAAAATCAAGATGTTATATATGTAGTATTATTACAATTTAAAATATCTGTTTTCTATTTCAATATATTTTTTCCTTTGATGACTAAGCTGATTTTTCAGCAGCCGTTATTTAATTTTACCAACAAATCCAAGAGTTGTCATGAATTTCCTCAGTCCAAAGATATCAGATTTATATTTTTGGATCAGGGGATCTGAAAAGTGCCAAAATTATGTCAGGGGTAATTTTGCCTGCATCAAATTGTCTGAAGAGACAAACAGAACTTGTTTAAGTTGCTGTCGTCACCTTCTGATAGAGTGGGAGGGTGCTGTGACCTTCTGTCCCCGTCTTCATTTTCGATTCAAAGTCGCACGTGCCACCACACACACATTTATTTCCCCCCCTTGGATGGAAACAGACCCACCCTGGTGCCCTCTTCAGCCAGCCATCTGTCCGATCAGACCATTGGCAGGAAGTCAGAGATAAGAGCATGTTCAGCGGCTCAGAGAGGCAAATATGCCAAGGAAGACCGGCAGCTGAGATAGACAGCAGTGTCTGGCACTATCAAACCTGTCTGTCTATTGAGGCTGAGGGATAGTATGGTTGATAGCTTTATCAGACTCACACATCTTCAAAAACAGCTTAATGTGGTAGGAACTGCAGTCCATGCGCTCTGGGTTTGGCACGGTCAGGCAGCACATTTACACTTGACAGCCTCTAAAATGAGATCAAAAAGCTTCACTCCTCTTCACTGCGCTGCTGTTGGTTCACCTGCACACTAACTATAATTATCAATCATGCTTCTCCATCCATCACTGTTATTTTCTAAAGAGATGTGTCTGGACTGTCTAATTTGTTTACTTCTTGGATTTTTCATTTACTGCTTTTTATGAGTAAAGAAAGACTTCCATATGGCCAAAATGAATATGCCATAGATGGTTAACATTGGGAATGACTGAAAAACACAGATTGAAACATATAAGAGGAATCAATAAAACAAACAGAACACTTAATTCCTTATTCTTGGGATAAACCATTTTCTCTGAACTGTTAAATCATAGTCTTAGGGGGAAAAAAAAGGAAAAAAAAAAGGTTTTATAAGTTTTATATAAAAAAAGTCCCTCAAGTCCCTTGATGATATATATATAGATAGATAGATAGATAGATAGATAGATAGATAGATAGATAGATAGATAGATAGATAGATAGATAGATAGATAGATAGATAGATAGATAGATAGATAGATATAATCTCATTCTTTACAGTAACAGTGAGCCAATTCATGGATGGTTATTATAAAGTTGTTTCCTTTTTAGTTGATTATTATAAAATAAGGTCATTTTTCAATAAGAAGACACTTTCATGCCTAAGCATTAAATGGGCAAATTACAGTACAGTTTTACTGCAGTGACTGAAACAGTTAATGTTGTTCTTGAGCACAATGGTGTTAGTTTAAAAGCCCGATATACCCATAGCAAAGGTCTTTTTCTTTCTTGGATTGGGGTAAAACAAAGTTTGAAATGCCTGAGCAGCAGTACACTCTTATATAACACCCCTGCTGCTGGGAGCAGCTTTTATATAAATCTCTAAACATGTCTTGCAAAAATTCCTTTCAATAATGAAGTTAACACACAATAAAAATGACAGTGGTGAGAAAACAACACAATATATAGATCTGTAAAGGAATAGTTCAGAATGATTGTCCAAACATCTGATAAATACATCACAGTAATCCACAAGTAATCCACATGACTCCAGTGCATCAATTAACATCTTGTGAAGTAAAAAGCTGTTGTTTGTAATAGACAATTTTATAACATGAAACCTCAAAATATGAGTCCTCTATAAAAAGCCATCCTGTCTGAATCATGAAAGAAATATGTACAAATCAAGCCTCATTTATAAGTGACAACAGTCCAAAACAGTTCTAAACAAATATGTTGTTGGTTTTGATACGAGAAGACAACAGCGGATGGACTTTTTCAGTGGAAAAAAGTATGATTATGGATCATGGACTGAATTTGGCAAGAAGCAACAATTTAAAGTTAAAAACATCTGGATGGATTTGTTTCTTACAAACATACAGCTTTTAACTTAGCAAGATGTAAATTTGATGGACTGGTGTCGTGTGGATTATCGTGACGCTTTTATCATTAGTTTGGACTCTCGTTCCCATTCACTGTAAAGGATCCATTGGGGAACAAGTGATGTAATACTGCATTTCTCCAGATCTGCTCTGATGATCTTGGATGGCCTGGGGGTTAGAACATTTTCAGCATATGTACATTTCTTGGGGTGAACTATTCCTTTAAACACAACTCTCCAACAGATTCTTGTTTATCTAGTGAAACCACCAGTATGACCACTAGTAATTGAGGCTGTTTATGTATTGAAGCTTATTGTGGAGCATGGAAATGGGAAAATTAAGGCTTTACTCGGCTCTGACTGTACTAGCACTGGCAAGGTCAGCTACAAAAAAAATATGCAGGTCCAGATTTAGTTACTAGGCGCAGCTCATACATGTATGTTCCTAGTCACCTGACTCTGGCAGCTGTAGCGCATTGCATCAGTGTGAACACACATGCACATGTTGCAGACTGCAAGAGCATAACAGTCTCTCTTATTTCTATGCATGGAATGAGGCTTTTTATCTGGTTGATTTTATGTCTGTGCATTGGCTTCTCAGATGTCAGCTTAGTACAACGACTATGATGGCTTCTCAGCTTAAAATCTTGTAAATGTATACATTAAATCTGGGAACTGGCTTTAAAAGTGGTTGTCGGATATTCTTCATGCAGCGGGTAATGCCATTTATGCTATTGTTTGGTATCCCACCTGATGTAGGTAATATTTTATCACCACTTTCTCTAAAAGAGTACTACTTTACCTTGAAATAAATAGATAAATACAATGAAAAGTCAGTATTTTGCAATGGGCAGATTGGAAAGTGAACCCTCCGTCCCTCTACCGGTGGGTTATTATTGTTATCAGCCTTGAGATAATGACTCTTAAGAGCAAAGACTGTCATGTGTGTTTGTGCAAGATAAGCCTCGAGCAACAGTTCTACACCTGATTCAGGTCCTCATTGCAGGGATAGACAGACTAAGCTAATACACATTGGGTTTCCATAAATCCTGGAATTTCCTTGAGGTCGGACATGCCATTGAAAAAATAAAAAAAAGGTTTTTTTTTTTAGAAAATTATTGGGAGAACTTTGATATCTGTGCTCAGAACATTATAAGGCCCAAATATAAACCCTGATGGAAAAAAATTAAATAAAAACCCATTAGCAATGTCTCCAAAAGTCCTCTCACGTGTATTAAACTGAACAGCAAGGACAGCTCTTTGTTTTTTTAAAGAAAGGGACTGCTTGTCTCCCAACATGTCTCTCTGGTTAGATGTAGTCTCCCAAACTCATTTTACACAGGACGGTTCTGTACATTAGTGGAAGACCTCACCAAATTAATGATTTTCTGATGGGAGATGTCAGTATATTGGATTTTGTAATACAGAAGACAGCTGTAAACATAGAAAGGCCAAAGAGTTCTTCTACAGCAGATTAAGACTTTACCCATCAACCTGTAGGTCAGCTTTTGTTTTGATGACTTTCTAATAGAGTGGACTAAAGAAAAGGGACTCTCAAATGTTTCTCTGAAACAGTATATGGCTTTTATCTGCTACTGCTGCCGTGCTTGACGATTATTTTTGAAACACACACAAACACAGTTTTTTTTTTTTTTTTTTTTGGAAAAACAGCATGAACTGAGCTAATTTCATGCAGTGCTATAATTTTAACTATTTGTTTGCCCTTTTTTTATAATGTCACCTTCTTTTACACCAAAAATCTTTAATAAAGGCACATGTCATGATGGTTGCAGAGGTAGCATGCAACTAAACACTGCTCATTTTAAGTCATTCCATGTTTATTTCATTTTGAACTTAACCAAAAGAGATTCAAGATTCAAGATTTTTATTCGTCACATACAAAATTATATATAGCATATATAACCAGCAGTGAAATGTGAGTCAAAAGAGGTGTAGGCCGAGTGGGCGAGTTGTTTGCTCTGTAATTAGCCCATTTGATTCCACCAGTTCGATCCATTCGGCCAGTTTGTGGACTTGATGTGAATATTTCATACTGATAGACTGAGAAATCATTCATTCACAGCCAAAGAGCTACTTTTCGTCAGAAATACTGTGCTCCACCTCACTTTCACGTTGTTTTAGGACCTCATGGGGAACACAATGAGCTCGAAAGTGCCTTCTGAGACTTCATCTGTGTCACTTTAGGGAAAATGTATGCTTTAGTCACAAGTTGATTTCATGTTTTATAATATCCCTTGTCAGTTATTGTTAGATAGACTTTTACACCATTATGAACTTTACACTGCAGGATAAACAAAAACAGTTAACATCTGCACCAGGCTTATTGATGAGGATAAAAGTTTACAACAAGGGTTCCCCACAGGAATCTTCCATATTCCATTTGCCATTCATGAATTATACATGGAGCCCATAGACACTCATTAATCTTACAGTAGTTATTCTCCAATCCCTGCAAAATCATCAGCCACACATAAACACATTCATGCAGAAGCTACAGGAGTGTGGGTTGTGGGCCTCAGTCGTAATTTAGGGTGTAATCTTGTCAGAAAACGGACTCTACTCAATTAATTACGACAGCAGAATCAGACAAAAGCAGTCACTGGAAAGTCGTATCCAAGTGTGGGTGATGAAAACCTGCCTTTTTCCGCGTCCCTTGTTGATTATGGATCCTGGCGGCTTTCCAGAACCCCACAAATCCTGGCGATCATTGAGATGCCACTGCAGCCCTCCCTTAATTTTTCAGCAGATGCTTGTTTTTTTTCTATGTTTTCCTCTGTAGTGATATGGATTTCCCTCAGCATGTCTTCCAATAGCCCACCTTCCTCATCTTCCTCTGTCGACTGCTCAGGCATATAGACTCCTGGACAGGTGCAGGAACCAGACAAGACAGATGGCCCTTCAAACTTGAGGAACTTTTTTTTTTTTTTTTTCTCTTCTTTTTTTTTTTTTAATGAGTTCCTTGCAAACACTGATGCTTCCAGGTGCTCTCATTTGTAGATAAATGTCAGGGGGCTGCAAGGTGAATCTCAATAGACCATCCTGTTATCGGCATCATATAAAGCTTTGTTCATCTTTAATGCAAACCTAACCAACCCTGAAGATTCGTCAGATCTTTGGGGTCTAAGTTCTGTGTGTTCTCCCAGGAATGTCAGAGGCCCATGTGGAGACATCTGTCTAATCTGACTTTGTTCTGTATTTTTAGGTATTTTTATCTCATTAGTAGCATCAAAGTTAGCTGTTTGTTTGCTATGTGCATGACCTTTTTGGTGTCAGAACTATCACTTGGTTAATGAGGTTAGGTTGATAGGTTTTTCTCCAGTTAATGGTCCTTGTGTTCAGCTTTTACAGATGTGACATTAGATTACCTTTCACACATATGACATTAGATCACACTCAGTGACTTTATTTTTGTGTTTAATTTAGTTTTTTTTTTTTTTTTATCCACAGCAATGCGGTACACAGATCTCAATACAGTATGAGGTTAAGTGTCCTCCTCGAGGGCATAATGGTTATTTCAGGAGCTCTCCAGCTCAGGCCAGCTATAATTAAAGCATTATTTGGACAGGATTAATTTTAGAAACGACTTTGAATTACGGTTAATAACAGAGGTCATTACATCGCATACTTATTTAGACAAGATTGGGATCACAATTTTACTTTTTACTAATTTTACTTTTAGAATACCTTTGCCCAAATGTTAAGCTCACATTAATATATTTTCATTTTAGCTTTAGGTAGATTTTTTATATGTATGTATAATTTTTATTTATTTATTTTAGTGTTTTATTATTTATTTATTTAGTGAATTCAGTGCACTGAGAGAACAATACGACCATGTATTTTTAGTTAAATAATTATAACATAATTAAAAAATAGTTTTTTAATCAAAATTGGAAGAGATTCATGTGGAATAAATTAAAGTATTAATTCCTATGATTAGCATATATTAAGTTGATCAAAAATGACATTAAAGACATAAACCAAACAAGTTTCCAAACAAATAAAAACAGTTTTAACATTGATAATAATAATAAATGTTTCTTAAGCACCCATTCAAGCATATTGAAATTATTTCTTAAGGATCATGTGACACTGAAAACTGGAGTAATGGCTGCTAAAAAATCACTTTTGCCATCACAGAAATAAATTACATTTGAAAATATGTTAAAATAGAAAACCATTTTAAAATTGTAAGTTCACAGTATAATATTTACTGTGTTTTCGATTGAACATTTTAGTCATTTGATTTATCTTACATCTTAATAAACATATATCAGTGTTATTATGGTCATGACATCTCTTTTGGCTTTTGGCATATAACATCTTTGCTGTGTGTTTTGTTTGGTTAGGTTATTTTTTAAGAACCAGAGCATCTCCTGTCCAGCGCTCATTCCAGGGCTGCATGCAGCTCATTCAGGTGGACGATCAGCTGGCCGACCTAACTGCAGTGGAGCAGGGAAGGATGGGAGCCTTCGAGAACGTCAGCCTGGACATGTGTGCCATCATTGACAGGTCAGAACCAAACCTTCTTCCCATGCCCTGCCTTTCAACCAACACTGTGAGACAGTGATTATCAGGTGCAGCAGACTGAGACTGTGGCTTTATCCCCACCAACGGCATCTGCCCTGGGGGCAGGATCCGTCACGCTCTGCCTGCTCTCCCTGGAGTTGACCTTCTTCATTCCTCGATTTCAGTGGCAAATGAGAAGTTTAATCAGAGAGCAGATGCTGTGCAAGAGCATGATCCAGGCCCTTGGTTGTTATCTTTAGATTGATTTTACATACTTTCACTCTCCAAGCATGTTTTGTTTGTTGCCACATTGTTGTGGATACAACAGAGCCAAATCCCATTCATTGAGGTTATTGATGATATGAAACAAAACAAACCATCATAGGTGGTCATCCAGGCATTTTTGCATCTCATTTGCACTGCTTTTGACATACTATATAGTAGGGAACTTGGCATATTCAGGTATTGGAGTAATAACAAAAAACTTGAACAGAACTTTAAAACAAAATCTGTATAAAGACATCAAAATGTAATACATATGAACATAAAACCAACCAGAACCCATTACGATGTGCACTACATAACCAAATGAGCAAAGTAAATGAATCTTAAAAAAGCAATGTTTTTGAAAAAAAAATGCAGTTCAAGATAGACATATTGCCTGCCTCATTTTTATCTTTAATGTTTTAATGAAATAATGTCTCATCGCCCAGGCAGAAGGATTCCCAAGCAGATGTGAGGGCTAATGTATTCATGCATTGTGCAAGAAAACAGTAATTTGCCTTCAAATTACAGACAATTAAGGTTCAAGCAGCTTGTTTTTAATCACGACTTCTCAGATTTTTCTTTATAGTAATTTAACATCAACCTGACCCTTCAAACAGTTAAACTGAATCATCTGTTCATGGATGATATAATCCTGTTATTGTTATTTCATTAGCATCATTGCACAGCTGGGAACAGATCTGATTTTGGCTTGGTAGTTTTTAATGCATCTTGTTTGATGGTAATTCAGTTCTATTGAGATGACGAAAGTGTATCCAGAGACTTCCCTAGGAAAAAGGTCTATTACTGCAGTGTCCCATAGTAAGATGCATTGACTACACAGTTTCACTACTTTTACATGTGAACTTTTAATATAATAATGTGTTTTATTCACTAATCGGCTTTAACCAGGTTCTCTGTCTCTCTCGGTGTATTCTTTTTAACAGAATTAACTAATTTCCATGTAAATTGGTGTCATTACACAGTAGGCTATGACTTTTGCCACCATTAGCACATCAATCTGCGAAAAGCAGGAAGTGAATAAAAAAAAAAGACTGGTGTCATGGAGTCTGGAGTCATATTTTATAAAAGTTGAACTTTTAAATTGGACAATGTGCTGCGAATAGGGTGACCACCTGCTAATTAGCCCAAGGGGGGACAAGGGGTATGTTTCGGAGGGACAATGTGGGACACCCCATGGGCAGACTCACTGATAGTGGTTTAACCCTTTCTAGCACATACCACCTTACATGGTATATTAATAATGCCCTATTCCCCTAAACATGTGTAATTGCTGATGTATGCTCATGACAGAATTGACAGATGCACTTCCACTTACGATTTACTTTAGCTATTTTATTTATTTGTCATTACAATTTATTCACTTTAAATAAATTATAATAGAAAATTATAGGATTAAAATGAATTGTAGTTGCTCAACACCACAGGAACAGTTGAAAAAAAAAAGTCTAACATCACAACTCAAGGGAAGGGAATTCACTCATTCACTAATCCTTATATAGTGTATGGCAGTTGAGTTCACAGGAAGGAGTTAACAAATAAATAAGTGAACGGATTCGGACAGTGACGTATAGCCTACACTGCGCGTGAGACTTGGAGCTGTTGCAAAAACACTGCCATGTGTACTTATTACATGTACCTAATTTTAGAAAATAATACTCATAGCAATAATACTCAAAATTACTTTATATTGCAGTTATACATACCTCCCGCGTCAGCTTTGTGGTTTCATCGATGGTATATAGTAATAATAATAATAATATATATATTTTTTTGTAATGCTTTTATGTTCATAATCATTAAATGCTATTAAAATAACATACTGGGAACAAAAATAAACACATAAACGTTCATAATTATGTATTTATTACTTTTAGTATCTTGACACTTGCTCAAGCAGCGTTTTGAGCTCAGATAAGATGGTTGTTGAGCGTCCACAGGCGACTGTTCATTTTACATCGGAATACACTACCTGTTATTAACGTAAAAATGTAAATTATCCACCAAATTATCATCATTTTTGTAAGTTAACAACGATGCCACCTCAGTAAGTAAACTGGGTTATTGCCTACATAACATATTTTAATATAAATTATGTAGGAAAAACGTTAAAACAGAAATAATAAAGATGTAAACTTCATCTCTCATTCAAACTCGCTCGTGCTGAACTGTCAAGTAATGTTCGTTTGGCTGCCTGGGGCTCGTGGATATAGAGCCATCGACTTTTTTTGAGCAAGCATTGATTATGCGTGACACAGTCTCAATTTGCGGGACGCATGAATTGGGCTTCAAACGCTGTGTATATTAATACATAAATACGCATATTCTGTTGTGTATTTATCTGGCCTAGTGGTTAGAGAGTTTGACTCCTAGCCCTAGTTTTGTTGGTTTTGTGCCCTTGAGCAAGACATTGAAGACACTGCTCCGGGTGTGTGTTCACAGTGTGTGTGTGTGTGTGTGTTCACTGCTCTGTGTGTGTGCACTTTGGATGGGTTAAATGCAGAGCACAAATTCTGAGTATGGGTCACCATACTTGGCTGAATGTCACGTCACTGATTGGATAACATTGTACAAATTACATTATGTATAAATCTCATCATACAAACTCATACAATATGCTACCTGTTAAAATATCAGCATTTTCTAATGAGTTTTAAATTGCCTATTGTGCTTCGAAGATCTCAGGTTAAACAGCACTTGACTTGACGTTAACGGCCTCCTACATTAAGTGCAAAGAATAGCTTATTAATAAATAGCTATTTGCTTTCTTTGTTCATTTGCTCATTTGTACATTTACGTTTGCAGCTCATTTAAGTCGCTCCTCGTTGATAAAGACCCACATGTGGAGGCATTATTTATATTGCATTAGATTCCTTACAGCTCAGTTAGAAGCTTAAGCTCCCCTTTAATTGTGTGTAAAGATGCATTGTTCTTTAATGCGTCTCATTAGCCTTACAGCTCAGGGCAGAGTACATTCTCAACATGATTTAAAGACAAGCTCAGTTCATTCTGCATGTCTTTCTGCCATTATAAATTCACATCCCTCTCACTGACAATACTGCAAAAATGTTTCAAAAGAACTTCCTTACTGCACTGTGTATTTATGTTTTTGAGATTATGGTTTATACTGCAATTCAGTTAGTTGTAAGTCTCCAGAGGAAAATCTTTTCCTTTATTAGATCAGGCTAGATACCAGCTCGCTCGTTCTCCCTCCCTTCCTTCGCTCCGAATGGAATGAACTGTAATAATAAAGGAGGCAAGAGACTGTTGAACACTCTCCCTATGTGTTTTTCTGTCAGTGTAATGATGCTTCTCTGGCAAAGCTCGGCAGTGAGGAGCAAACTCATTATGTGGGATCGGAAGGGGGTCTACCACTCACCAGGCCATTGATTTTATGTTCGCTTTCATCGGGCCAGGTGATGCACTATCAATCTCCTTTACCAAATGTGTCCCTGTGTTTGACATGTAAAAGAATATTCCATGTCCTCCCAACAGGAAGACACTAAAACACATGACCTTGCAGTTAGCTACAGCTGAAATCTCATAAATTCCTTCTATGGGAGATATTTATTTCTAGTTTTCTCACCCTTACAGTATTTCACACACATCAATTTCCCTCACATCAAGCTATTTCACGCATAAGCTGTTCTGCCGAACTTCTAGAGGCCTTCTTAGAATGTGACTCATCCTAAATAGCTGTGCAAAACATTTTACGTAATGGCGTGTCGAGTTGGGGGTGAGACCGGAAGAGTGGGGATACCAGCTAATCTGTGCCCATCTCTGAGCATATTGGTGTCTCACCCCAACAAGTCTAATGTGACAGAGGCATTTTAAGCCACGTGCTTTCGCTGTTCTTAATGGTTGAATTAGAAAACTGTCACTTTTGATTACAAAAGCAAAGCTAGGGATGTGAACAGCCAGATCAGAGAAAAATGCTCCGGTCTCCAGGGTTTGGAAAGCTGCTTTGAAACTGTCATTTGTTAAGGTAGGTAACTGTAGTCAAGATGGTCTTTTGCAAAAAAAAAAATAATACAATTAATTAATTAATTAATTAAATAATAATAATGAAAAATAAAAAATATTTTGAAAAAGCAGCTAAATTTAAGTAACTTAAGGGTTCACCTTTAAAAAAAAAAAAAAAAAAAAAAAGGTAATATTTGTATTTTAATCAGAGCAGTTTTGAAAGAACCGCATCAAAAGAATCACTTTATTAGAATGAATCAGACTTTTCACTGAGAGAATATTTATGAAACAATTCACTCAAATTAATCAAATTCTCCAATGCTATGTAAGAGTTATTTTTAAGATGAACCAGATCACTAGAACACATCAACTTTTCCAACATCACATTTAAAAGATCTGTTTAGGGTAACCTGATTCAGTAGAACTTTCAATAAGAAACAAAGATGCAGACATTTACTTTTGTGCTCTTTATTTTTCCTTGAAAAATTGAGATGGAAATTTCTGGGAAGCTAAGTGACCATGCAACAGGAAATGCTTGTTCAGGCTCACTGCTCTGCAATCTCCAGCATGGCCAGGAACAGTAGTGAAATGTTTGTAACTTTCTGGCTCGCGAGAGCTGAGCTGTCTCGAATCTATTGCTGAGAAGCTATTACCATGGTCTTATCTCCCAGTGACATGATACTATTGACTCTGACTTCGTTTTTATTATTAGACTGAGTCATCAGTGGCCACAGATTTCCAGGGACGTTTCTGTTGCTGGAGTTTGATTAATGAACACTGTAAACTCTATCTGTACCTTTCTCCTCCAGGTCCAGATGGCCAATGAGGTAACCCAGTTAATCGAGACATGTCATTCTATACAAAAACTACAGTTTGAGAGCACTGAAGCTCTCAAAAAGTACGACAGTAGCATTAACGAAGAACTTTAAAGACTTAAGGTTCATTGTCAATGAGACTGTCACAGCTCCTCCTATGAGACATCAGCCTAATGAGTATTAGCTCCAAGGGGATTGTTTGCTAATTTCATTTCATACTGCATTTTGCCATGTTAATGGATTTGACTTGCAGTTTGCAGGACTGTATGAGGAGCTACGGAAATGGATAGCTCATGTTCAGCGCAGTTTTTGAACAGGTGCCAAGTCATCAGGTTTAAGTTTTGATCCTTGGTCAGTTGAAAGCACCTTTGATGATGACTGTTTCTTAATTAAGTTCAGGTGAAAGTCGGTGAAGCTGTCACTTGTCAAATTAACTTTGCAAGTTGAATTACTATTTCAGTCGAGACTTCAGATAAAAGATGCTGGCAAATCTGCATGGCTTGAAAACACATCTTTGTGTTCATGTGATTGCCTTGTGGAAATGACATTGACATACTTTTTACTCCTGATGAGTTGCTAAGTCATTTAACATTTACAGCCTTCCATGCACACCTTTGCAATATATTCACCTTAGTAAATTTGTTTACTTGCCAGACTTTTTTAAACACACACACACACATGTACACACACATGTTTGTTTCTGTGAAAAGTGGGGACATCATTTTGTATGATTTATAAGCGTTTTGAAAAATGGGGACATGGGTTATGTCCTCATAAGTCACCCTCTTCTTGTAATACCGGTGTCATACCCAGGCTGCCCACTGCTCCAGGTGTGTGTTCACAGTGTGTGTGTGTGTTCACTGCTCTGTGTGTGTGCACACTTCGGATGGGTTAAATGCAAAGCACGAATTCTGAGTATGGGAACTGTCACGTCACTTTACGTATGTGGTGCAGAAGCAGCACAGACTCATTGTGCTTTCACTGATCCACGGCTGTTTTAGTCCACAGATTTTATTTTATTTTATTTTATTTTATTTTTAAAATCATGTAAAAAAAAAAAAAAGAATAAATAAATAAAAGCTTTTCCATGAATGTGATAATCTTTCATAGACATTAGTATAAACTCAAATATAAACAACGTTTTATTCATGCACTTGACTTCTAGGTTTGTATGCTCAAACAAGTGGCAACACATTTAAACACAACATTTAGACTAATTTTCTTGTTAGGCAATCACAAACATTTAAAATTAAAACTCACCACTGACAAAAACAGTCGGCTCTCATGCCTTGTGCATTTAAATCTTTATTACAAGCAATCCCACGGGTCTTGAGCTTTGTTATTCTGCCTTCATAAAAGTGCATATATTGTGTTTCCTTGTTTCCCTAAATGTGCTCTTTTTCTTGTTTTAAACATATCAAAAAAGCCATATGTTGTCTGTGAAACACAGTAGGCTTTAATTGTATAAATGTATTGTGAAATGACTGCATTTCAGTGTCAATCCATGTTCATTTTTACTGCGAACAATGTATTTTTAATTTAACTGTCCTTGTAAAAAGGATCTGTGGTGTCATATAATATTGTGAGGTTTTTCAACTTTAAGGATGAGCCTCCTAGCATGAATATAATAATGTGAAATACGATTGGGAGTCTGCACAGTTTGTTTATTTTGAAATGCATATGATTTTTTTTACTTCTGTTTTGTTTTTGCTGTGCGGTTTGGACACGGGGTGCATCAGAAATAGACTAGGCACCTATATTTAGCGAAGCGTTACGGAGAGCTACGTGCCCATGCTTATGCACCTTAGACATGTGAAGGCAACCTTGGCTTTTGTCGTCATGCAACTAACTAACTAACTAATTATGGATGTTTCCCTTGCCATCTAAGGAGCAGCCATGAGTGGTCGCTCAGACTGCGGTCTGTCGAGTGGCCGCCATTTTGCGTGTCACATCAACTGCCTGGAGATCCTGGCCATGTTTCAAGCACTGAATCACTTTTACCTGAACCTGAGAGGCTTGTTGGTGCACACCAACAAAACAGCGGTGTTCTTTTACATCAACCCCCAGGAGGTCTGCGTTCGCAACCCCTTTTCAGGCTGGTACACCAAATCCTCCTGTTGTCCCAAGGGAAACTCTTCACCCCTAAGAGCAGAACACATCCCTGGGCATCTCAATCAGGGAGCAGACATCCTGTCGAGGCAGGGGCCGAGGCCAGGGGGATGGAGACTCCTCCCTGATGTGGTGAATCAAATTTGGAGTATGTTTGGCCAGGCTCAGTTGGATCTGTTTGTAACTCAGGAGACCTCACACTGAACCTCTGGTTCTCTCTGACTTATCCTGCTCCTCTTGGACTGGATGCCATGTTGCAGACATAGCCAAGGCTTCATCTGTATGCGTTTTCCCTGATCGCCCTGCTCCCGTGAGTTCTGGAGAGAGTAGGCCGGGACAGGCTCAGTCTTCTGCTAGTACCCCCGTTCTGGCTGGCCCGAGTATGGTTCTCAGACTTGGTGTCCCTTCTCGACGGCTGTCCTTGGGAGATTCCAATAAGGAGGGACCCTTCTCTCTAACTGTGGGTGTGATGACAACTCAAAGCTTCTGTTCTCTTGACCATCCTCCAGTCCAGAGCTCCCTCCACAAGGAAATTGCACAACACAAAGTGGTGTCTTTTCACTTCTTGGTGCAGCAACCATCAGTTGGACCCGGTTAACTGGCCATTTGGTTCAGTGATAGATTTCCTGCCGGAACATTTCTCTGCATAGGTTATCCCCCTCCACCTTGATGGTATACATGGTCATCTTAGCTCCTAAACATGACACACCTGGTGGCCAGCCATTTGGGAAATACCTGCTAGTTACGCGTTTCCTCCATGGTACCCTGAGGTTGAGGCTTCTGGCATGCTCTAGAGTCCCGCCATGGGATTTGGCTGTGGTTCTGGAGGCTCTTTGTAGACCTCCTTTTGAACCTTTTGATGAGGTTTCGGACAGGTACCTTACAGTCAAGAATGTAATATTGTTAGCCATCTCTTCTCTTAAGAGAGTGGGCGACCTTCTGTGGCCTCTTCTTGTCTTGAGTTTGCACCAGGCATGGCCAGAGCTTTCCTATACCTTAGGCCTGGGTATGTTCCCAAGGTACCCTCCTTGGTTCCATGGCCAGTCATGCTGCAAGCCTTCTGTCCTCCTCCCTTTCACTACCCACTGAACTGCCCTTTGTCCACAGAGCTGCCCTGTGGAGAAAATCAGAACAGTTGTTTGTCTGCTATGGTCCTCCTAAGAAAGGTCTCCCTGCGACCAAGCAGAAAATAAGCAGGTGGAAAGTGGATGCTATTTCCATTGCTTTTGAGTCTTCTAATCTCCCTTTCCAATGGAGGTCAAGGCTTATTCTACCAGTGGTATGGAATAGCTTTGCTCTTCCACACTAGGCAGGGATTCGTATTCATGGCAGGGTGGGCATACTGTGAGGGTTACATACTGTGGAGGGAGGAGCAAACGACAGACACAGTGGGCATGGCATCAGGCCTCGGAGAGGCTTTTATTAACAGAAAATAATTAAATGCACACCGATTGTAGCCAAATTCCTTGACACGTCTGTATGCCTTAACCCCAGCCTCAGTCCATTCCTTGTGAAGTTCACTCAAATTCTTGAATTAATTTTGCTTGACAATCCTCATAAGGCTGCAGTTCTCTCAGTTGGTTGTGCATCTTATTCTTCCACACTTTTTCCTTCCACTCAACTTTCTGTTAACATGCTTGGATACAGCACTCTGTGTACAGCCAGCTTCTTTGGCAATGAATGTTTGTGGGTTACCCTCCTTGTAAAGTGTGTCAGGAATTGTCTCCTGGACAACTGTCAGATCAGCAGTCTTGCCCATGATTATGTAGCCTAGTGAACCAAACTGAATTTTTTTTTTTTTTGCTTAAACTTGCAATAGATCAATAATATTCTTGATAGTGTCACTTTCTAAAGTGGAAAGGAAACGCTATATACCTTAATTATCAATGTCTAATGTTTTTATTAAATTGTAATCATGTTAAATACAAATTCAGCCCCATTAAACATACATGACCCTGAACCACAAGTTTTAAGTGTCAGTTTTTCTAAATTTAGATTTATTCATCATCTGAAAGCTGAATAAATAATCTTATCATTGATGTTGGCTATGGTCTATTAGGATCGGACAATATTTGGAAAACACCTTTAAAGTTATCCAAAATAATTCTTAGCAATACATATTACTAATCATAAATTAAGTTCTTATATATTGATGGTAGGACATTTACAAAATATCTTCATGGGACATGATCTTACTTAAAATCCTAATGATTATTGGCATAAAAAAAATGTTTGTTTGTTTTTTGGCTATTGCTACAAATATACCCCAGCGACTTAAGACTGGTTTTGTGCTCCAGGGTCACATACTTTATTAGCCTACATTACTGTACACCCATGTCTGGTTGTTGGCTTAAAAGGCAGGTTTATGAGGTTTAATACATTTGGCTGCTTTTAACCTTACCCTGGAGTTGGTTCACCCTCCACCTACGCATGTCACCATATTGTTGTTGAGACTGGTAGTTTTTTGATAAATGTGAGCCTAAATCATCACAATTAAAAGAACCAAAGACTTAAACTACTTCAGTCTGTGTGCATTGAATTAAATACACGCGTTTCACAATTTCCCAATCGAGCTGAATTACTGAAATAAATTAACTTTTCCACAACGTTCCAATTTATTGAGATGCACCTGTATTTCTTTCACCCCTAGAGTGTTCATTTTATTGTTTTTCTTTCTCACATTTTTACATTCTATTTTTTCAAAATACATCTGTGTATGTAAAATCACGATAAATATTTAAGTATTACATAAAAGCAGAACATTAAAGTTTTTCAACTGTTAAAAGTTGTGTTACATGCTAAACAAAGAGCGTTCAGTGCGCCGGCATCCAGGTGCGGGTTAACAGGTTAAACATTTTTCTACCATTATGAAAGTAAGACCTTCATAAAGTAAATGACTCATAGTCATCCTCTTCAATACAGTCACTGTGTTTTTAACTGAGCAGACACTTAGTTATGTGTTTCAATTGGTTATAAAATGTTATAAAAGTTGCTGCCACTCAGTAAAAAGTGCAGAAAACTGGAAGCAGTAACATTTTTTTATATATTTTAAGTAAGTAAATCACAAGGGAACTTATGAGTCTCGTGACACATTTAAATTTTTTAACTAAATACAGCAAAAAGTATTGCAGTGATCAGGTTTATTTTTTGACCACAGATGCATTTATATGTGTAAATCTGCTCTGATCTGCTTCTTTTTTTTTCTTCTTCTTCTTTTTTTTTTTTTTAGATGTATGCCAAACCAATGTGAACATGGAGGCCGATGCAGTCAGACCTGGGATGGCTTCACATGCACCTGTGATGGGACAGGATACACAGGAGCCACCTGTCACACATGTAATAATTAATATATGTTAAATATACTTGTATATCACATGTAAGAATTAATATACATTTAATATACTTTTATATATGTGTGTGTGTGTGTGTGTGCGTGAGATATTGTACAAGGCAGAAATTTTAAGTTTACTACCTTTTCCCAATGACCTTACAATTCTGGAGTGGCACTTACGACTCCTTCAAACAATCATTGGGTTTTGAAACAGAGCTATTGATTGATATGGGAACGCCTGTTGTACTGTACAGTATGTGAAGTCTTTTTGGGATCAGCTCTGAGAGAAATAGTTCAGAATCACTGCTGAGTGAAACCTTTTTAAGACCCCAGGGGTTAGATGGAGAGGAGAAGAGCCTGGAAGTTACACAGTGACACCAGTTTCACATAAGTTAATAGAAAAGATGATGAACTCCGTTGAGTTACTTGCCTCAGACCTCTCCATACACACACAAAAAAGTTGTACTGGTCAATAGTCAACCTAGAAAAAAGCAGTGTGTGTATATAATATTGACCCTTTACAACCTGGTTTTAGTATTTTGACAGATACAGTAAATATATTATACTCTATATATTGCATTAGCAAAGATGTTTTTTCTATCATTTAACATTTATTGACTAAATACTTTCTATTAAGCTCAGGCTGTTCTTTCCAAGTGACTTAAAGTATGATTGCTGGGATAGTTTTATGAATAATAACTGTTTCCTCGCCATTGATGTGTTATCTTGTCATTTAGAAGACAACGCTTACCTGCCATTGACAAGTTTTTACGGCTTTTAGTGTTTACACTGTTATACACTCTAGGGTGCTATTACACATCTTCTGAACAGGTACAAAACCTCCCGAAAAAAACACACATGAACAGGACGGAGAAACGAGCTATCTCTTATGTAAACTGATAAATGTATATAAATGAAAACTGCATTTTGTTACAGAGTAAAATGTTGATCCAGGAATTAGTAAATGTCTGTGCAAGCTTTGGAGGTACTGATGGAAGTGATTTAATGGATTTATGCTTTCATAATCGTACCGAATATTATCCAAAGTTTGATTTTCTCAGCTTTTTGCTCAAAATTATGCATTTTTTATGAAACCTACCTTTATTGAAGTGTTGATAAAAAAAAGAATGCTTTAAGCTAGAATAAAACATTTTTTTTTTGTTTAAAAGTAGAGGCTCTGATTGTTACTTTGCTCTATTGCATATTCAAATATTCATACAGCAAAATATACTGGAGTCCATCAAATTTGAGTGAAAATCATCAAAATCGCTGGCGATGGCTGGCAACTTTAAAAAGAAAATGCTGGCAAGGAAAGAGTTCATATGAATGGTATTTCAAGTCCCCATGAAATCAAAATTAATTAATCAATATGTTAGTCTTAAGGTTATCTATTAGGCATTGTGCTCCAAAACAAAGACAAAATTTGCATTTAGAAGACATAAGCATTCAATGCTTGCAGTTCATCACTTCCGCCAAAACAGCTCAACTATTTTTTTTTTATGTCACGTCATACTTAACCTTCTCATCCAATCTTCTGACCAATCAGATGCTCTCTAGAGCTCTCTAGAAACAGAACACTGAAGTGCCAGCTGAGATCAGTCATTTGTGCACAGTGTAGTATTTCCTGTACAGTGAATGGCCCCTAGTGCACAGTGTAGGTAACAGGGAACGATTTAGACATAATATAAATAATAACAGGATGTAAATAGGCTTTCGAATGTTGCAAATGAGGTCTGGTTTTCATGATGTTTCACACGAATTGTGGCAGTGCACACTGTCTGATCCAGACTTTGGCTCCGGTCCAGAGACGCGATCGCACTGAGGAGATCATATGCGCGAGTCAGCATATATTTAAAACTTTTACAAATACACAGCCTCTGTATGATTATGACCACTTTTTTGTTTTACCAAGAGTTTCATATTGAATCTAGAGTGTAATCTATTAGACTGTGGCTGCCAAATGCAGCTTTACCGAGCTGAACTGCTCTGGCCCTAGCACATATACGCTATTAGGTATTTTAAAAAGAGGGTGGGACTGCTCGATATGTTCCGCCCTCTCTTCCTATTTTAGTTGAAATTATATCACCACAAAGAATAATGCAGCCTGTTTCAAGGCACTTCGGGAGACCTTTAAAGCTTTTATTTCTTACCTACAGCTGTCTATGAGCAGTCCTGTGAGGCCTACAAGCATTTGGGGAGATCATCTGATTCCTACTGGATTGACCCAGATGGAAGCGGACCATTAGGTCCTTTTAAAGTCATCTGCAACATGACAGGTAAAATTTGCATTTTTTATTGATTTGTGGTGAACCACAGCACTGAATCCAAAAAGCCCCCCACTTGCACCTGATTAATAAATCAAGCCTTTTACTGAGTATTACATGCTTCCAAGAACCACTGTATCCCAAGCTTTTGAGTCAAGTTTTTAAAAACCCTCCCATCACCTCCAGAGACAGTCTTTAATTTCAGCATCTCAACCCATTTGTTTTCCAGCCTACTGAGCATTATCTCATCAGCCTGTCAACACCATCCCACTGATCCAAAAATAAACACCTAAAATTAAATAGTAGTCTTACATGTAGGGACATTCAAGTATGTAGGAATATCAGGACATATTCTGAGATTCTTATTTTTAATTATTAATTAAATATTAGGTATACCCACACAAATGTTAGGGGTTAGTACTTAAAAAAAAAAAAAAATACTTTTATTCAGCAAGGATGCATTAAAATTGATCAAAGTGGCATTTCAGAAGGATCAGCGTGTGCTTATGGTACAGTATTAACATATGTTTTGATGAATTTATCAACTTTTCTTGCAGTGCCAGTAAGCTTCAGCATCCCTTTTATGACCATTATTGTATCTGTGTTTCAGAGGACAAGGTCTGGACAACTGTGGTGAATAACCTAGCGGCACAGACAGCAGTGACCGGCTCCAGCCGGGAGAGACGGACAGTACTGCAGCTGAACTACAGTGCTTCTATGGAGCAGGTCACAGCTATAACCAACAGTGCTGAACACTGCGAGCAGCACGTAGCCTACGCCTGCCGAATGTCACGCCTACTCAACACACCAGGTACAGAGAGATCGTCTGAGAGAGTGTGTGTGTGTGTGTGTGCGTGTATACGCGCTTGTGTTGCAGAGTATAGATGCTTATAGGAACTTGTGGGGTGATATAAGGTTATCTAAAACCTCGAATAAAAATAAAAAATTTCATCCGACTGTACTGATACTTCTTTCCGGAACAAATGAGGGTCAAGTGTCTTGATAACGGGGTAAACTGATGGGTAAAATAGGATTTTGACCTTAATAGCCCCTCCGTGGCTGATCCGCTCCCACTCTCCACTGCTCTTTGTTTGAACCTGCTTATTTTTGGCAGTTTGCCCAGTTGCTCAACTGCAATACCACCCCAGAACGTGGTTTATGTTATAATGGCTTGGTTTCAAGAGAATTGGAGTTACATTTGCTCACTTTCTATGCTTATGTGTGGGCTTACAGCTGGACTTAATAACAGGGTTCGCACAAGGTGCTTAAAGTGCTTGAAGTACTTGAATTTGACTTTTTGAAATTGAAGTCCTGGAAAACCCTTGAAAACAGCTTTATTTTTGAGAAGGTACTTGAAAAGTACTTGAATTTTTAAAGGGCAGTGCATATGAAGCAAAATTAACAATGCAGAGAGACTGATATAAATACAGATCCGTTATGCCTGGCTTTTAGCAGTGCATGATATTTTGATACTGTATTTGAATCAATTATTACTGCCTCATCATTAGTTTTTATATAAATAGTTATACTAAAGCCTGTTTTTCACTTTATGTCTATTTGTATTGCTAAAAAATATCAGATTACTCAGTTATCAAAAAAATCAGTGGATTACTTGATTACCAAAAAATTATTTACAACCCTAGAATAGTTTAAATATTTCAAAATTCAACTGCATTGTTTTGATTTGTGTAATTAAAAGACAAATATTTTGTTATTTAGAAAAAAAATCTTAAAACTAGTTTTAAAATATTGTCTCATTCTAGTGAACCCAGTATCTCATCAGCTAAGTGTATTATCATACACCCTAGTGTTGATAAGTGGTGATATAGTTCATAATTTCCCAAGTCTATGATACAGCTTTCATTCATCAGGTCAATCATATTCATAAAACAAAAACAAAAAAACATTTTGAATAAGCAAAGCGATAACTTTGCCATAATATCATTTCAAATGTTAAAGTTGTGACAGTTATAGTCTCAGCCTCAGACATCACGCCCACGGACCATTGGCTGAACATCTGATGCATATGGCACACAAAAGTGGAAACACTTCAGGAGTGTCGAAGTCGTCATTGGATTGGTTGAATTCTACAGGATTTCTGCGAGACGTGTGTGTCGAGTTCTTTAATGTTCTTTGAAATTGAAATGAAGATACCATGGTGCCAAACCCCCTAAAGAAAGAAGAAAGCTTAGTGTTTACAACTGTGACATCGAGTGCTTATCATGATCAACTAAACACTGGATTTTCTAAAGCCTTTAGTTTTATTCGTTTAATAGAATTTAAAAGATAATAACAAAATAGTTAATAAAGATAAGATCTCTGATTTTCACCCTAAACCAAAAACCAAAAAAGTCATGCTTGAAAAGTCCTTGAAAGTCCTGGAAATTCATTTTGCAGTTTCTGTACGAACCCTGTAATAACAAATTAGTGCTAAATGAAATCATAGCAATGCAGATGTGTTTCCATAGAAAGAATATAGTTGAATCGCAATTCTTAGAGAAACAAGTTAACTAAGTATGAACACAGTTATGAATTTTTTTTCCTGGTTAACAGGGTGGGCAGGGCAAGATTCACTCACTGATAGTTCCATGTGCGCTCTTCTAATTAGTGGTTTATGAGATTTAAATTGACAAGCTGTTTATGGAGTCTGCAAAAGAACTGGTTAAAGGTTAAAATGTAACTAGTAAAGTATATGTAATGAAAAAAGAAGGGTTTTCAAATCTGTTCTCAAGTTAAAAAACTTTGAATTGGTTAATTATATTTTTGTGTATATTGTTTAGTTTAAGATGAACATATTTTAGTATATATGGTTATAGAGTATATAATAGGAAACATGTATGCTATTGTTAAAAAGATTGGGGTCATTATTATTATCATCAATATTATTATTATTAAAGCAATGCTTTTCTTCAGCAACAACACTTTCAGTTGACCAGAAGTGACATTAAAGATGTTTAGAATGTCTCCATTTTTTTTTTATTAATTAACATTCATAATAAGACATTTCTTGAGTGCCAAATCAGCATATTAGAATGATTTTTGAAGGATCATTCATGTGACACTGAAAACTAGAGTAATGACTGCTGAAAATTCAACTTTACCATCACTTGAATACGTTATATTTAAATATAATTGTCATTAATACACTTAATTTAAATTGTAATAATGTTTCGCACTATTAATATTTTATATTGTTTGTAATTGAATAAATGCAGTCTAGGTGAGCAAATGAGACTTTTTTTTTTTTTAAATCTTACCGACCTCAAACCTTTGAACAGTATTGTATATAATGTCATATGCAGAATAATGCTGAAAAGGATTTCCTACTCTGTCTTTCTCACATAGCACTTCAACCCTCTTCTTCTTCACCCCCACAGCTTTCAATCATTCACCTTCTCTCTCATTCATTTGCTCTTCCATGCTCTTTGCCACTATCCCCTGGCACTCCTGCGACCCATTTTCTGATTACAGTCAGCAATAACAATTTGAAACATGATTGTGGTGCTGATGCTAATATATTAATGAATATGCAGCACAGTGAAGGATGCTGTGCATTTTCTTACTGCTAATCTGACTATTTACATAATTTCTGTACCATCTATGTTCAATTAGGCATGAATAGAATGTCACTCTCAGTCCACTCTACCGTTACACACAGGCACTGATCCCATGGGTTCCAGTTTGAGCACCCAGGGGAACCCAGTAGAATGGCAGCAGGGATGGGAAGTAACAAAATACAAATACTTTTTTACTGTACTTATGTTTTGTTTGTTTGTTTGTTTTAGGTATCAGCACATTACTTCACTATTCATTTTTTGACAGCTTTTTATTTTCACTCCTTACATTTTTACACAAATGTCTGTGCTTTCTACTTCTTACATTTTCAAACTTTTTATAGCATTGTTTGTTTACCGCTATGATCACATAAATATAACGCAAGACTACTCACCAGAGTCTTGTCTAAACACCCATTTCTGAATCACTCTGCTTGGTAATGGCATATATGTATTGAGATTGTGTGGGAGGCGAGTGTATGAAACATTACATGATGAGATTTACAGAGTAGTTTGTTTCACCTTGTTGTGTAGTGAAGGGATAGCTGGTGATGTGCACTGGACCATTGCCTTGTTCATCATAGCTCTGCTCTCTGGCCTTCAGTCATCTTTACTGAAGGACAATCAGTGCTGTAGTATGTAGTTATGCTCTGTGTTGTCAAACAATATGGGTAGGATGGACAGTGTTTTTCAATTTTTTGCATGATTTATCTGTTTTATTGACCTGTTTAATATTTCCGGATAGCTTTGTGTATTTTATAATAGGCAGACAAGATTACATTTTGGGGATCAGTGTTGTAATCAAAGAGAAAATATTCAGGCAGTCAGCATATTGACAAAGCGTATGCTCAGATGATGAACATTAGTGCAGATTTGTCTAGTGTCCACGTCACCAGAAGCAGCATGGCCAATGTTGAATTTTAAATGGAATTAAAAATAGATTAATATTAAAGATCAATTAAAATATATTAAAGATTGGTATTATTAATAATTATTTTTTTTCTCTGAGCCAAGTTAAAAACTACTTTTTAAATACTGAATGTTACTAAAGAGATTTTGACATTTGTCTGCTTTTGTGCTTTTGATATTCTGAAAAATGCAATAAAGAATCTTCACTCCATTTTGTGATGGAATAAACATGTGATAGAAAGTTTTTAATGATAGTTTTAACTCATTGTCAAATTAGTGTAATTAATTGGTGTGAAATATTAGCCATTTTTGGAAATCAGCTGAATGATTTGCAATTGTTAAATATTAATATTTAATTTTTATTTGTTAATAAAAAGGAGTTAAATTGTTAGATATGCACATTTAAGTGATTCATCAGTCCAGTAAAGAGATTCTTTTTCTGTAGTTATATTTTGCCTAAGGCACAATGTGAACCAGGATATCCCCTTGTGCCCCTGAAAAGCAATAGGTACATGTTCACCCTGCATGTCAGAGATTCAGAGTTGTCTCTTTAGAGAGTTTGTGCTCAGACGCATTTGAAGAGACAGTGGAAGAGAAAACTATTTCCCAAAATATGCTTTCTAAATTGACTGTCAGGTTTCATCAAATTGTGGAGTGCTGGCATTCTGCAACCAAATGAAGTGTTAAATCAAAATTGCATTCAGGGTGCATTGAGTTTTGTAATTGGGAAGTTAAACTGTAATTGTCGTAATTCCTTGATGCCTTCAACCCACTCATGGATGAGCCGTCAAGTTGTTATATTCCATCCTCTCATTGTCTGCGCCATCCCCAGTGTCCTCAAGCCTCTTGACCTCCATTAGCTCAAAATTGGAGACGGAGTTGAGAGATATCTGCTGTACATGTCCGTTTGTTGTTCCTTCCCATTAAGGCATGATCAGCAGTGACGTTTTGTTTATTCCTCATCCCCTATAGAGGGACCAGGAGTCCATTTGTATTTAAATTGCTCTCCTTACAGCTAAATTAACCACCTTCCACTGTGATTAGGCCTTCGACTGTCACACAAAAGAAACTGAATGTGATGATGATGAATTGAGAAAAGTGTTTTTGTTTTGTCGTCTCCTATTTTTTGTCCAGTCATGATATACAGGCAGTATAATGTCAGCTGGATGCTGCAGCTGATTGCATGAGCAGAGCATATAAATAAGAGCAGACAGTGAGCCGTGGACTATCAGGATGCTTTGTGTCTCTGATGTCCACACAATTATAACTGTCCCTATTCTTGATTAGCGTGCAAATCTGAAAGACATGAGCTGAGTGCTTAACTTCAAAAACAGGCATTATTCATTCAGCCGAGTCTTCGTCTGTGCTGTCACAGTAGTGAAATAAATGTTGTGTCAGTGTTCTGTATTTGAAAATACTTTTCTTATTTTCTTCCAATAGTTAACCCTCTGGAGTCGATTAACGCGGATACGCATTATGAGTCATTTTCTCCTGATAACCCCGAAAAGAACTTAAATTACACTTTCAGTTTTAATCGTACAGATAAGAGCAATACATCAATCGAATCTGTAAAGGGTCTAGTTTTTTTGGATACAGACATAGTAACAACAAAACTTTGTGCACTTATAAAATAAAGATAACAAACAAGGTGCGCTGTCTGCAGCCTTTGTCTGCACTGATCTTCATTCACAAACACGTCATTAAAATGAACTGTAACTCCGTGAATACTCAACGAAGAGACATGAGAGACATATCTATAGAAAGCTTGACATGTTTACTTTTAAACTAAACAAGTGCCGCCGAAAACAGATATTCTGTGGTAAAGTAATCCATATGAAAACAACGCGATGTCTGTTTTTCATGTCTCCTTTTGTTATATCTAATGTGACCACGCCCCCGCGCTGAACGCGTTATTCAGATTCAAACTGAAGCGCGCGGCTTGAATACACCCACACAGAAGAAAAAGCAGCGAGACTGTTCTTCAAGTTCTTTTATTTTACTGTTTGCTTCACGATGAGAGGAATAAGACATAATTCCCCCCAAAAAGATGTGATGTGGTTGAGGATTTGAGAAATGGATTTACTCAGAAAAAAAAAAGAATGAAGCACTTTATTCAGCAGAGATCAAAAGAGGCTTTTGGCATTTAGACATTCTTTGCTAAATGATCATATAATGTTTTTGAAAAAAGAAAATATTTGATTAAAATCACAGAAAAGTTCATTATTATTTAAATAGCTGTTTTTTTTATTTTAATATTTTTACAAATGTAAGTTATTGCATTGATGAGAAAGCTGATTTTGTTAAGTCAGAAATCATTCTATTATGCTGATAAAAAAGAGCAACATACTTTTAAAATATAAATAATTTATAAATGTTGGTCACTTCTGATTAATTAAATCAATTTATTTGTCCTTTCTTAAAAAAAAAGTATTTTCTATCTTTTTTTTTCTTTTTCTTTTTTGCAAAATGTATAATATTGCTAAAACACACAAATTACTATTTTATTCTGCATTTACAACACTTATAGGGCATAAGTGAACACAGCTGCTCTGTGGATCTCTAGAGTACTGTATAAATTCTCTGATGTGATGTTCTTTGTGTGTTCTGATCCTATTGGTAAGAGAGTTGTAGATCCTCTCGAGACATAAAGATTTTATAGCAATATGTAATGTAGGAAACCGCAAAAGGCAGCCCTGAGAATGATTGAAAAGACATGGAACAGAGGGGGAGACTGAGAGAGATAGGTCAACTAGTGTTATTGCCTAAGGAGTCCTGCTCTCTTTTTCTATCTTTTCTCAAATTCAAATCAATCTTGCAATCTTCCCATCCACAAATCTGCCAGAAACCCAGTGTAAAGTATGTTGCACTTTTTTTTAAACTGAATTTCTTAGACTGATTTTTCACAAATAAAAGTTCACCTCACTTATTCAGTGGTCTATTTGAAGCAGTACTTGAGTAAAACACTTGTAATATACTATATAGATAAAATGCATTATTTTATGATTCTTTTTGGGTGTTTTTTTCGGGGTGAATGATGATGGATTTACTACTTTTCCTATTAGTGCTTACAGTGGTACAATTTCTGATTAAAAATGCTTTTAACAACCTCTAAGAAAAGTGTAAGTCCTGCCTTTCAAAACTATATTCTTGTTTACAGAGAAGTTAAAAGCAGAACTACATCATTCATTAATAATAATTGCCTTTGTTGCTGCTATCAGAATAAACACCTTCTGATATTAGTTCATTTATCATATTTATTTTCCATGTTGACCTTAAAGGTTTGCTTGGTGGTCTATTAAGGAAAACGCTTTAGCCTTAAATTGTGTTTTTATGTTTGTCCTGGTCTGTACAAAGGATATGAAGATAAATTATGTTGCATAAATGTAGAGTAACCAGAGGATGTCCACACCACACAATTTAAAACCAAATTAAAATGCAGACAGTCTTTTGTGCTCCGGAAATTATTAGAGGTGCTCAGACGGCTCATTGCCTTGACACTCTTTAACTGAAATTGACGTCATTTGGTTTACTCCACATGATCCCAACCGTTTGCCCTCTGACCACCAGACTATTAATATTGAGAAAAATATGCAGAAAAAAGGCTCAAATGCATAATGAGATGCAAAGTATGCGTGTGCTCTGTCAGTGCGAAACAAAGCTCTTTAGCTGAAAATGAACCTAATGTGTCGTCGAGTCCAAAATGTTGGTCAGTAATGTTTTTGGTTATGGGTGTAATTCTAGTTTTAATCACAGTGAGAGGTGAAATGCTAAAAAGAAATAATATTTTTGTATGTCAAAGAGAATACTGTATTTAAGTGCACTCACCTGTTAATCTCAGAGGAAAAAATGGGTAATTTTGTAGTATTTCTTTCTTGGTTGTTCTTTGTAGTCCATTAAAGTGTCTGTGAAATAATTTTGTTTATCACTATCAACATGAAAGAACAAAGGTCATACAGCTAAAAAAAAGTGACATTCAGATATTTTAAACTGTCCAAACACATTTGGGGACCAGTATCCCTGTTTCACACATGAATTTCTTCTTGCAATTCTGAAGAACAGACGTTCTGTAAATCCCAATTTGCATATGACACCAATAATCTGATATTAGCATCTGATATTAGCATTTACCGTGACAGAAAGAGCATGATTTGACTTCATTTCCCAAAACAGACTCAAATATTCCTCTCCAAATTGCATTGTTCTTGTGCAACCTTTAGCAAATGTTAACTAGATCTGAGCGATGTTTGTTTTGTCATGCAGCGATCCTATTTAGAGCAGAGTCAACAGTATGTGTGCTATGGGCTGCACCTTTCTTCAGTACCATGTAAATACATTTAGCATTTCTAAAGAGCCCTAGTCCCACATAGGACCTGGTGACTGCAGAGGAAGTTTAATTAGGGGATGGATCCTCTGGGTTGGGTCAAAGCCTATTTTTAGGTCAAAAAGGACTTTTTAAGATGGATGAATTTTCAGACCTAAATCTAATGAACTCAGCTTGAATCAAATGAACAAGTCTAGTACAAATATAAACTTTAGTCTGGGTAAAATTTAAACAAAAGATTCAAATGAAAGTGTTTACTGATATTAAATAAATTACATTTTATTGACCCTTCCTCCATGAACACTGCCCGACCCACACGAACCCTGCAGCACGACGAGGACACCAGATCCCCTGTTTGTTTTGGACCCTCTTCTCCTTTGGCCACTTTTATTTCCTCCTTTTTTTTAATTTTCTGCTAATAAAAGCCTCTCCGAGGCCTGACGCTATTCCCACTGTGTCTGTCGTTTGCTCCTCCCGTTACAAATTTAAAACCATAAATAGTTAATTTTACTTATTATATAAATTAATACATTTTATATAGTAGTTTATGGAAAACATAAACTAGAACATTATATATGTTGGCAAATAACTGCAAAAAGTATGTGAATTATTAAAATACAAAACAATTAATTAAAGCCATATAGAAATATATATTGAAAAAAAAAGCATTTAATAAAAATAAAAACTTTAAGAAGTTTTTTAAAGAAAACTTATAAAACCTAAATAAAAGTATCAATAAATATTCTTAGTGTATAAGTAATGCTAAAATAACACTGATACGGACTGTTTAATAGATTATATTGTCTTTAACCTGTTAACTGTCACTCACGTTTTTGAAGATAGACATGACTGTGCATGATACAAACCTAAATTTGAATAATTCATGACTGAAAACATTTTGTAACATGATATTGATGTACCATTTACATGGTAATGCAATGTCTGATTTTAAAATGGGTTGAATTTTGAGATTTTATGTTTTCAAGTGATATATAACTTCTGATGATTTCTAAAATGTGATAGAGAAAAAGGCAACGAGGAAGTCTTTTTTTTAAACAAAGGTCAAAGCTCCTTTTGTAATGTAGATTTCTGAGGGTGCAGATCTAAATTGATCTATTACTTTTCCTACATAAAGATTAACAAAAAATATTGGTAAAATATATATTTGGGAGTCTTAGACCTTTCCAACAATATATAGTTTGTCAAGATTAGATTAGATTTGATTGTAATATAGTATAGTCAACGTAGGCGTCCCGTATACGGGACGGGGTGACATTTATCAGGTTAAAGTGTTAGTTCATTTCTGAAACTTTCTGGAATTAATTTTTCAGTGGAAATAGATTGAATTATGTTAATGCTTTATCATCTAAACGGTTGACAGGGTCCATGGGCATATTCTATGTGATGTTAAACCGTGCAAAGAACATCCCATGATAGGAGCTGCCTTGATGTTATAATTGAGGACATAATGTTTGATGCCTTATTAGCATGTGTGCTGTATATATCAAATATAATAGAAATTGATTGAATTGCTGGCTGATATGAGCTTGTTAGAAGCCCGGAGCTTTCTGTGGATCTTTGAATAGAGATCTGTGTGTCTTACTCAGAGTTAATGATCAGGCAACAAACCAAGTGCACTTCTTGTACAGCCAATCACTCACACCTTGATGTATGGCCTATTACCATTTGCATATATTAATGCATCATTAAATTCAATAATGTTGTCATATGTTTTATGACACCGTCAAATGTAATTTCTCGGCCTGCTTCAGTGCATGAAAGGAACACCTCAAATCTTCATGCCTAGTTTTTCAGTTTGATGTTAATGGAAAATTAGTTAAGCCGAGTTATCTTTTTTCTTCCCATTCCAAAACATACAAGCTACATTTGCAGTGAGATGTCAGAAAGTATGCTTTTGGGACAAGAAATCCATTTATCAATGCCACAGTTACAGCAAAGAAAGATCCTGAGTCTAGTGCACTGCCCATGGTTATGTAATAGCCGTCTGCGGCGTTATGTCTGTGAGCAGAAATTAAAATTTAGTCGTGACAATGGGATGGACTTTACCCAGGATGCAGTCTCCCATGGCAGCAATAGCAGGAAAATAGTGTCCAAGAGGAAGGCGCAGTTAATTGTGCTGGGAAGCAACACCACAGTTTGCCTCATGTGCTCCAGATGGTTCAGGACAACACAAGCTGCTTCATTATCAACATGGTCAGCCCTGTTTGTGCCTGCTGGCACCAGGGGTTCATGGATTGCTTATGGTTTAAATTAAAAGTCTATTCCAGGAAAATGGCCTGTCCTCTAACTTTCCTATTTCTGTAACTGCTGTATAATTTCTTTGTAGTCATTTATTTTCACATAAACACATAAAACGAGTAACACTTTACCAAAAAACACTTTATATTAAGATTAGTTTAATGCAATAATGCATTTAGTTTAAGTTAATTTATAAGTGTTAATTTATGTAACATTTGAAGCTTATAAACAAACATGAATTAAGTAATAAATGATTCAAATTATATTGCGGCTACCACACCTTAAGACATCGTTCAGATGTATTTCAAGACTTTTGTCAGGTTTTAGTCCTTAAAACACTCTTGTTTGTAGGATTAATTTCTTACGCATCTCATCAAACATCTCTTTTGCTAATTGCCAAGCATCACTTTAAACCTGATAACGGAGGCTTGAGCCATTGATAGCAGACTAATGCAGTTATATGAGAGCGAGAGAGAGCGAGAGATTAAGCATGTGTGAAAAACCTTGAGTATGTTCGTCTCTCGATAGTGTTCAGCAGCAGGTTCTCTAATATTGAAACTGTTCATGAAGTACATCTATTTAAAAACAGTGCCGTTATTACCTCACTAGTGAGATATGGCAATATTGATTTTACCTTGCTAAAATCGTAAGAGCAGCACATAACTGAAACGTAATTTTGTGGCAAAAACATAGAAATAATTTGTAATTTTTATGTTGTCGTTTACTATATTTATTTGCTTGGTCAGTGTCTTTGTGGTTTTTAGTTATTTTGCTTTTGCAGGCTGTAAGGACTTTTGAAATAACTGAACAATATAGTATATCCACAAACAATAGTATATCCACAAATTAACATTTAACATAGATTTAAATAAACATTATTAAATGACATTGGTTGTCATTAATGTCATTAATTTCTCACCCTTCATATCCTTCATTCATCTTCAGAACACAAATTAAGATATTTTTGATGAGATTCAAGAGCTTTCTGACCCTCCATAGACTGCAATGGACCTACTGCAAAGGTATTAAGGACATCGTTAAATAGTCCATAGCCATGTTCAGACTGTCAGTCCAAATACAATTTTTGTTCATACCCGATTGGAATCTGATCTAAATGATTGACTGTCCACACTGTGTATCACAACTGCTCAATTCCGATTTGTGTGTCCATGTCTCTCTCGCTTTACTCAATATCTGCATTGGTTTCTATGACAATTACATTGTTTTGATATGTCTAAAAACAACAATAAGAGTGATACAGTTTGCAATACAGATGTTGTCTTACAACATGTCGACATGCTGCTGTCTCAGTGGATTATAATAAGGGATAATCAGTGTTGGGTAAAGTTACTTTTAAAAGTAATGCATTACTATATTGTGTTACTCCCTAAAAAAGTAACTTATTAATTAGTTACTTTTTCTGGAAAGAAATGGGTTTTACATTTTACATTTTGTGTTAGGGTACTTTTTAAATATGAGCAGGGCTTGATTGTTTTTAATATAAGACGTTCTATTTATAGCAAATGTAAAAGCCCTTTCACACCAAAATGAGAAATGAATCAACGTCAGGCTGAAGAAAAAGTAAATTCACATCTGTTAAGTAGAACACAGGAGAAGAAGGTTAAACACTTATTAATATGGTTGAACTGGATCATCAAAGGTCAGCCACAAAGACACTGCTTAATAAAATGAAATTAGATACATATGAGTTATTTAACATATATAATTATTGCAGGTTTGTGTCATATTCTGAGTTTGCTTTCACCGTTTTAATTCATTTTGATGAATACTAAATTCGTTTTTTTTGCGAGTGAGATGAATTAATGCACATTCACATTTAGTCTAGAACTATAGTAAACTTCACATACACACAGCGCACACAACGCCTCTGTAATTCTGGTTCTCCTAATATGGGGACAGGACTTGTCAGTCAGTAAATGGGAAAACAAAGTAACTGGCATTAGTAATGCATTACTTTACTAGTTACTTGAAAAAAGTAATTTGATTACATAACTCGCATTACTTTTAATGCATTACACCCAACTCTCAGGATAACATTATAACATCTTTTGAGGCATCGGCAGAAAGGGAGGAAGATGCATGCGCAACTTTATTCAGTCGTCTCTGCTGGTCTCATAACTCAAAGAGGTGGATAAACTAGCAGTATATTGTCAATTTTCCACTACAATTGCTATTCGCAACAACCTTGTTCTGTAAGGACGTTCAGCATGCTTTCTACAAACAATGTCTGACGTGTTTACTTTTTACGTGGTGAGAGAATGTGAAATAACTACACAAAATCTGATCTGAGCAGTCAGGCTGAAACTCATTTCCAGAAATTCGATTTAAATAGGATCGCAAACCACATATGAATGTAAGCTCGAATTGGATTTGCAAAAATTAGCTTTCATGTAATTCAATCAGATTTGCACTAAAATCGATTTGGGCTGACAGTCTGAATGAGGCTCACATGACATCCGTGGTTCAACCTTAATTTTATGAAGCTACTGTTTGTGAGCAAAGAAAACAAAAGTAACGACTTTATTCAACAATTTCTTCTCTTCTGTGTCAGTCTTTGCTGCGCGTTCACGACAGTACCAAGACACATGCATGTGCATTCCTCTGCTTGTAGACAAGGTGCAGTGCATCCAGATTCTACGTCAGAACGCCGGCTCCAGCATCAGCAGCACCACATGCATGCATTGTGGCAATCTTGTGAACACTCATCGACATGGAAGAAAATAATTGTTGAATAAATTTGTTATTTTTATTTTTCTTTGTGCACAAAAAGTATTCTTGTAGCTTAAAAAAATTACAGTTGAACCAGAGTTGATGTCACATGGACTATTTTGACAATGTCCATGCTACGTTTCCGGGACATTGCATTGCTCTCTATGCAGGGTCAGAAAACACTCGGATTTCATCAAAAATATCTGAAATTGAGTTCCAAAGATGAATGAAGGTCCTCAAGGTTTAGAATGACATGAGGGTGACAGAATTCATGACAGAATTTTCATTTTTGTGTGAACTATCCCTTTAAGTCTCTTCTGCTCACCAAGGCTGCATTAATTTCATGCAGAATAAAGTAAAACAGCAATATTGTAAAATATTATTATATTTTTAAAAATCTTACTCCTAAACATTGAAATGGTAGTGTAGCATAGTACAAGATTCCCACTGTGTTAGAGAAATATCACAATATTTCATCAGCAAGATATTCTATGTGCAACCCAAGGATCCAGTGATCATGAAAAGCAGAAAAAAATCTTTTGAGTACATGGAAACATTTCTGAGTTCATAGCCCTCCTTTCCCATGTAGTTGTATTTACATCCTGGCACTGATGCACAAACAGCTCTATGGTTTCTCCTCGTCTGTCTTTACAGAACTCAGAGGCGCCTTAGAAAGACTTGGCATTCTCTGCTTAAAAGTACATTTCCATTCTGCACAGTGAGGAGATGAAAACAGAACTTTTCTCAGTGATTTTCACAGTTTCGGAAAATGCAGGTTGACATGGTTGCATATTTGTGTGCGTGTAGACACTCTTCACACCCTGCTGATATCACATCCTGAACCTGACTTCCTGAGAGATACAAACTGCTGTACAAATGTGTGATCTGAGAAAACCACATCTGGTTCTAGGCAGAACATCGGAGAGTCCATGAAATATTTAATACAAAGTAATGCATTTACATTATTTTAGACAGAGCAGTAAATCTAGTTTTGACTTATTCTTTGAAAATAAGATTTTGTCTTTTTTTTTTTCTTAGGAAAACATTTAGATATTGCGATAGACTGTTCCCTTGTGCGACAGATTCTTCAGTGATGCCTTAAAGGTCTTATTAGGGTGCTCTGCAGTATCAGATTTGATAAGATGAATGATGAAAGTTATAATGAGGAGATTTAAATGGATGAAAAGATTAAAACATTACAATGGGAGATTTAACAACTGGGAGGCAGTGAACATGTAATGTTTCCTAATGAACTGCCTGGTCTCTTTTTAGTTTGTGACCTTCAAGTTCATCAAAAGTTTTTCTGACATGACTGAATGATTCGTAATTTGCTGGCAAGTTAAATGTAACTCTGAAAGTTGATCTGAACAATTAAGGAAAATCACAGGCAAATGTGAGAATGCGACCTGCTACTTTTGCACGTTTGGTAAACACTTAGCCTTTGACTCAGTAAAATTCATTTGCAGATTTGAAAACTCATTCATTTATGTATTGCACATTTCTCGATCCCACTGAAGGCAATGTCAGAGTGGATTTAGATCTCTTTGTGCGGGGTTAATAGACAGACTAGAGTCTTTTAGAGTCTCTAGAGTGAGATGATGGTTTTCCTTAATTCCACTGCACAGAAAATGTGATGATATATTATGTGTTGCAAAGTTGTTATTTTTAGGTTTTGTGTGTGTGTGTGTACAATAGTTCTTGCATAGCGTTTGGATATATAACCATTGTATTTACTTTATTATCCAAATAAATTGTAATTATTATTGAATAAATTATTAAAAATATATTATAAATATTCTAATATAAATATTAATTAATGCATATTTGAATTGTTAAAATATAAACATTTATTAATAAATATTTGTATTACATTTTATTATAAATGAATAAATCTATTAAACTGTGAAATTTTTAGTTCAGCGTTTAAAACTGTTAAAAAAATGTTTAGAATGCATACTGTGTCATGACACAGTGTTTCATAATTCTGCATTGTAACCATTAGAGATGTAATTATATTATTGATATAAATGTAAATTAGTATAATTAATAAGTAATAATCAATTTACATATAAATTACTTATTACATTTTTTTTGTTTTACACTTGGTGTTCCTGAGTTCACTGAGAGTCTGGATGGTGGTGTTTCTGGGTCTGTGAAGCTTGAAACATTATTTATAAAATGGCTATGAAAGGGGAAGATACAAACCGAATGCCCTTCTCGTAGCATTACAGCTGATGCTAATCTGTTGGAAACAGTAAGCAGGGCTAATGATGATGTGATAACAGCAGCCCTGTGAGCCTGATGCATTCGTTACAGATGAACTGCCGCTTTAATGTCCTGTGAACATTCAAAACGTGCAATGAAAGTGCAAAAGAGTCTGACCACCCATAATCTCTACAGGTAACAAATGACTAGCCTAACTCTGCTCTTCCAGACAGATCCATAAGCCACTACAGTAATCAGTTCTGAGAGAAGACTAATGTTTGATTTGGTCTGAAAATATAACTCTCTTAGCAATTCTGCTTGCACTGAAGTTTTGAATGGTGTACATGCTAAATCACAGCAGAGAGCTTGGCTATCAGTCTGCTTTAAGTGTGAATTCATCCCATCATGCATCCATAATGTTTTCACAGGGATCCCACAGTCATGAAAAATTTTCAAATTGTGATTTTTTTTTTTTTTTAGGCCAGGAAAAGCCATTGAAATGTAAAAGCTCATGGGAATTTCTATGATGAATCTAGCTTTTCCTATTTTTATGGTACTAGTAAAACCAGAAGCCAGCATGAAACGTCAGTCTGTCCATCAACCATTTTATTGTAGATTGATATTGTAGATATTGTAGTCTGAAGATTGTCTCATAATATATTTTTTTTAATAATAGTTTTTTTTTTTTATAAATACATCAAATATGCTAATTTTCCATATGTAATGATTATTATAATGATTTCTTTTTTGTGTAATTCACAATATTCTCAAAGGTAGTTGAGATTCCTGTTATTTTTATCCACTAATGTTTTACTGCATGGGCGTAGGTTTGGGGGGGACGCTAGGTACTAGTCCCTATCAATATTTTGAGATGACAAATTTGTCCCCACCAATATTTAGCAAGCTCCTTTGAACTGCTATTTGTATCTTTGCACTGCTATTTGGATCGATTCTAACGGCCACGACGACAGTACAAGAAACCCTGTAATTTGATTGGCGCCGGGGTATCTGACAGGCTACATGCGCGGGCCGGGATTACTTTTGTGCTTGCACTAGCAGCGGTGGTGTGTGTGTATGTTGTCGACTGCCGACGGTAAGTTACCAGGGCTGTCTCTGTGCCACATACAAAGGCCAGTAAAAACATTTTAATATTCAGTTTTATTCTACTGTGGAAAATAGTACTAACTGGTGATAGTATGTGTTACCCAGGATGATAGAATGCTACGTTAGCAAGTAACTGAATGTCAATGATCCTGTACCTTTACTTGGAATCTTGCAGTCAACATAAACGTGAGTGTACTGGAGGGTAAATAGTGTTTATAATAGAAAAGGGTTATTATATTTATTTATTTAGAATTTGTTTCCTTGTTTCCATTTTTTGTTAGTCTAAATGTACATAATTTATTTTAATGAAACTTTTGGTTGTTCAGCATTACACAGTCTCAGGTTTTTATTTTTATTTTTTGAGATTGCATTTTTGAGATTATACAGTTGTACTAGCTCTTTAGGGACAGTATACAAGATGGTACACCGGGGTCAGGATACAATATAATGAGATGAAGTAGATTCACTTCTGTATTGTGATATTCGGAGGGGGTGGGGGGTGGGGGGTATTTCCCGGGGTGTCCCCACCAAAGCTGAGACCAAACCTACGCCCATGTTTTACTGTAATATAATGCTATATTGTAACAAAATATTTTACTAATATTTATTTCAATCAACATTATTTATTTATTTAGATTAAAGGTGTGAGTTGTGTTTAATGAATATAATTTCACACACAAAATATGTTTTTAAAATCAAACAGGGTTGCGATATATAATAATAAAAAAAATTGTGTTTGACTTGGGGTAAAATATGGTCCATGACTTGACAGGTTTCGTGAGATTCACTTATATATTGTGTAAGCTGCATGCTGTGATTTTTATACATGTGTACAATATATACTGTACATAACAATGGGTTTGGAAAGTAAACTCACTTTCTCAGACTATGTTCACAACAACATGTTTTTATTTCACTTGAACACACACACTTTCACTCAGACACGTGCAAATTCACACACACTCTCTTGCCAAGGAGCTCATTTGTCATATCCATCTGCCACCTGTAATGCACATAGCAACTGGAAGGCAAAAGTGTTCTTGCCAAACACCTCTCAGCTGGCACCCATGGTGACAACAAAATCTAATCTAAATCCCACAATGCAACTATATGGAGCTGCTGGTGAAAATAAAATGACATGGCCTGTGTGATCTAAGTACAGTTGGTTTCTGATAATGGTACCTCATTTACTTAGTTTGTGTGATGTTGCCTTGTTAAAAGCTTGTCAGTCATAATGTCTGTAAGAAAATATGATAGAATTTAAGACTATGTTCATAAAATGACATAACATTTTATAAGCAAATATAGACAAATTAGGACATTTGGACATATAACATGTAGAGGTAGAATAGTTTTGTTCATCAGAATAGATTTACAGAAATCTAGCAGTACATCACTTACTCAACAATGGATCCTTTGCAATGAATGGGTGCCGTCAGAATGAGAGTCCAAACAGCTTATATAAACATCACAATTTGTCTATAATCATCATCAGTAATTCAGAAGTAAGTATGTTTTTAACTTCAAACCATTGAGTCCTCTATCCATAATATTGCTTCCTCCAGTAAAAAGTAATCTCTGTAAAAAGTGAAAAAGTGACATCAAGTGAAAACCATCTAAAACAGTTCGAAACAAATATTGGTTATATATTGAGATGACAACAGGGGATGGACTATTTCACTGAAGTTACTATTAAAAGTCATTATTATCATCCATGATAATAGATTTGTTTCTTTCAAACACACAGCTTTTTACTTAACAGGATGTTAGTTGATGGGCTGGAGTCATGTGAATTACCACTGGATTATTGTGATGTTTTTATCAGCTGTTTGGACTTTCAGTCTGACGTCACCCATTCACTGTAGAGAATCATTTGGTGAGAAGGTGATATAATGCTACATTTCTCCAAATCTGTTTTGATGGAGACACAAACTCATCTGCATCTTGTGCATTTTGCATCTTGCGGGTGATCACATTTTCAGAAAATAAAAATTTTTGGGCAAACATTTCCTTTAAATATATATATATATATATATATATATATATATATATATATATATATATATATAAATCCTTGCAATTGCATGTTTAATGTGAGGGCAAAAGATTTTTTACACATACATACATATATATATATATATATATATATATATATATATATATATATATATATATATATATATATATATATATATATATATATATACATGAGATATATATATATATATATATATATATATATATATATACACACATGAGATATATATATATATATATATATATATATTATATATATATATATATATATATATATATATATAGATAGATAGATATGTGTGTGTGTAAAAATATGTAAAAATCTTTTGCCCTCACATTAAACATGCAATTGCAAGGATTTATATTGAAATCACTGATCAGCTGTAAATGTAACTGTACTTTTAGTCTCTTTAGCTCACTAAATGACAAGCAAGGATAGCAGGGAGAAGCTGGATAAGACCGTCACCTGTGTTCTGGATCCATTTACCCTTCTCTTTTAGCTGACTGATCTTCACTGAAACTGCTGATGCACATCATAGATTTATAAACATTGGGCCGGCCCGTCGTTGTCCTAGTGTGATCATCTCCAGCACACTTCTGGCTCGGCCAGACGCATGAGGTGGAAATCACTGGACAGTTCATATCTCTCCCTTGAGAGGGACGGTGAGAGACCGAAAAAGAGAGAGGAGTGAGCCGTGATGGTGAATGGGTGATGGAATAAGAGGCAGATGGTGTTTGCTGGTCAGGGTTGTTGGCCAAGCAGCTCGGGTCTCCCCGTGTCACTGAGCAGACACTGAGGCTCTCTAACCTGTTCAGCCTGTCAGAATGGCCCACTGCCATTTTTCTATAAAGACCTTAACAGACGTACACACCGTCATGAAGTGAGCCTTTGATTAACACTATTAGGTTTAGATGTGATATGACGCTGAACTTCTGTAATGAGCATCTTTTTCATTTCTGAAGTAAAATACTTTTTCGATTCATTTTTGGCATAAGGTAGAAATATCCAGGTGACACAGCTATCCAGATTTTTTAGTTTCTACTTGGGAGAAAAAATTATATAATTGCTGTCAGGAGAAACAATTGAGATATTAAAAGAGATGCCAAGTGATTTTTGTTACCTATTACATTTCATACTCAATATCTGCATCTTTTAGTCCTGTTTCTGCATAATATTATGTGAAACTAATAAAGCACAAAATCCATGTATTCTTAAGCTGTTTGAACAGAACCACTTGCTCCATCAGCCTCTGAGCATTCCAGCATGCCTAAGCCTTCACTCAAGTAGATTTGCATTGTTATGTCCCTGGGCTCAGTCGTCAGAGAATTTGATGAGTCCTGTGAAATATGTTTCTTGAATATATCGCTGATGCAGATGGGTGAGGCATTTCATGCATTCATGCAGATGCACTTGGAAGTGAGGGGAGTCACAGTTCTATGAGCATACTGGGGTGTTCAAGTGTGTGTATGTGAGTGACTGAGGAGAAGAAAAGAAAAAAAGCCTTTTCTCAAGAGCTCTCGGTCTCCTAATTACGCAAAAAGGCTGCCATTCAAAGCAGATTGCGGTCCCCGTTTGATTGATGGTTGCAGTTCTGCTGTTGATTTCATTCATTCAGAAAATAATTCCTGTAAAAGAAAAACCTGTAGGTTTGAAATGCCTCTCGTTCTGTTTTCAGCTCCGAAGATCAATGACCCATCACAAGGTTATTCCATGTTCCGCAGATGGGATGTGCTGATCTGGAATTTAAAATGAATGGCATTGCTTTGTTCTCTCCTGTAGGTCTGTCTCTGCTGAGTGTTCACGTTATTGTTCACAGACTATTGTCTATCTCCAGTGCAGGGAAACAAATGCAAGTATAAAATTCCTTCTAATGCATCTCCCCAACCGCACAGTCTACTTTGAAGTAATGATCACATTTGCTGAAGGGCCCATCTGTACCTCTACATAGTGTTTTGCATTTTTTGTGTAAAGGTAGTCTACTTTAATCAGTCAGTCTTGTTTTGTTTTATTTATTTTTAAATGTCTTTTTTTTCTGTCTTGTTTATTTATTTATTTGATTATAAAATTATATTATTCACATAACAGGTTAATTAAACATGTCCTTAAAAAGAAAAATAATAATTCGTAACTGTTAAAATCCTGAAACTGTTTCATTGTAGTCTCTGACTTTTGGACCCCACTGTATTGAATTTTTGGAATTATTGCCAGTTACATTGGTGTATCCATGTCAAAGTCTACAGTACTTGTAATGCAGCTGCAGAGATAGATTGAGCCCAAATATCCCATTTTAACATTTAGGTCACCTTGATATACTGTATCTGGATCAAATGCGATTTGCTGCTTAGGTCCCCGAATCACTATGTGCTTCATACAACAGAAACACTGCAGTGTTGTTGGCCCAAGAGATGAGTGTAAAAGCAGTCTCACAGAGCTGGCCCCAGGCATGGCTGATGGAAAATGTGATGGTAGAATCTTTGCTCCTTTGTGTGGTCCTCAGAGGATCTGGAGAGTGCAGTGTCTTGTGTGCGGTGATCACTAAAGTGCTTCCTGAGACATGTCTTGAAGTCATACCACAGTTTAAATTTATGCAGGACTTCAGATCATGCTTAAAAGCTTTACACAGAGGTACATCACTTAAGGGAAAGGATTTGCGTTCTGAATTTGTTTGAATTATGTTTGATACTTTGTTTGAGCTTTTGTCTCCACATTTTTGGTCCACATTAAATGAGCATCAAATATTAAGTGAGATATTCCTTAAGATGTACATGGCAGTAGATTTACTACTGTTAGAATTGATGATTTTTATGGTATTTTAAATTATTTCCATAATATAATTATGTATATTGTACATTACAATTTAAAAAATATATATTTGATAATAAAATATCATCATGACATTTACAGTCATAGATGTATGTTTTTTATTATTTTATTTTCCATTACACAATTTTCATTGAATTTTTGTCTTTTTACATAAAAAAAAAATCAGTGTTTCTATAAATATGCATGGCACACAAAATTAGTAATAAAATTTAGATTTTTAGATTTTTAAACAATAATATAGTTTATTATTATTAATAATAATAATAATAATAATAATAATAATAATAATAATATCTGTTTTGTATAATGTATATTATGTTTTCAAATATTTTAATTAATGTAAAATATTTATACGTATATCTACTGTATATAGTCATCAAAATGATGCTATTTATATGTTATGTGTTATTTTTTAGTTATACTTTTTTATAAGTAAAAGTATAAATGTAAACTGTTTTTACCTGCCGTATTTATAGTAGGTGTGATACCCAAGGAATACACATGCAAATAAATGTATACTTTAAAATAAATGAGTGCTTTGGGTAAAGCGGCTGTCGAATGTGAGGGAAAAAATGCTCTCATTTGAAATTCTATGAGCATTTTTTTTTTACCGATCTCAACAGGCAAAAGCAGTTGAGATTGAAGACATGAGAATATTTAAAATGTTTTCCCCCTGCTCATCTTTGATAAAACCTTCTCTATACATGCATTCATGGTGTATGATTGTTTTGTTTGTCTTTGTGGTTCTGTTTGAGAGCTGTATTATTATAATTTGACAGAATGCCACAGGGTGCTCCCCTCATCTCCTGCAGAGTTTATTTACTGTGGAAACAGATCAGGATCACTAGTGTATATTTAAGATGGCTGAAACTACAACTTCATTAGCCATATTACTGTTGCATAAAAAGAACTGTTACACATCTTGGGGAAAAACATAATTAAAGAGAACCAATTCAAATTTTGGTGTTTGGGAACAGCATGATGCCTGTGTATTATGACAACCCTGCTGCCAAAGTACATTTTGGGAGAAAATTACACATGTATATATCACCTCATGGCAACAACAGCTGTCAAGATGCAGAATGCATTCAGTACAGTGTGATTCAGTTAACTTTGACTCTAAACAACATTTCATCCGCTTCTCAAGTGGCTCTGTGAAAACACCACGTGCGCTTTGTAGCAATGTTGTGTACTGTATGCTGTCAGAGTAGTTGATGGGTTGTAACATGCTGGAATGAGTATGGAGTGGTGAAAGGAAACATGGGAGACTCACAATTAATTTCATACTAATGAACATATACATGATTATATAGAAATCTAAATATACAACCCATTCTCACTCCAAAGGCGTCAAAAACCGAAGCATGGTCAAGCGCCCCTAGCGTCACTTTTATGACGCCAAATGTGCCTCTCGGCGTCGACTATCGAAGCACTACGACCTTCATTGCTTTCAGTGGGAAACTTTTGGCGTCAGAATTCGACACGAGGACATGAGATGTTTATCGCTATGAAATCACGTTCAAGAAGTCTCATTCAGCATACATCGCGCGATACTTGCTATCAGTTCCACAGTTTGGGTGAGTAGTAGTATATACGCTCTTTTAATGCCTTTTATCAAATGTATTCTGTCTTCTTTATTAATCAGATTAGTGCCATATGTTTAATCGCTGTATTATATCGGTCATCCGCGGCTGTCTTTGAGTTTCATTGCGTTTAAATAAATGAACACAGCTGCTAATTAGTGTGATTAAACTCTATCTGTCACGTGACGTGCCATAGACCTTCGATCCGTTTTATATTATTATTAATTTCAGGATCAATGATGTAAGTTGTATTTGTAGTAAAATCATGGTAATCACGACACAATAGTAATAAATGAAATGTGAAGTTTAAACACAGTAAATGGGACATTAGTAACTGTAACTGTAGTTTTACTATGATATATTAATAATCAATACAACAATACAATAATCACCAAACCAGCTATGTTTGTATCACTGTAATGTTAGTGTTTTTATGTGCTTTTATATGACAGATATCACAGTAATCATGTGTTCTGTACCATGCTTTTAATACCTTTTAATGTGAATCCAAAAAAAAAAAAAAAAATCAAATTAAAAATAAATAATAAAACATGTATTTTTCCATCTTGCAGTTCATTCATATCAGTTTATATATATATATATATATATATATATATATATATATATATATATATATATATATATATATATATATATATATATTTATTTATATATATATATATATATATATATATATATATATATATATATATATATATATATATATATATATATATATAAATATTTTGCTCACAGATCATTATTAACATTCTGTATATAATTCAATTTTATTTTCTCTCCCCTTTTTTATTATTTTTATTTTTAGCTGAAAAGACGTAAAGGCAGTCAGCCCAGTGGTGTTTCTGGAGAGGGATTCCTTCAGAAATGGAGAAGACAGAAAGCTGCGGAGGCAGATATTTGCAGCAGTAAGTCTGTGATAGTTTGTCTCTTTTATCAAAAATTCCTGCTGTTATAATTTGTACAGCATTTGTTGTTTCTTAAACTGTTGCACTGTCCAAATACCCACACTTGCCATCTTTGCACTTGACCACTTGATTACTTATTTGACGTCTTTCCTGTATTTTGCCTAGTGTTCGAGTGAGCATGATGACCACGAGTGTGTGTCGAACTTTTCATGACCTGATGACTGTGTTTCCCAATCCTGATCCTGGAGAACCCCAGCACTGCACGGTTTTGGTGTCTCTCTTATCTGCCTTGGAGTCTTCACTGATGAGCTGATGAGTTGAATCAGGTGTGTTTGATCAGGGAGACATCTCAAATGTGCAGTGTTGGGGTTCTCCAGGACCAGGATTGGGAGCCACTGCCTTATGGGACACTTATGTGTTTAAAGAGATTTTTAATATCTAATTATCAATATTTCACATACTGTACATTGGACAGCTTCCCATGACCTCTTGTGAGATCTCGGCAAAAAGTCTGACGATTTATTCCAAAACATGATGCATGATGGGATACACTAAGCTTTGTATAGCGCTCCAGAGCAGTATTGGAGAGGTTTAGTGTGTGTTAAGGACGCTGTGCTTTGGCATTATTAAGACCGGGGACAGTCTTGTGCACACACTGTCACGTACACACACTCTCAAGTGGCCAAGACTGCAAGTGTGGGTATCTGGACAGGGTCAAAGTCTTAAAAATGATCCCTAAACACATCACAGTCTTAATAATCCAGTTTAACACTTGTATGATATTGTACAAGCCCCAGGACTGTCTCATCTGACACTATCAAAGAATTCATATGACTATAGCTTGTTATTAATTACTTGCTTTCAATAATGGATTCATTTAACATTTAATTATACAGCATCTTTACAGAGGTGTAATATACAAGCTGCACGTAATTAATAATATGTCCTTCCTTCTGTCTTACAGGATTTTTTCCAGATAATGCTGTTCTTCTTTTTCAGATCTAAAATATCGAGCTCAACAGCTATTTTAAGAGCCAACCCTCACAAACCTTCCTAAAACCTAAAAGAGCTATTACTGAGTCTCAGCGAATCTTGCCATGATCAGCTCTTCCCAGGTACATTTGTTTACTCCAAAAATGCTCTGGTCTGAATCTTACTTTAAATTAACTTAATTATGTTTAATGAGCAATATTAATTGCACAGAGAGTAAGTAGAGATTATCTTGTTTCACAGAAGAGAAGGAAGACCAAGGATATGATTTGCTCAGGATGAGGAATGAAGATGGCCATCTTGAGCTCAAACAAACAGAAGTCCTCTGGTATGTGTGTGTTGAAGCAATGTTATACAACATTTTATGATGATCTCTCACAGAACTGGTCATGTCAGCCTTGATTTCGTTTTATACTATTACAATTACAGCATGTTAGCAAAGTGTGACTGGACATTTTTAATATTATGTTTTTAAAAACACACCACCTGTTTTATTAGCAGACAAGTGTCATGAAATTGGTTTAGTTGATATAAACACCAATTGACATTATTTCATTGTTTTGTAAATGTTATGTTATTAATTGTGAATTGATAGTTGATTGGTTTGAAGCCAGGCATTACACTGCACAGACTAAAACACATTTGTGAGAGAAGTCAGGAACTTTGGAGAAAGATTCTAGAGGAAAAAAACACATTTACTGCAACAACAGATGAATTCTAGAGTCTCTGAGAACTACACATGCTAATGTCTCATGAGCAAGACCTTTGCTTCTGTAACTTTTTCTTAATTCTTGCAGAATGACATATTTATTGCAGTATTTTTATTTGTACAGATGATCTCATCAGCCAAATGAGGGGTTTTGACCAAGTGATGCTCTTGAAAGGAGTGAAAGAAGAAGATGTGCTAAATTCTCTTCAGAGAAAAGCTTCTCAAAAGATCTTAAAACAGCTTGAAGAATGGTAAGTGTACAGTACTACAAGGGTCATAGTTGCTCACACTGCTAAAACCACACAGAACATAAGCTGCGCTCTCTGTCCATTAAACAACTTCTTCTGCATTGTTTGTTTCACTTTGACCAGGTCTGGGATCTTAGGACTGAGAGATCATCTGGCTGAGAACAAGCTACACCTCATCAGTGCTGGACATCAACCACAAACTGTTTCCAGACACGAGAGAAGAAGATCACGATGGGGAGATGAAACCAGTTTAGATGTGATGATGGGAATCATTATTTTCTGAAACAGTATCACATGTCTTATATGTATCACATGATCTGTATCACAGTTGACTGGATGGGACTGTGTGACTTTTAAGGACATTTCATCACTCATCTGTGTGAACTGATTTATATATGAGGTTAATGTATCTTTGATGATAATTATTTTCATTGAATCTTATTTGTCTTGATGCTACTTTATCAACTTTATAGTCTATGCTTCAATAAAATGAAAATGGTGAATATTGTGTTCTGAAGATTCTTGGTAAATACATCATTTTACTAGGTAGGCTCATATGTGTTTATTTTAGACTTGGAAAAACGACATATTAATTATGGATTATTTTTTTATTTAAGACATGAACATTTTTGATCGGATTAATAACATCTGGGACATCAGTACACCAGAAAGTAATTTTTTTATATTTTAGTAACAAATATGCACATTTTTTGTGAAATACAGGGAGTTACAAGATTAATTATTCTGCATTACAAGATGGTGCCATGGGCTTTATTGTTACAAACACTTGAGGGATAACTGAGAATGTAGCAGGAATGATCAACGTGGATCTTGTACTGCATTAAAACCAAGAGCACGCACATTACTGATGTCCAGCACATGAGGAGCAAGATACGGGGGTGAGGAGGACATTTTTACACTGATTTCGGCTAATTAGTTATATATAATGCTAATATATATATATATATATATATATATATATATATATATATATATATAAATTAATATTCTTAGCACTGCATGAATTTGTCCTTGTGTAATAGTGAAGTATCACAATGTGTATACATTGTCCTTGATTACTGCTTTACAGTGGGGAATAGATAAAGGCAAGTTGTTGCAGGTTCATCCATTATATTTCTTGCCATTTACTTCAAAAATCAAAGAAATAATCTATTATTTTCATTATTAAATCATTTCTTTATAATTTTTCCATGTTTCATCAGATGGCCTCACAATGTCCTGTCAAAAGGTATAATAGCCATGATGAATAGAATAGAAAACAGAGGACTGTGAAAACTGTCAGATATAAATGTGACTCAGCTCAGTTTGTTGTTCATGATGAGGAGAATACATATATGTAGGTTTTACTGCCCTGCTACCCCCAGGGGCCCAGTAGCACCCCCCGGAAGAGCCCAAAACTGTACATTTCAAATGGCTGTAAATCAGAGTCCAATTAACATATCAAAGAGAAAATGGGCAGGATTATTACTTATGCTATGCTGATAAAATAATGTTGAGCTCAGTTTTCAGAAATAAGTGGAAAGCTGGCATAAAAGCATTTTTAATATTGCTCACTGTAAAATACCACATTTCAGCCTGCCTCTCAAATATATCATAGAGGTTTGCACAATAAACATATTTAGATATCCAGTTTACCTTAAAATAAATAATTTATTTAGTTTCGTTAATAAAAAGTTTTAAACTACATTACCCACAAGCCTCCGTCGTTCTATCTATAGAAAGGCAACACTAGGGGGCTGTTTTTGTAGTTCATTGAAGTTATGCTTAGGGTTAGGATTAGGATCTCGCTAAAGATGTCATTTTTGTCAAGATAGCAACACTTCATTGTTGACTTAATATATTACTAATGTGATGATAGCAGCAAAACATACTTTTTAACATGATGCGCTGTTTAATATGGGTTAAAAGATAGTCCAACCACAGACTGTCCTGAAAATTCATAGCCAATGACATCAAAGCTGAGCAGCGGTGTCACACTTCCTCATCCATTTATGACAGATGTCTTTCGTTTTTCGGCTGAAGGGATAGATTCGGTTAACAATAGATTAAGCTTGCTACTTATTAGATTCTGTTTTATTAACGTCTTCACCTTCCTCCGTTGTTCAGCTTGACAAAAATTGGGCAATATTGATGTGCACATGCCCAGCAGTCGCAGTTGTATCCAACAGATAGATTCCTCTCATTAAATATAAGACACATTTTTAAGATTTGTATTTTTTTTTTTGACCAAAGACAAATATATTTACTAATCAAATGACGTGCTTCTAAAATTTACATTGTATATTACATTGTGTTTTAAAGTTAAAATTGTTCACATTTGTGTTTCTGTGATTTACCATTCTCTACCATTTGAACCCTAGGAATAAAAACAGAAATTATAAATTAATGAATGAATGAATGAACAAATAAATACATAAAGCATAATAAACATGCATATTTTTGTAAGGATCTTCCATTATTTATTGATATGTCAAACTCATTTAAAGACAACATGCCCAAATTACTACACTGCATCCTCTGTCACCAAGCTCGTTTTTGCCACCATAAAGAATAAAAAGGCAGTTATGTTGTAAACATTAACTATTTTCAGTATGCAAATGAAAATGCTTTTATTAAAAAACAAAACAGTAAATACAGTATGTCTTTCAGAGAACACTGGAAAAAGATCAATTTTATTAAAAAAATTTAATTGACCAAAATGTTATACAACACAATGTAAATGTTTCAAACTCACAAAAAAACACCATGAAGACATGCATGTCAAGTGTGCAATATCATCTATAAAACTCAATCAGCACAGCATCAAATAAACACTGATTGTCTGAACAATGGAAGACAGAGAAATTGTTCAGGAAAACAAACACCTGCTAGCTTTGACAATAACATCATGAATTCACTTCATGACTGGAGCTAGGGGATGACTGTGTATGAATATCTCCTTTACTAAAACTCTTAATTAAAGTCTAAAATGTTTACTGTATGAAGCTTGAAAAAGAGAACAAAATGCTTTATCAATACGAAAAATACTATTTTTAACTATTGTTTTCATCACTGGTTCTGTAATGTATTCATTATGAGCTTATAAATAAAACAAAGTTACATCTTCTGCAAAAATCAAACCACTGCAAAGTCTAATCACTGATCCAGGGACCATATCTGTGTGTGTGGGGGATAAAGAGTTAACGAGGTGAGTCCTTGTGCATGATGGAGAACTGCAGTGTTATCCTCAAACAATCCTGTAAAACAGAAATATTACATTACATTCAACTTATACATTACACTGTGTTTTGTTTAGACCATAAAAGCAGCCTCTGTAAAGATGCTGTAAAATTAAATGTTAAATGAATCCATTATTGAAAGCAAGTAATTAATAACAAGCTATAGTCATATGAATTCTTTTGATAGTGTCAGATGAGACCGTCCTGGGGCTTGTACAATATCATACAAGTGTTAAACTGGATTATTAAGACTGTGATGTGTTTAGTACAGTATGTGAAATATTGATAATTAGATATTAAAAATCTCTTTAAACACATAAGTGTCCCATAAGGCAGTGGCTCCCAATCCTGGTCCTGGAGAACCCCAACACTGCACATTTGAGATGTCTCCCTGATCAAACACACCTGATTCAACTCATCAGCTCATCAGTGAAGACTCCAAGGCAGATAAGAGAGACGCCAAAACCGTGCAGTGCTGGGGTTCTCCAGGATCAGGATTGGGAAACACAGTCATCAGGTCATGAAAAGTTCGACACACACTCGTGGTCATCATGCTCACTCGAACACTAGGCCAAATACAGGAAAGACTTCAAATAAGTAATCAAGTGGTCAAGTGAAAAGATGGCAAGTGTGGGTATTTGGACAGTGCAACAGTTTAAGAAACAACAAATGCTGTACAAATTATAACAGCAGGAATTTTTGATAAAAGAGACAAACTATCACAGACTTACTGCTGCAAATATCTGCCTCCGCAGCTTTCTGTCTTCTCCATTTCTGAAGGAATCCCTCTCCAGAAACACCACTGGGCTTCCTTTACGTCTTTTCAGCTAAAAATAAAAATAATAAAAAAGGGGAGAGAAAATAAAATTGAATTATATACAGAATGTTAATAATGATCTGTGAGCAAAATATTTATATATATATATATATATATATATATATATATATATATATATATATATATAAACTGATATGAATGAACTGCAAGATGGAAAAATACATGTTTTATTATTTATTTTTAATTTGATTTTTTTTTTTTTTTTGGATTCACATTAAAAGTTATTAAAAGCATGGTACAGAACACATGATTACTGTGATATCTGTCATATAAAAGCACATAAAAACACTAACATTACAGTGATACAAACATAGCTGGTTTGGTAATTATTGTATTGTTGTATTGATTATTAATATATCATAGTAAAACTACAGTTACAGTTACTAATGTCCCATTTACTGTGTTTTAACTTCACATTTCATTTATTACTATTGTGTCGTGATTACCATGATTTTACTACAAATACAACTTACATCATTGATCCTGAAATTAATAATAATATAAAACGGATCGAAGGTCTATGGCACGTCACGTGACAGATAGAGTTTAATCACACTAATTAGCAGCTGTGTTCATTTATTTAAACGCAATGAAACTCAAAGACAGCCGCGGATGACCGATATAATACAGCGATTAAACATATGGCACTAATCTGATTAATAAAGAAGACAGAATACATTTGATAAAAGGCATTAAAAGAGCGTATATACGACTACTCACCCAAACTGTGGAACTGATAGCAAGTATCGCGCGATGTATGCTGAATGAGACTTCTTGAACGTGATTTCATAGCGATAAACATCTCATGTCCTCGTGTCGAATTCTGACGCCAAAAGTTTCCCACTGAAAGCAATGAAGGTCGTAGTGCTTCGATAGTCGACGCCGAGAGGCACATTTGGCGTCATAAAAGTGACGCTAGGGGCGCTTGACCATGCTTCGGTTTTTGACGCCTTTGGAGTGAGAATGGGTTGAAATATACCATATTTAATAATGAAATAATTCTAAACTATTTTATTGACCACAGAATTTTTTTAATTATTATTTTTTACGAGTATGTTTATGTTACATGTATTTTATGTTACTTTTTTTTTTTTTTTTTTTTTTTTTTTTTTTACATGTATGGGGCTTTTATGCTGACCAAGGCTGGATTTATTTTTTGTTGGTGTTGGCACAGTGGATGAGACACATGCCTTTGGTGTGAGAGACCCGGGTTCGAATCCACTGTGAGACACCAATGTGTCCCTGAGCAAGACACTTAATGCCTAGTTGCTCCAGAGGCGGGCGACCTCTGACATATGTAGCAATTGTAAGTCGCTTTGGATAAAAGCATCAGCTACTGAATAAATGTAAATTTATTTGATAAAAAAGGGGGATGGGGGGATAACTGTTTCCTATTTTAATGTATTTTAAGATATCATTTATTCCTGTAATGGTAAATCTGAATTTTCATTGTCACAGCATCATTAATTTGCTGATATGAATAATATGTTGATTTGCTGCTCAAGAACCATTTATATTATAAAATGTAAAAATAGTTGTGTTGCTTAATATTATGTTACAAGAGACATGAAACATTATTCAGGATTCTTTGATGAATAAAAAGTTCAAAAGAACAGCAATTATTTTCTTTACAGTAACTTTTGACCAATTTAATGCATCCATGCTAAATTTTATATATATCATTGTTTCATCCACCATCCTGTATTGTGATTTTAAGTGATTGTAAATCATTTTCTTTACATTTCAGTACTGAGAAAAAACCATGGTTACCTGAGAAGTGAGGAAGGATTCTACATTTTACTCTACATTCATGCCTTTGCATTCAGTTGAGCTAAAGTTTCTTTCATTGTTAACTCTGCTCCTGCTTACACTGGCCTCCATCCAGAGGGTAGGGGAACTCCAAACATTTTCGGTCTACGATTTGTGCCGAGAGTTTAGGCCGGCTGATTCCCAGGTAATCCAGAGGTAACCTCAGTTGTGGTATTGAAGGTGGAGAGAGCACTGTACATTCACTCCCCCCACCTACAATTCCTGCTGCCCCAATACTCGAACCCTCAACTTTTGGATTATGATTCTGAATCTCTAACCATTAGGCCACAACTTCCCGTTGAGTCCCTTAAGATGCTACGTAGACCAGAAAATAAGCTTCGGGACCTCAGACCAGCTCTTTGTCTGTTATGGAGGCCGGCAGATGGGGAATGCCATCTCTAACGCAAGGCAAGGCACTGATATTTGTATTGTCTGGGCTGGGCAACCCCCAACACCTTCGCTAAATTTTATAGCCTTCGTGTAGATCCAGTATCCTGTGTTCTCACCTCAAACAGGTAGTGGTACCGAGAGGCACCGGTTAGTGCTGGCTTGCTAAAACTGTTCCAGAGTGTCCGTACTGTAGACCTGTTGAGATCCTCATTCACCTTCAGCAGCTGGATGTGGTGGAATATCCAGTACCAGGCCTTCACGATGAATCTGTACCTAAGTACCTAAGCAGTACTCATATGTGTATAGTCCATGGTATAGCCTAAGAGCCTGTGTTTCCCCGGAAGGCCTCTGCCTTCCAAGAGGGTTACAATAACCTCAGAGGCAGCTCGCACAGGGCACTGGATGGGGCTGTAGGGATCCCAATTCATTGGTCACCAACATGATGTTGAGAATGACCGACTGAAAGGGAACATTTAGTTTACACTTAAAGTAGATTGGTCTGTAGAAACTATATCCCAATTCATCAGTCACCGGCGTGACATCCTCATTCAACAAGGCTTACCATACGTAACCAAGACCAAGATTTAATCAAACCCTGTCACTCGAAAAGACAACTGAACTCCTTGTGCTAATACAAAAACTACAGATTTGAACTCTGCATGAACCGAGAAATTCAGTGGAGCCAATGGTGAATTCACTAGACAGATGAAGAGAACATCTATTATATTCAGAGATTCAGAAGCTCTCATTCATACTTTTAATGTCCCTTTGAAAAATTAAAATCCAGTCATGGGAGACCGAAAAGAAAAGGAACTCTTTTTGATGAGCGTAAGACTGATATTCAAAGTACAGTTGCAGTCGAGAGGTCGGATAAAATGTATTTGCTGGCTGCAAGCTGGCAGAGACAATCTTCCCAATGCTGTCACCCACAAGGCCCTATACTTCATCACAATAAGCTTGGTCTCTTCATTTCCTTCTTCTCGGGAGCGGGGGGATATAACTGAGAAGATGTGATGTCAGTGCAGAGAGAAGGTCATGCTTCATGTTGTCAGTAGTTCTTGGCACATTACCCAATCATGACCATTTTCTCTTAGAAATCCACTGGCGTTTCATTCAACTCTGATTCGGTCATACAGTAGTTGTTCTTTTATGTCATAAGGCAATAATCCTCACATTTTCTCTCCTTTCACTCCAATGTCACCTTCAATGGCAACTCAAGGAGATTTCTATTTACTGACGTGAACATAAAGGGTATTCTCATCAGGGAATATTTTCCTTAGGGATAAAAAGTCCACCAGTCCAAGGCCTGTTTCTTATTATCCAGAAATATAGCTAATGTTTATGCATGACCTTGTGCTAGGCGGTTCTTTGTCTCCTGCTCAGGATGACTGAATATATGCGCACTAAGTCACTCAGTGCTCGTTTGACAAGGTTATTCCCAGTAACAAGTTCCAAAGAGTGGCTTTAAGCATCCAGGAATACTGGAATATGATTCGTAATCTTTAGAAGTATGGAAATGCCGCACCCTTGCAGTAAGAGCATATGATCTGTAAGGACGACATCTCGGTCACTGAGTTATTGTGTTTTAGACACCATTCCAGGAGTCGGTTCCATCCTACAGTATATCACCTTGAAGCATGCAGTTTTCACTGCAAACGTGTCTGTGAGCAATTTCTTATCTTGAAGAAGAGAGACATTCAGATTGTTAAATTTCATATTATTCTCTTTCTGATAGACACAAGCAACATGTGTATTGTGACAATCTGTCCGCTTGTTTTTGCTGCATGCTTGTTTGGATTTTGTTGGATCTAATTCTCTGGTTTATATATAAGTAACAGGCTTTTATAATTTAATGTAAGAGTTTGAAAGTTGCAGTGACAAGACTTCTGCATCTAAATAAAGGTTTGCATGTGGGAACAGGTAAATTTCTTGATCAAAGTCAATCAAATGAAAGTTTACTTCGAAATATTGGAACTGAAGAATGTTATCAAAATGGTAGGTTCATTTTTTTATCATAGCTTATTGCGTTTTTTTTTTTTTTTTTTTTTTTTTCTTTTTTATGTTTGAAAGCACATTGTTGTTCATTGTAATAGAGAAACAACAACTAAATTCATATTTTTTTGTGTTTTACAAAAGAATGTAAGTCTTACAGGTTTGGAACAACATGAGGGTGAGGAAGCGTTGACATGATCATAAATTTTTGGTTAAAGTATCCCTTTAATCATTGCTGGAAGTAATGAATTTTAACAAATAAAAATGGTTTCCTCAACAAATTAATTTATTATTTTTTTAAATAAATAGTTTTATGTAGAGTGTTAAAGTGTTGTCATGTGATCTCTAGATTTCACTCTATTGGGGGCGGGGGTGGAGTAGGTTGAAATCTTCATAAAGGGTTACTTCAGCACCCCTGTGAGACTAGTAACGAACAAGCTATGCATGATTCATTGCGGTGTTAGTGCCTGTTGAGAATGACTTTAGATTATACAAGTGTTCTTTGACCCTGTGGCTTCATTAAAGGAGTCTCTCAAAAAGCTCTAGGTACTTGATATCACAAGAAGCTTTACCTGAGGTTTCTTTGGTGGAGTTGTTGATATAATTTTTTCAGTCTCTCAAAATCACTCTCACTACCTAGATGATTGTGCATATAAAACACTAAAGAATATAAAAAGGTTTGCAATAAATATTTTTTAAAGAAATTATTTTGATAAAAAGACAGTAAAGTAAAGACATTTACTGTATGTTACAATATATATATATATATATATATATATATATATATATATATATATATATATATCAAATAAATGTTGTTCTTTGGAATTCTTGAAAAATATCTGATTTTTACTTCCAGTATTTTACATTTACTTGCTGTATTAAAAACAATTACTTTCTAGACTTTGAGTGAATCCAGCACAACAAAGACTATTCAGTAGTGGAATCTAGTGTGCTGTTCAGTGCTTCTGTACACAGTTAAAAAACACTGAGATAAAGCATGCATAATTTTTAATAATAATGAAGTATGAGACAACAACATAAGGGAAAAACCACTAATGAGGACAGCTTGTTACTTTCTACTTATTAAAACCAATGATGGAGATAGTAACGCTTGGCTCATTTTGGAAGGGGTGCTGCCCCCTTACATTTCCTTGTTGCATTATTGTGAAGTCATTAAATGATTAATTTGTGCACTAGGAACAGGAAGGCTCTTCTGTTCTCTAAATGATATGCAGCAAAATATTATCTATATATATATATAATTCTTATTCTCATTTTATTTACTTCATGTTCGTATTTATTTATGTAAGTGATGCCGAATGACCAAGGCAGTGAATACAGTAAAATAAGTCAACTGATTGTTCACCTGAGCTTTCTGTACTGTTACATTTTGTTTCATTTAGATACTATTATATTAGTATTTATTAATATATTGAATTAGCTTTTATTTCTGTTATCCTTTTTATTTATTTTATTAATATTTTTTATGCAATGTTTTATGTGCTTTTTTATGTATGTATGTATTTATTTTCTCGCCTAGTATAGACCCAGCTCCCAACCCAACTTTGAGAATAGATTAACAGCGATATTTTTTTTTATCGCCCGATAAGAGTCTCATGTTAACGCAGCATGTTAACGGCGATAACGGCCCACCACTAATTTATTTGCTTATTTATTTATTTATTTTTGGCATTAGTTTCAGTAATTTTAGTACTTAAAATTATTTCATTTAGCAACATTTGTACTTTTCATAGTTTTTCTTATTAATAATATTTAATGTATTTATTATTTCTTTTTTAAATAAAAACAAATTAGTTAATTTTTTATTAACTTTTTTCATAGTTTAAGTTTTAGTTGTTTATAACAACGCTGCTTTTCAGTCATGTTTTAAATGAGTTTAAATCCAAAGAAATGTTTCTGGAAACTGCTGTGGCTGTGATGTCCTGTTTTTTAGGACCTATGTAGAGGGTTGTGACATGCAGAACTGGTATGAAGAGCTTCCAAGTGATGTTTTTAGAAGGCACTATCTGTCCTGCCTCTTCCTATGCGTTTATTTGTTTCAGTTGAGTTCATGAAAAAAAGGAGCAGAATTTTGATCTTTTATCTTTTTTTCCCACATCACTCACTCTTGTTTTCTGGATGATTCTGCCTCAGATATTGATTTGTAGAGAAAGCTACCAAAGTTTACTGCAGTCTACGCCAATCCCAAACCATAGTCTACCATCATTCTGTTTTCTTCTTCAGATAGTTTTCTTTTTGGCCAAGGGCAAACTACATTTCAGAGTCCAAGACGGCGAAGAGTTTTGGTCAGTAGAGGACGATGTGCTGACAGTTTTCGATTGGTTTAGTCATCCTTTATCTTCAGGGAATCTGCTTTCTGTTGATTGGTTTGCTTGCATAGACAAGTTTGACCTGCAGAAGGCACTTTTAAATTTCTGATGGCTCAGAGATGGTGAGTTCCTTGCAGGGTTGTCATCTGACTGGAGTATTTGATTGCCAGGGAGAAATTTATGGATGCTGCATCCAATCTGGCTGCTTCCCAGTGATGTTGCACCCTTCATCCATATGAAAACGCTTGACGATATCTTAAAGCTTTAAGGAATCTATCATCCTAAAAGAAAAAAAACTCAGGTTCATGAGAGAGGATGGTCTGAGCATTGTGTAATTATGAGAAGATCTACTGTTGTTTGAGCTGCACTGCATGTTCTTATACTGTAAATAAAAGTTTTGGGTTCCCCAAAGATCCTTTCTATTTTTAGTTCTTAAAAGATCAATTTTTTCTTAGTGTGAAAAATATTTTAATAATATGAAGGACCTTTTCTCATTATAAAGAACCTTTTGTTACATAGAAAGCTTCCATTGGTGTTAAAGGTCCTTCATTGAACTATCCATAATTGTACTTTCAACACAAAATAAATACTTGTGAAAGAAGGTCTGACCTTATGTTCAAGCCTAGATATTGCTCTGGGGCTTTTGTATTTGTTCAACAAATAAAGAATGTTCCTCGTACTGTTATGTTCCTGGGCTTTTCTGTGATTTGTGGCCTGACAGGTATTATGGCAAAAGTACTGAATCTGAGGTCTCCCTGTTTACCTTTATCATAAATTTATTGTGAATCATTTATTGTCGTTTTTACTGACTTGGCCTGTGTCTGGTGTTCTTTCCTTCCCCACTGCCAGTTCTATTTAAAAAGATTCACCAAGGTTCACCCAGAAATTAAAATCCTGTTGTCATTTTCTCACCCTCATGTCTTTCCGAATCTGTATGATTTTTGTTGTTGTTTATTTTCATTGTTGTTGTTGTTGTTGTTGTTGTTGTTTTTGTGAAACATAAAAGATGCATGGTCTTGTTATCCATCCAATAAAAGCTCTGAACAGAGGCTGTTGAGGTACAAAAAGGACAAACACACACACACCATATAATCATATTTAAAAGCGGTATATGTGAATGTTTAAGTACGTCTGAATCCTTGCACTAAATGTTTATAGAACAGGAAACCAAAACATTCTTTGGAAATTAAGTTGGAAGTTGTATAGTTGTATACTACTGGGTGCTTTTTAATTTTCTTTTACGAGAATGAAAGTTGCCTGTTACTTTGTGTTTTTTTTTAAAAAACCCGTGAAAATAGTTCCAAACATAGTACAGCAGAATTATCTATTTCATATTCCCTTTAAAGTAGTATTTTTGTCTTTCCTGAATAAATCCATCAGTTCAGTCGAGTGATTGATTCAATGACTAGCTCATAAAGACAGTCAACTTGCTTCATTCCTGAATCAGTCAATGATTTTGAACAATTATATTAAATGAATGATGAACTGACTAGCTCATAAAGACAATTACTTATTTTGTTTGTGAAAGACAGTCACCTGCTTCGTTTCTGAATTAATATGTGTTTTTGAACTAATCAGTTGAAAAAATGAGTCACTAGCTGGGTTACCATACAAAGTTGTAAATTTAACTTGTGCGCAAAATTGGAATATCACATAAACGGTTTGCGAATAAGCCAAGTTTCCATCCAACGAGTCAAAGAAAACAAAATCATCACTTCCTGATAAACAGTAAATTTCACTGAGAAAAGTAATAGAAGCCACTGAATATAAAAATATTTTATATATTATAAAGTTCTTTTGTCTCAGAGCCAGCAGACGAAACACAATAAATCTGGTCTTGTTTTCGGAAGTGGATGCCTGCTGTTTAGGGTCGCAGTCATTCTTCATTCTTGGGGATTTTAATAAAGCAAATCTCTCCTGTGCACTGCCAAAATACAGACAGCCTGTTACATGTTACACCAGAGACAGTAATATATTGGACCACTGATACACCACAATAAAGGATGCATATCACTCTGTCAATGGGCAGGATTGGGGCTCTCTGATCATTGTTTGGGTACATTATACCGACCTACACGCAGAAACTGAAATCAGGTAAACCTTTAATAAGGACTGTAAAAAGAAGGACTAATGAACCAGAGCTCAAAATCATATTCATGCCAACAAGGATTCTTACAGAAGTGGGGATAAAATGTTGTATAACCTGACCAGGCTTAAAAAAGAGATCAGAGTGGCTAAAAAAATGCTGGAAAAACAGTTTTCAGCCAACGACCCTGTGACAGTTTGGACAGGCCTGAGGGGCATTAACAAGTACAAGACACCAGCCCTGCAGTCTGTGGAGAATCAAAAACTGGCTGACAATCTGAATGTATTTTACTGTTGATTACTGCAGAAAACAGCCGACTAGGAAAGCTTCAGGCCCAGATGGGGTTTCCTGCCTGTCTAAAAGCCTGTGCTGACCAAGTTGCCACCATTTCAAAGAAATCTTCAACAGATATCTGGTTTAAATGCACCACTATCCTTCCGGTCCCTAAAGAACCCCAAATCACTGGACTTTATGATTACAGATTACAGACCTGTAAAAATTTTAAATGAGACCTGTCGCTCTCAAGTTTGTGGTCACAAATACATTTGAGAGTCTTGGCCTACCTGAAGGACATCGCTAGACCCTTGTTAGATCCTCTTGGTGGAGCAGGTTGTATTTTCTTATCCAGCTGAGGAAGTTCAACCTGGTGCAGGAGTTGTTCACACAGTTCTACTTGTCTGTCATTGAATCTGTTCTGTGTTCATCTATAACTGTTTGGTTTGGCATAGCTACCAAATCATCAGGAGAAAGGAGACTACAACGGATAGTCAGGACTGCTGAAAGGGTTATTGGCGCCCCCCTGCCTAACCTCCAAAAGGGTTGGTAAAAACCACTCTGGACCCATGCCCTTTTATACTATTGTCCTCTGGTCAGCGCTACTAAGCACTTAAACATCCAGACACAAGAACGGGTTTCCCCCCCAGGCCATATTCCACCTTATCAATGCACAACAAACCTCAAGACTCTCTATCTGTTAAATGACAGGGTGATGGAAACTTAACTAATGATTCAAAGACAGCAACTTACTGCCAATTTTTATTTTTGAGTGAACGATCCCTTTAAAGTTTTAATACCACTAGACTCATTCAAACTGGGGGCCACGTCACCATGTAATCTCATTCTTCATGTTACCCAGTCATTAGCATTCAACACAACAGAGCTGATTAATATGACCTACGACAACAATCTGTCCAATCAGTGATTTTGATGCACTTAGCGTCAAGAGAGTCAGCCTGTCCAATGGATGATGATTCTGCCATGACGTACTCACACTCAGCTGCAAATTATACTGAAACCTGAGTGAAAATTTGTTGTGTCCTTTTCAGGTGAAAAGGGCAATTACCAAGGCACAATTAATTGAAATTTTATAAATGTTCATTTATTTTTTTCATTTTGTTTTCATTTACGACAACATTTCAGCTCACTGTTTTATTTCACCAGCCAACTGAAGGGACTATGTAATTATTCAGATGTGCATGAGGCCTTGGCTATTGAACTGAAACAGAACTGGATCACTGGACTTTGAATACTTATAAGGGAATATAAATTGGTGTGAAAGGCCAGTAAGACTGCAAGATGAATTTCTATGGTATTTCATTAAGTAAAAAAAAAATTATGTGTAAAAAGAAGAAGTTATTCAACGATAAAAAAATAAAACAATATGATAGGCTTCAAAGTAAATGCCAGAACTTTTGATTGCACAAACACCAAAAGATGTAACGAAAACCATACACTTATTTAAATGTGGCATTTTAGAAAATAATATTTTGTATTCTTCTGTTATTATTTTTTGTGACCTTTGATTTCCTGTGATCATGCTCCTCTTCAGTGAAATGTAATTCAGCCATATAATACATTGCACATGTTAGGGCAATTTTTTTTAGCAGTGGAGAGTCAGACAGAAACTTTTTCTCTTGGCTAAAGGGCGCAAAGTGCTAATGGAATTCCAAAACCATTAAATGCAGTGCTGGAGATATTTATATCTCCATTATAGAAAAAAAATCTGCCTGCAAAGGAACTTTCACCTTAAATCCTCTGAAACTTCAATAATTCAGGGGAAAATTATACATTTTATGATATCTTTGAGAAAAATACTATTCATTTTGAACAAGATGAGCTTCACTGTATTCTAATTTACAAATATTATATATGTATTATGAATGAAGCCTTTGTGAGCATAAAATACCTATTTTACCCAAATCTTTTGAACAGTATTTATATTTTCAAATATTACTCAATTATGGTAGCATTTTCATCTTGCTAAGCTATTTTGCCCCAATGCACTCTTTTCAAAGGTTAGTGTACTTTTTTACCAATTAGACAGCAATTTTCAATTTAGCTGTAACGCTGTCAAATTATGCAAAAAGTGTGTAAATATTTACTTCACTGTAAATAGGATTAGCAAGACAAAAAAGAATGGTTTGCCATAAAAAAAAAAAGTTTTAATGTCATTTTGCCAAAACAAAATGTAATTTTAGAAATTGGACAATGTCAGCAGACAGATAAACAAAAAAGTTCCCATAGATGAAGAAACATGCAAAAATCACTGTATCTTCACCTCTCTAAATTTACACAGCACATGATTGTAGAGTTTGGACCAGTGACCCTTCCCACCTCTGCTTGGCAGTCGTGAAACATGTTTTGGCCTGTTATCTCCTGCCTGCCATCAGCCTGGAGGATTCTTTTAATGACTACTGGAGATGGCTGGATATTTTGTTTTATCTAGAGGGAAACAAGGAAGCTAATGATGCCATATCTTCTGCATTACCTGTCTCCGGATGTCCAATTACCTGCTTTAGACTGAGAAGGGAGAGAGGCTTGGCTAGTGCAAACTGCTAGAGTGTAAATCACTCTCTGGTCTCGCTTTAAAGCCATACAAAGTCAAATAGAAACGGCGCCAGATTGCCAGGTCGATCAATAAAGATATTGTTAAGGGAGTTTTGTCTGACAGAACAGCATCTCACTCCTGTGATAAAAGTGAGAAGGAAGAGAAAGACCTCAGGGTAGACTGGGAACAAACAGGGAGACTGAGGAATATTTGGCAGAAATGTGCTTGCAAATGATAGCAAATCACATGCTAACTGATACCTTAATGACTTTCTGAGTATGGATGGTAACTGTTATTCATACCCCAAATTGTGTTGTTCCAAACATGAATAACTTTCTGTTTTCTGTGGAAAAAATATATATTTTGAGTCCATACAATGAAAGTCATTGGGGTCCAAAACAGCCCAAATGGAGCCCATGGACTGTGATAATGCATTTCCACAGTAATTAGCATCATAAATCTTGTAAAAGTTTTTTAATTCTTTTTTTATTGCAGTTAACACTCCTACTCTTCAATCCTTCTCTTTTTCCCCCAACACAATCAATCTTATCATTTTCTATTTTTCTCTTTTTGAAAGTCATAAAAAATCCATTGTGGATTTTTTGTTATGCTACTGGAAGTTAGCACAAATGAGAATGTAATTATATTTGATGTAGTTTCTGTTCAGCACTATAGAAAATTAACTAACTTTGGCAATGTTCACTTCTGAGAACCCCAGAAATATGAAAATGTCCATTGACTTTTCACAGAAGAAAGTAAGTCATACAAATTTGGAATGACATGAGGAGTAAATAAATAATGACAGAATTTTCATTTTTGGGTGAACTCTCCCTGTCATAATGGATTTTTAGTTAGAGTTTACCTGTTGACTTTGTCATGTTTATTGCTTCTTCCCCTCATACTAAAGACAGAACAATCTACATTTAATAGAGTTGGGGTTTGGATCTAGATGAAACTTGGGACAGATGTTTCCCACTGGAACTGTATAACTCACTAGGCCACGTCTCTCTCCATCTCAAGATGGTTTTTGTCAGTATCACCCTGCACACATTATGATGATGTTTTGTGCAAATTTAGTCTCCAGAGACACAAGCATTTCAGTCTGTTCTCAACTAATTCCCATACATTTCTTTGAAAAGCATCCATCAGTGTGTGTCTCCTCGTACCTACTGTAACAGATGAGCTCGATAAGGCCCATTTATCAAACCGTTCTCTGTTTAAGGAAAGAGAGAGTGTCGATCAATACCAGGCTCCCACGGGTGTTCATTCTACACAGTGGGTTGTACTGTCAGCGAATCATTATGCAACAGTAATCTGCCCAACTTGTGAAAAGAGCCTTCCATGTCCTCCAGAGAGTAGCTCCTCAGCCAGACTGATGATGAGATGAATTTTCGATCAGTGCCAGGTTTCAATCTGGGGGCTGCCTCTTTTTTTTCCAGGAGGAAGGCAGTGCTCTCCCAATTTAGGTTGGTCTGATGAGCTCTTCTTCCTGGCTATCGTATCAGACTTTCCCCCGGGAAGGCTGCGGGAAAAAAGGCAGACAGGCGTTCCATGATGGACAGCAACATGAACAGCCATTCTGGCTCAAAAGAGCTGGCTCTCGCCACTGTGATCTCCCAGACAGGAAAATTAAAATGTCATTCAAGATCCTGATGTGTTGAGCCAAGTTCCCAGCATTTACATGTGGTGGCAGGGCTTTCCTTCTCACATGAAAGAGTGGAAGAAAGACGTCACTCTTTTTTACATCACTTAGATAAAATGGGACGAGGCAAAAGGGGACCTTAGAGGAGACAGGACTGATAGAGATGGAGGGATGTGTCCTTTGAAGTGACAGAGAGCTGCAAATTCGAAAGGGATGGTGTAATGTGGGTCCCAGGCAAGAAGAACTGGAAACAATATAAAATTAGATTTGTGTCTTGCTGATCGATTTTTAGGAGAGGGATTGAAATATTGGTGCCAGAATTCTGTTGTTTGGGGGGGGGGGGGTGTTGGAAATGTTGACGTTTCATTTATAACATGGCTCTCAAGGCACATCGGGCTCATTGGGGAGCCATACGCATGCAAATACAGTATGAATCTAGCAAACGAATCCAATTCTTTTAGTGTTTTCCCTAAACGGCTGTTGTTGTTGGTGGTTAGTTTCTTTTTCTTTGTTTCATTTGTTACAAAAATCTAATTAACCTTCAGTTTATTGTTATGGAGAAAGTGAAAGGGAATATTCAAACTGGGTTTGATCCAGATGAATATCAAACATAGACTGTAGGAGGTGCTACATAGGGAATAGTTTTCACACTTTTTAATCCAATAATTATTTTCACAGGGTCAGTTGGCTTTTGAAAGTCATTTTCAGCATAAACAGATAGCATAAAGTCTTGGCTACAAAAAGAAACTATCATATATTTTAATTGTTGCTGCCCAGGAAAATAGTGATGTTTGACAAGGTATGATGACAAACTCTATGTGGAGTTTTCACAACTGAACTTGCAAAACAAATGTTCAAAAATTTGGGATCAGTAAGATTTTTTTTCTTAAATAAATAATAGAATGCCTTTTAAAATAAACTAATACCTTTATTTAGCAAGGACACATTAATTTGACCAAAAGTGACAGTCATTTTTTATAATTTCACCAAATAAATTGTGTGTGTGTGTGTGTATTTTGTTACAATAATGTAATTGGAGATTAACCTTTATAAAAGGGTGATATCTTTATAGTTACTGAGCCTGTCGATTTTCCAGAGAATCTGGAGTTGTCACTCTTGTTTTCACCTGTTTAACGATCATTGGAATTGGGTTACAAATGGATGATCAACTCAGTTTCAGAACCCAGCTGGAGCACAAAAAGAGCTCCTTAGATTAGCCAGTGTTTAGAATGGAGTGATTGATGGAGCCTGGTGTGAGCTGAGGTGAGGGAAACAGGAAGCAGTCCATGCAAATAATACTAGTGGAGCTTATTGGCCCTAGAGTTCAATGAGCGTAGACTTCATACTGAAAATCACCACAGACCCCCAGAAGGCCAGGTGAGACATGCATAAGTGTATCTTTTGGCCATGTTTTTTTTATGCACCTGCATCCAGCCCAGCATTCCTGGTTCAACAGCATTTCATGAGCACCAGCTTTATGGTGTGTGTCAGAGACCAATCACCATCTGTCATAATGTCTGTCCATCATCGCAATGATGTTATTTTTTTCTTCTGGTGTTTGTTCATTTTTCTTGTCATTCATACTTGTTCTCTCTGTCTGGCTGCTGCTTGGCATCTCTTCAGCCACTCTGGGAGCTTGGCTTCCTGCCTGCAGTCATCATGTGTGGGTCCCTCCTGTATCTGTCAGCTCTGTCTGCTGAGACTAAAATGCGTAGGTCTTTATTCCCGGCTTCAAAGTGGAATAGCAGGAGTCTTTGCTACTAATTAAGTGTGGTGGAGATAAACGTCTTTGAGCTGATGGGACTGTCTGCTCAAACTGTGCATACATTTTATTGTTTGCTCTTTTTGGCATAGTTTCGTTAAAATCTGTGGAGACAAGGGGTAAATCAGTATCATAAATTTATCCCACAGTATTTATTTATTTATTTTGCACCTATTTTTGTTTTTGTTTGTACAAAAATGTTTAGTTATTAAAAGTTTTTTTTAAGTGTTTCTTCATGCAATAGATATTAATTTAGAATGAAGTGGCATTTTTTGTCAACAAAAATAAGTTGAAATGTTTTTAAGAGCTTTTTTAAACACTTCTTTTTTTAAATAATTACAATTTACAATTTATTTTAATATCCATATTACAATATTACATTTTTTTTTAATCATATTTGTCATATAAATTAATTTGTAATGAAATGGCATATTATTTGTGCAAAAATTTATCTCAGTCAATGAAAAGATGTCAAATTGTTAAAAAAGACAAAACTTTGACCAGATTTTCATTTTGAGATGTTCTGAACATAGTATTAAAAATGTAATAGCATAAACAGGATTCAACATGAGTCTGTAATAGCATATATTATTTAGTATATGTTGATATACATTTTATTAAACTTTTCAGAAGTTGCAGCTTTAAAGAATGTTATTAACTTTGTTTTAGAGCTTGTTTAATACTCTTTTTTTATTTTATAGAAGACTGTATTGTATTGTATTGTACTTGTATTGTTTCTTAATATCCTTTCCTCCTCATATATTTTATCAACAGTGTGTTTTAGTTGGAATAAATACTATTTTAAATATCCAGAACCAGAACCCTTTTTCAACAAAAAATTTTCATTAATAATTTTGTTGACATGATTTACGCTGCAACAGCAACGCATTTTTTTTTTTACTTTAATGTAAAGCCTAAAGGGTTAGTTCACCCAGATAGCAAAATTATCTAATAAATAACTTACCCTCATGTTGTTCCAAACCCATAAGACCTCCGTTTATCTTTGGAACACAGTTTAAGATATTTTAGATTTAGTCCGAGAGCTCTCAGTCCCTCCATTGAAACTGTGTGTACGGTATACTGTCCATGTCCAGAAAGGTAAGAAAAACATCATCAAAGTAGTCCATGTGACATCAGAGGGTCAGTTAGAATTTGTTGACATCATTTTTTGATGATGTTTTTCTTACCTTTCTGGACATGGACAGTATACCGTACACACAGCTTCAATGGAGGAACTGAGAGCTCTCGGACTAAATCTAAAATATCTTAAACTGTGTTCCGAAGATAAACGGGGGTCTTATGGGTTTGAAACAACATGAGGGTAAGTTATTAATGACATAATTTAGCTATCTGGGTGAACTAACCCTTTAAGATTTACTGTAGTCACACACCAAACATTTGCACAGAGTTCTATCACAGAGAACATTTTAACTGTATTTCCCCTGGAGCTACCTGGTGGAATCAAGCTTGTTTTAAGTAATTAGGCTCTTGCATCCTGTATATGAGTACAGTAGCCAACAGTGTGTCATCTGCTGAACTCAATAATTGTGAAGTTTTAATGATTTTCAAATAGTTGCGGCATCCATCTGCAATTCATCTCTCTGCAGGTTTATGAAGTAAATTGGGGAAACTTTGAGAGACAGTGGATGCTTGTGAGGTTTGGTTTCAGCCTGTGCGTGTGCGCATGCATACGGTATGTGTGTGTGTGTGTGTGTGCTGTAGTCACAAGCTTGTGTGTGTGTATGCATCTAGTGCACTTGCCAGCTCTCTACACTATGTTTGGATTGTCTTGCTTCCTTCTGTGTATGCAGATGTGGGCATTTGCATGCACATCAGTGCTTGAGAATGGCAGTCCAGCAGCCCCTAGAGCTATATGCATGCTCCCAAAGAGCCAAGTGTTAATCCTTTTGAGCGTGTTGTGTCTTTACACACAGACCGTAAAGTACTGTTCAGATCTTAAGCACTGTAATTACTGTTTTCTGCGTGTTATAAGCAGCCGTCAAACAGCTGTTCAGAGATCCAGTCCTGTGATAGATTCTGTAGCTGTGGTGGTGTTCATACAGTAGAGCATGGCGATAACAATGACAAGGTCATGGGTTCATTTTGCAGCAGTGGCGTATTCAGATTTTAAATTTTGGGGGGCCATCTTAAAATGTTACATGTATAGCCTATAATGTCTATACTAAATGTGCCTATTTTCAAGTGTTTGTGTGGAGTGCAGAAACAGAGTGTAGAAGCTGAATAGCAGCATGCATATACTGCATGACAGTTAACTTGGAGGCACCTGTGTGATCACTTGCATTTAAAATACTCATTATTGGTCATACAGACAAAAATAATCACATTGGTTGAATCTGATAAGGGTATGCATTTGTTTGTGTACATCCACAATAACAACAAAACGTTGTGCGCTGTAAAAGAATGAAACCAAACAGGATAGTATTTCTGCAGGCTTGGTACCTGTTTAATTTACCTGTGTGTCATAAATGAACTAAAACTCTATGGCTTCACAGACATGAGAAATATATCTATAGAATGCTAAAAGTTCTAAAAAATTTAAAATTCATTTTGGATACAAGCATCTGCTGAATGCATACGTGTATATGTATAATGTATGTAAATGTGGTAGATTTGGAAAAAGGATGGTTGCATTTTTGGTGTGTGCTATTTATGCATATAGCAGCCTTTTAAGCACAAAATAGATCTATTTAAACAAGAATATCCTTGACTCAAAAGGCTTGTTTGACCATGTTTACAGTTCATCCTTTTGTATTTAAACTGATTTAATTCTGTGCTGGTTGTGCTGGATCTAAAAGTGTTTGTTTGTTTAGTCATGTTAGCATTTGAAAAATCTGCAGTCCCTCTTACATGCAGTTATAGTTTAATAATAAGAGTCACCCATGGACAGACTTTTCTTGGAATTCATTTGGAATGGATGGATGCAATGTTGGACGGGGAACAATGAAATGACAAATGGATGGATGGATAGATAGATATATATCTCATTAACATTATGTTTCACTTACTGTAATATTTAATAGTTGATATGTTAAAATGAATGATAAATGGATGGAATGTTGGTTGGTTGGATGGATGGATGGATGGATAGATAGATAGAACATTAACACATTATATTTCACATATGTTAAAATGAATAATCACTATAAATGGTGTGCTTTGCCTTTCTTATGTGTCTGCAGATGGGACGCCTTACACATGGTGGGTCGGCCGCGGTAACGAGAAGCACTTTTACTGGGGCGGCTCTGTGCCGGGCATTCAGAAATGCGCATGTGGCATTGAGCGCAACTGCACTGACTCCAAATACTACTGCAACTGTGACGCCGACCAGAAGCAGTGGTAAGCCACACATTATTTGAGTAGCAATATGCTGTTTCCATGGTGATCAGCAAAGCCAGTAGCTAAGAGACTATGAGCTTTGGACTCAGTTTCTATTTCTGAGTTACTGACCTTCTCAGTCCGCCTATCAAACTTAAAGAGAGACAAGCATATCATGTTCGCATCTGCCTTATTGTCTCTGACTATTCATTAAATAACATGTCTGCTTCGTGACGCAGTTGTCTCGACCTCAGCACTTGTGCAAATGGCAAACAGATTGTACTGATAAAGAAGTTTAAGTAGAGCCGAACCCTGATATTCCCATCAACAAAAGCTCTGGCTAGTGTGTTTGGTGGCATTATTACTAAAGAGAGCTGTGGGGGAGATTGCAGAGGAGGGGAACAAGGTCATTCATCAGACACCCTGATAGAATTGTCTGTAATCCATGTGTGTATGTATTGCTTTGAGACACATTAATTTACATCCGTTCTAATGGCTCTTTACACAGTAGCTGTTAATGCCAGTCAGCTGTTAAAGAACAGAGAGATAAACAATCCACCGTTAGTCACCAATCTCAATCTTACATTTGCCAAGAGAAGAAGAGAGAAAGTCTGTTAATATTACCATTACCATTGTTCCTTGGATCAGAGCACAATTATATTTTGAGCCAATCACCTGCAGTAAAATATATGTCATATATAACTAAATACTGTGCATCTGCAGCATAATAACATATCGACAACTGATTGGCTGATGGCATCCCAAGAATGTGCAAAGTCCCAAGCTCTACAGATGTAACCATTGTTTGTTGTTAAAGTGAACCTAACACACACAGATTCTGCCAATCTCTTGTTAATCTTGAGTGCCCATAGAGTAGTACTGCATCCTTCATATCTCAGAAGAATCTTTAGTTTGATCAGATTTATAAAAGTCAGAAACAACTTTACCGCTTCTCTTCGAAAAGAGTCGAGCTCCTGGAGGCGTGCCGTGGGCGGAGCTAAAGAGTCTGCAAACTGTGACATCGACATAAATAAAACAGGAACAAAAACTTTAGTGAAGTCAAACAGGACCAAAGTCCAAAAAAAAGAAAAGAAAAAGTATTTCCATAACTTTTTTTTTTTTTTTTTTTGACTTTGGTCATGTTTAGCATGAGAATCCATCTCTTTAGCAGTGTAAATAAGTCCGCATTGGCATTGGCATTAGACATCCCCCTTACCTGAAACTTTTTCAATAATTTAAAGTTGAAAATAACTAAAATACTAATATTAAAACTTGGCAGCTAACTGAAATAAGCTTACACTGAAGTACTAAAATTACTAAAACAAAAACTGAGATAAAAATGGATTAAAGCAATACAGAAAATGACAAAACCGCATATAATCTATCTATATTAACTATACATTAACTGTACATTAGGGCAGGAATTAACTAGACCAGTTATTCAATTAGTGCTCACATGTAGTACTGAATCATTCATGTGGAAAAGCCTTGAACAAAATAGTTCAGTGTAATTAAAAATTGTCACAGAGTTTGCTTGTCCTGTACATTTTAATGCATATCAGAGTATTGCACCATTAACTTAGCAACATGTTAATGTCAGACTGTATTGAAATGTTCTCTTCTGAATGTGTTCTCTTCTGCCAAACACTATTTATGTGGCATGTGGAGTTGGTGATACCTGCAGTATGTAGAGCATTTCAAATCAAAGGATCCATGACAGGTTGCAGTCTTAAGGGCCGTTTACACAGAATGTGTTTTTTCATTCCACTGGACTTCTTTTCTACTGTTTTTCTATTGTTTGGTGAAATGTGTGCATCTCTCATATGACACTGCAATCTAAAACTATGGTTCGACACTCCTGCGTCTTGCATTTTTAAATTCATTCTTTAACACATTCTGTGTGAATGGCCCCTTAGAAGGCAGCTTACTTGGCTTTGGAACAGCTATAGACCATCAGGCATTTGAAAGCATTGGCACTCCACAGGAAGTGTATTGGATGGATTGGTAGAAAGTAATAACCAAACAGACTTTATGTGCCCCTGGGTAACTGCGTGCTTGTGGGTGTATAATGTACATTGTGTTTGTTTGCACAGGTTCCATTATGCTAAGAGCTTGGAAATTATCTTTTAATACTATATTCTTAAGGTAAACATAGCCTCAGTCAGTGAGCTGTATCTTATTAGCATATTAGAATTTGGGTTTTCCTGATGGATTTCTTAATCATCATCATATTTTTGATACATTTTGTAAATAGTTATATAGCTAGACTGTTGGAAAGAGAGAATTTTGCTGCTTCCGTTGCTGGTTTAGCTGAACACACAGTAATATGTGTTAATGGCCCATGCACAGATGGACAGCGGGTTATTGTGATGCCCTCGCCTCTTGTCATAAACCCCAAGCAAACTGAACCACCATGCATAATGGATACAAATTTGGAAACTGGATTTCAAAGCAGCATGTTTCATTCCCAACCACATTGTTGATGGTGTTTTGTTTTTTCTCCACTGGTTTGCGATACATAATTGTTTTTTAAATGACATTTGCAGATGCATTGGCACCGTGATAGATGTATAGTGCATGTACCTGTCAGATTTATGTATGTGTGTGTTCACTAATGTTTACTAATTTAGCAAAATATGTGGAGTGAGTTTTTCCACTGATTAAACAAATTGTATTGCTGTAATTAAACAGCCAGTCGTCAATGTCAGATGGCTGCTTTTGAAAGAAAGCAAATATTTTGCGTATTAAAGCTTTAATGAGTTTATTAGATCTTGTCAACAAGGAGGGGTAAGATTCTTAAGGTTAAGTACTAGGATGCAGAAAAAAGGAAATGTTAATTTTTTTTACATCATAGTTTATTATGAATTATATTGTTTGGTAGGAGGGACGATTCCGGGCTTCTGGTTTATAAAGACCACTTACCGGTCAGCCAAGTGGCTGTTGGGGACACAAATCGACCCGGCTCCGAGGCCAAGCTGACCGTGGGACCTCTCCGTTGCTATGGAGACCGTGAGTCTATTTCTTTCTCCTTAAATAATACTGGCTTCGGCTCACACGAATACAGCTTGTGGATTTAATAAACAAACAGCTGAACATGGACAACTAATTATGTGGTTTTAATGCTTTATTAAATTAAGTAAACAGCTAAATGTTGTTTGCATATTATTCTGAGCATGCACTGCTGTTTATTTTTTTATTATAATTTTGTTTTGTTTTTTTTTGTCCTTTGCAATTTATGAAAGCAGATTTCTTCGCCTGGTAGTTACTGTGTACCAGGATATGAATCTTTTATGTCTTCACATGGTGGCCTTGCAATTAAAATCCTTCCGCTGTTGAAATATGTTGTAATAATCTGAATTGCCGAAGGATTTGTTTTAATGGCATCTTCTTTAAATAGATGTTTAGCATTTTTAAAGGTAAGCCCATTGTCTGCAGCACTATGAAAGAGGACGAGGAAAGGGTCACAGATGTCTCCAGCTTAACCGATCTGAAGTTGTGATCGGCAATCAGAGCTTTTCAATCATCATTACATCCCACAGAGGGCCCATGCCACTCATTTTTAATGCCACTCATTTTTAAAAATTGGTGTCAACAGCCAGCTTGCCACATCTTCATAAAAATGATGATAATATTTTTTCTTCTCTCTGATCAATTGTGAGGTAGGCGAATTAGACCGTGCATGTTTTTTTTTTTTTTTTTTTCAGGTGCAATTATTTTTCAGGTGCAATTATGAATGCCCAAGTTTCAGCAGAGCGAGACTGAGAACCCAAGGGTAAAATACAGAGACATCCCCCACCATCATCACCATGTGAAATGATGCATTTTTATGCTTCATTATTCCTGTTAATTGCATCTGGCTTATTACTTAGATCAGGTGCATTCCATTACACTCACCTGTAAGGCAAGAACGTCATCTGCTGTTTACCACACACCTGTGATTGGAAGATATTTGTCCTATTATTCAGTTCTCTTGTAAATGAGGTCATGTAATACTATGTTTTCATCAGGTTCTTCCAACTTCTGGACATATGCTTTAAGAACATACAGTATGGACAAATATATATATACATATACAGTATGGACAAATATATATACATATATAAATTAGATTATATAAGCTGATACAGTACATGATCAGAGATTGTCAGTACATCACAATTTTGTTTGCTTAGCCTTAGCTAAGAAATATCGAGATCACTTTTGTGCCCTTGACCAAAGCATTTATGCCCAAATGACACCAGGAGAGCAATGCCCATAATAAGGATACTGCAAATAATCAGATTAAATTCTCTGCTAATTAACTTTTTTTCCATGATGTTTTATGTCAGTTGCACAGCTATCTGTGGATTTAATAGCCACAAAGTGCATGGTTCCTCTTAGAAAATACTGCACCTCCTGGTCTGGAAACATAATCATTGCTCGTCAGGGGGTTCCCGCAAATCATGGCGAGTGCCCACCACACAGGGCTGGCTCTGCTATTATTTATTAATTTATTCAAATATACAAGGCCTTGGTAGGAAGGGAGCAGAGTAGTAGTACATTAATGCACAATGCCAGCCTCACTATGGTAATTCTGCATATAAATATTGTTCTTAGCCACCTGCGTGTGCACAAGAAGAAAGTTATAGGTCTTTGGACAGTGTGCATCTCACCGCTGCTGGGTTTCTGCTCAAATGCCTTCTAGCATGGGTCCAGCAATCCCCTAAAGACCTGTGTATTTTTGCACTCATTATTTATTTACCGCAAAGACTCAAAATTAGGTAATTGGATGCACAGGCTGAATGTCAATGTGGTTAGGAGCCTTAATGTGAAAATAATATGAGAAACCAGAGTCCGGTCTGATTAGGTTCAGAAATCAAACGTGAGAGCATTTCAGATACTTTTTCACTGAAAATATTTCCTTGCTTCTAAGGGACCCCTGTTTATGTCTTTATTTTGTTGAATATTTGAAGAGCCCTGTAAGAATACAAAACACATCCACTACAGAAGAGTTATTTTAAGTGAGCATTCTTTAGTGAGCGTGGTTAGAAGTATATTTTTTGTAATTCTGTTTAAGCATTTTAACTTGATGCATCACAGTTTCTACAAAAATATGAATCAGCACAACTGCTTTCATCATTGTTAATTATTAAAAATGTTTCTTGAGCAGCAACTCGGCATATTAGAAGGATTTCATAAGAATCACATGAAATCTAAAAACTCGAGTAATGGCTGCTGATAATTCAGCTTTGCCATCACAGGAATAAATTTTGAAAAATATTAAAATAGAAAGCAATTACTTAAATTGTAATAATATTTCATAATAATACTGTTTTTAGTGCATTTTTTTACTAAATAAATACAGCGGTGATATATACTGCATATTACAACCTTAAATGTACATATTACTACAAGGGTAATTGCACCCTTTATTGATAAAAAAGCTGTTATACCCCTAAAGATAACATTTTTGCACATTTTCTTTGACAGTGAAGAGGTTAATAATCAGAATGATTAGTGGCTAGTCTTTAGATGTATTTGCAATATCTGGCAGGTCCTTTTAGTTGTGCATACACTGTATATTATATCATTCTTTGCAATGGTTGTTGGCATAGATGGTTAATTTGTAGTGGGAGTAATTTGTAGTCTTGCAGACAGATGCACTTCAGTCTAAGCAGCTGGCATTTGAAGGCAAATTGTTTCATTTCTGTACAACTAGTGACACCAAACTGAATTTGCCACAAACTGACACCATTGAACTAAGCTATAAATTGGCATCTAGGGCTGTTCAAACAAAACATATCATTTTAGTCGGAATATGTTATATTTTGAAGAAGAAATCGTAATATCATCCTTTTTAAAGTGAATCTAATCAAGATTAATCCAAAGGTTCCGTGGTAATTAGAAGTGTGTCCAATAATTTGTCTACTTGCTTCTGTAATCTCTTAGATGCTGTTTTCTCTGGAAAAACCTTGGATTAGTAGCTTAGCTTGTGCTCTCAAAAACAAAACAAAAAAGTGGGTTTCTCATTTACTCAAATCAATTAATCTCCGTTGCAGTGCCACGGCATAGGACATGCGCCATCATCTTCAGGCAGGTTGCATAATTAATACTCATTAATAACCAAGAGAAGGAATAAAGATAATAAACAAAATGATGATTTAATGATGCATCTTGCCTGGCTATGATGTGCTGTGACTTAAGACCACTGGCTGCTTTGCAAATTAATTAAGATAGATAACCTGTCAGTGTTAAAGGAATAAGGTACCCCCGCCTAACGAAGCAGTTTCTAGAAATTATAAATTAGTGTGCCGTGTGCAATGTGATGGCAGTTCCATGATATATGTAAAATATTGAAGATGTCTCATTACAATGCATTAGACATTTTACATCTGAGTAGTTTTCCTGTTTGATTGTTAAGACTTATGTTCAGTATATAATTATGTGACTCACGAATAACTACAGCTGAGTGAGTGACATCGCTGATAGGAAGTTCCATCTTCATTGCAAAAAAAAAATGGTATTAGCTGCAGTTAAAACCTAAATTTGGGGTCAGACTGGAGTCCTACTTTGATCAAGCTCCAACTGTAGAATTTGAGTTTAACACCTTGTATCTGGGGCCATACTCTATGAGTGGTTTAAATGATTAAGTCATTCAATTTAAAAATTATCACAAATATGAATTGATGATGTGAATAACATGAGTTTGACACAATTTATCATTCTGAAATGTCCTATAACAGGGCTATTCAATTGGCGGCCCGCAGGCCTAATCCGGCCCACCCATCATCTTCATCCAGCCTGGGGGAAGAGTTAAGCACATGCCTGAAATCTTTTTTGCTCTAATTAGTTTGTCCACAAGGTGGCAACACTGGCCCGGGCCGTTGTTTCACAGCCGAAAAATAAAAAGGAAGACACTCACCGACAAATGCTCATGTGAGGGAATTGTGAGATATCCGCAACTGTAGTTTAAAACATAGACTGTAAAAAAGATGGACGACACACTTTCACTCACTTCCATTAAAGAAAAGTGAAGCCGCCATTGTACCACTATATTGCTCTGATTTGAGACCAGAGTCTGTGCAGTAGCGAACTCGGGACCAGAGTCTGTGTAGTAGAAAGCAAAGTGGATCCGCGTCCTGCCCACATTCCCACAGAGTCAATCACAAACACATACCCCGTGCCTTTTTTAAATTAGCCTGACTGGTCCAATTTTTGTCTGCTGATTTTTTGTATAAGAAGCCTGTGCTGAAATTAAGTAAATACAGCTCCAATCTCTTCCTGAAGATCCTGAAAAAGTCAGTTGGCACCTCAGTTGGCTCAGAGAAGCTGTCAGTCTAAACTGTCAATCGTGATGTCACAATCCCGTTTTAATAGCATCCCATAACTAACTAAAACCAAACTTATTTTAAAAATGAACACCCTATTTTACATCAGCAAGATAACATCTGCATCAAATGACATAAACCATGTTTGAAAACAAAATATTTAAATTGAAATGTAATTATTAAGTTTGACCCACGTCCCATTAGATTACATGGAGAGGGCAGGGTTTATGAACTATACTGGGACCAGCCACCTGTGGGCAATCAAAATGCGATGGCTTCACTTTTGGCGCACTTGACTTAAACGAGTATAATGACTGTGCTATCGGTCATATCTTCTAGCAAGAAATAGCACAGAGACTGGACAAAGTTGCGTGTTTGGCTTTCCATGCGTCATGTGCATCAGGTTTTAAAGAGATAGCACTGTTTTTAAAGTGAAATCTGATGAAGCCTGCCATGGATGTAAATCAAAGAACAAAAGAAAAAAGAAAAATCACTCCACTGCTATAGTCGCTGATTAACTTTTGTAGTTTAAATAGGCTAAAGATTAATTTATATAAATTTTATAGTTTATACTTATACAATTTATAGTTTGTGAAGACTGTTTTAAGTTCACTTAAATTAAAAGTTGTCATATTTTTTCAGAGCCTATTAAGTGTTAAAAAAATAATGGCTTTCAATTATACTGTTGAAAGGCTATAATTATTTGCTAAAATTGAGGGAAAGTGAATTTAATAGAGATATCAGTAACATTATTGGTATCAATAATACTGGCCTTCATTAACAGAAGGCTACTTAGTAAAAAAGATGCCATTAAACCGTATTTAAAATATACAATCTTTATGTTGTTTCTTTATTAAATTGGAGGTTCAATGTGAAATACTGATAACATAAATGTATTAATATGCATTTAATTGCAATAAATTGCAAAAAAAAGTGTGATTGATTAGTTCTTTTTTTAATCGAGTGATAGCACTAATGTTAACCTTTCAAAGGTGTTATTGATGGAATAATATTTGTTTATTTTACAGCTGAATATGCTTTTCAATTAAATTTTTTATTTTAAAGCCTCCCCCAAAAAAGACATTGGGATGACCGCCCCCACCCGACCCCCTTAAAATTTTCAATTAGATAATCTGGCCCTCGAATGAAACTAACTGAATAGCCCTGTCCCATAATATCTTGGAAGCATATGATTAAGAACCCTGACATTTTGTAAAAATGCCAAAAGAATGAGCTGAAGTCACAAATTCTCTCTTGGCTAGCTTAGTATTTAACCAGACATGATGCAAACAGGAGAGCTGCAGGTAGGAGAAAAAACATATTTCATCAAAAATAGCAATGATTTCTACTAAATCGACCAGTAAATTATCATTAGCGATGAGGATGTTCAGTGTTGCTTAGTTACTGAATCACTGGGCATGCTCTCTGTGCCATTTCTCATGCATTCGTGATTGGTTTGCACCTGGAGACTAATAAGGGACTAATTCGGGATCTGACGTGTGTTAGGATGTGATGTGCCCAAATTCCCAGAAAGTATCCTGACCCGACTGCATTAGATCAGTTGAATTCGGGAAGAAGTGATTCACTATGCATTTAGTCTTTTCTGGAGTGATGTCACTTTTATAATGCTTGTGAAATCTATTAATATCACCCTGAGCCTCGGGTCTACTGGACACTGAAAGTGAATTACATGTATAATAAAAGGTTCTTTTGTCTCCAGCTGGAAGGAAGCCTGCCGTTTGTGTCATTATTGAGAAGTATGCACAAATGAAATCTGCTCATAGCAGGTGAGCAGGTCCTAACTGTGGGAGACAGGGGTTAGTCGTCACATTTTACTCCAGTTAATATTTCTCAAGAAGGTTTATCTATATATATAGACTTTTACCTTAAATTCTTGTGTAAAAAAAAAAATATACATATATATATATATATATATTCTTTCTACCACTAATGTCGGGGGGGTAGAGAGGTACAGTTTATTTTATTTCTTTTCATTTCAGACATAATACTTTTCAGCAAAGAGGCATTAAACTGATTAAAAGTGATAGTAAAGATTTTTACATTGTTACTTTTTCAAATAAATGCGGTTCTTTTGAACTTTGTATTCATCAAATAATCCAGAATGTATCATGGTTTGCACAAAAAAAATATTAAGCAGCACAGCTGTTTTCACTGATAATAATTAAGAAATAAGAAATGCACCAAATCAGCATATTAGAATGATTTCTGAAGGAGAATGTGACACTGAAAACTGGGTAAAAATTCTACTGAAAAGGGCTGCTAAAAATTCAGATTTCCATCACAGGGATAGCATTTTAAAAGTATATTAAAATAGAAAAGTTATTTTAAATGTTATTAACATTTTACTATTTATTGTGAAACATTAATACAACTTATTATTTTTGTATATATTAATATAGCAAATGAAACTTTTCAAAAACGTTATAGCCAAAATTTAAAGATTACAACTATTATGAAACACAAAGTAAACTTGTACATAGTAACATGAAAGAAATAGTAGTAAACCGTATTAAATTAGATAGGAAGGAAGAAAATGTGATCTTAAAGTGTGACCCAGACCCTAAGAATGTCTCTCTCTTCACTACATATTTGACATAATGTATATCTGTAAAATATTGAATTACTGAGATCTATTGCTTCTGACAACCGGTCCTGTCTCCTCTATTTATTTTGTTACTATTAGACTAATTATGACTCAAACTAGCAGTCAGCTGCTTTTTAAATTAATGTTATATTTACTTTCCTAAAAAAAATTTATATTACTAATTATTGTGCATTTAGAATGACAAACGATTTCCATTATAAGACCTGTTTGTAGACCGTGAATGTTCCCTGCTAGCTGAAATGCACTCATATGTGCCGCACAATTTTAAAGCATCTCTTCAGAGCTGTTGATACAGAAAAGTTTCAATAGGTGCTTGCTAAAAATTCAGAAGTAGACCTGACATTTGGCTTCCACTTTTATGATAACAAATGACAGCTTTGCTATTTATGAGAAAAAGTCTGTCTCATTCATAGGGTGTATTCAAGCAGGGATTCATCTCCTCTTTAGAAAATAGAAAAAAATAATAATAAAAAATATATATATATATATATATATATATATATATATATATATATATATATATATATATATATATATATATATATATATATATATATATATATATATATATATATATATATACTTTTATTCTTTGGTGTAAACCAAGAAGGCTGGTTTCTCTAGCACTGCCAAAGTTTGTCAATCAAGCCACAAAGTTTATAGAGTTTTTGGCAGTTGTGTTTTTTATTCACATTAATGAGCTCATGGGGTAATTTAGATTACAACTGTTTGCTGTCCATCTGCCCTAGACCCAGACAAAGGTTAACTATCGTAGTTAATGAGACGAGTGGAAAAATCTGACACTGTTCTGCTCAATTCATCACTGTGCCACAAGTAAACACTTTTTAATGACCTCTGATCCAGCTGTCTATTGTAAAGATGCCATCTGGGGGACTGGCAGCACCACATATTTTGTCAAACAATAGATGAGCATCAAAATGAATTCTGAGGGTTAGCTGAATTTAAGCATTGTACATCCTGCTACTGAGATTATGCCTCACTGTGTTTTATAAGGGCTTTAAATTGTTCCAAATCTTGATTTCCATGCTGCTTAGTCTGACATGATTCATTTATAATCAAAATATGACATTTCTGATGTTCTGGGGTCGGTTTTATGTCAAGTTAGTGTGTAAGAACACATTGAAAATATCAAGAATATACAGTACATGTTTTAGTTTGCACAAATCTTGACATTCTAACTTTCTGTCTGAGAACTTTCTTTTCCACCTCACCATCTGGGTTGGAAATAAAGGGAGTAGAATTTTTCTATACTTAAGTAGCCTCACACGTCCCAGGATCCTGTCCAAAGGGCATCAGTGGATGCTGTTGAAAACCTCTTTACTGAAACACATGGTACCATTAACAACCGGAAAAACAAAATTTTTCCTTGTCTGACTTCACTATTGGGTCAGTCCACAGGGTGAAACTGCGATTTGGGCTCACCATAGAGAGCTTGCTTTGATGGGAAAGCACAGATTTTGCTGCATTTAGAGTGCATCTGTACCAGCTGACAGACCAAAGCTTTTTGTCCCTGCCTGTCTTGTTGGTGGCATTATACACCAGACACTAGATAGCCTCTGGCTGTTTGATCATATTTTGATATCTGTTAAAGATCTTTTCTTTCCCATGCTAAATTTCTCCAAAATAAACTTCTAGCCATACACACATTTTTACTTCTAAGTTCTAAATATTACTTTCTGGCCATAAAACTACTGCTCATTTCTTATTATTATAAACACTGAAAACAGGTGTGCTGCTTAATATTTCTGTGGAAACCATGTGTTTTTTTCTCATGAATAGAAGTAAAAGAAATTAATTCTTTACTACCACTTTTGATTAATTTGATGCATCTTTGTTGTGTAAAAGTATTACATTTGATTATTAACTATTATGATATTGTTATTTTAAAATGAATTTTCTGTTGTAAAATAATATGTATAGCTGTTCTTACAGATAAAATGTAGATACATTGTAGTTAAATAAAATATTTAATTGGTTAGAAATTGCTCTTTGTGAGTGCATCCTCAGTAAGTTTCTTTTTTATATATATATAATTATTATATTAATAATATCAAGATATATGTCAAATATCAATAAGCATATGACTGAAAAAAGTAATTGGTCAAAAGATCTACTGTAAGTACCTTGCAACAAATTCAGGGCCAATTGCACAGTGCCAGATTTTACTCACTTTTGGCACTTGGTCCTACTGTAAGTGTTAATTTTGGACCCTGGAAGTGTGTGTATCTTAAACCTTTACTGGTGTGAAATCAATTATCACACCATTGATGCAAGTCCAGGCCATAGTCAGCAGCTTAGAATTAAAGTCTCTTTCTGAATGAAAGTCCTCAGCATTTGACATTGTGGAAAAAAAAAAAAAGAGGAAAACTGTATTTTCTATGGCATTCATATAGGAATATCATGGAGATTGACAGTGAGTAACAGCACCCAGAGTCAATAACAGGCCTGCTTACTGATCTGTCAGTCAAATGTCAGAGCACCAGCACCATGTAATTCAGTACAACTGATTCTAATGACTCCTGACTGCCAGGATTTAACCTGAGACTGCAACATCTGTTAGGTCTGAGCATTTATTCTACTCGGAAATCCAATCTTTGTCCCTTTGTGAGTATAATGTTCAGTTCCTCTAAATGCAGTGTTGTGTTGATGGATTCAGGTGTGGAGTTCAGCACAGGTGCCATGGTATTGTTCATGACTTGATATACTGAGTTTTTCTTTCTCGGCTACAGGGATGTGTCCAGAATTCCAAAACTTATCAACTCTGATTGGTCGACTCCCAAGTCAGAGGTGGAACTTTAGTAAAGCCTGATTTAGCATTTTGTTGGAATATATATATATATATATATATATATATATATATATATATATATATATATACATTAAATACTGTGTATTTATATCATTACATTTATTAAATGTATTATTAAAGAAGTAGAAGAAATGAAAGGTAATTAAATGCAAATTAACAACCCTGAGTATAAAACAGTGAAATATTGTAAAGTGAAAATGTATTTACCAAAGAAAATACCAATGCTCACATTTCTTAAATATACAAAATATGAAATACAATATTTTTATTATATAGTGTCTTTCGTGTGTGATTTGTGTCCTTAATAATTAAATAGTAATAAATGATAATATTCATTGTTAATTTAAAAGATATTCAGTTATAGAAATTCCCTAATAATAACAATAAGAATAATAATGATGATAATAATCAGTGTCACTTCAGGAATCATTCTAATATACTGATTTGCTGCTCAACAAGCATTTATTTTTATTATCAATGTATCAAGGTATTAACATCTGTAAAAACATATCTTTATCTAAATCTCGTTTGATTTGATTTGATCAGTGTGACATTAGACATTTGTACCTTTTAAATTTTATTATGTCACACTTTCTAATAACAGGGTTCAAATTGAATTCAAAAACATGGAAAAATATTATATATATAAAAAAAAAAGTCTGGACGCATCACTGCTCTGCCCTTGTTTACAAGTGTGGCTCATGTGGTCGATGTGCTATAGTAGAGCTGTCTAGTCCAGTTGCCAGTTAAGAAAGGGAGACAGAAAGTGAGGAAGTCAGCTTTAAAGAAAGAGCAAGTGCTTAGTAAATGTCAAATATAAAGCATGCGTGACGAAGACTGGCCTGTGTGTTTGGTCTCAATGGAGCCTACTGTTTAATAGAGGCCTGAGAGAGGTTGTGACCATCCAGCCGGCACAGGAGTGATCTAATGTGTGCCCACTCACCACTGTGGCATCAACACGGCTGCAATTATGAAAGAGGGTTGAATCAAACACTGGTGTGTGTTTAGCTTTACCCCGTGCTGAGTGTGTCTTTACTGTCGTGAGTGCTCATGCTCAGATGTAGAAGTAAAAATGGAATCACTGAGTCAAGTGATCGCTCATCACAGCTGCAGTTCAAATGTCTTGTTCATTAAGTTGGAAATGTAATTGTGTTGCAGATGCGTGAATGCCACTGATGATGATGTGGTGCAATAACCTTAACACAGAGATGAGACATTCAGACCACACTGAAAATATCAGATTCAGAGTCTAATTTAAAAAGGTGATTTATTTCTTCTGCGAAATGCAAAGGAATATTTTTTGATGTCCATGCAGTTAAGTAAATGATGTCCAGTGCTTAGGCCCCATTGACTTGCATTGTACTTACCTATATATATATAGTTTTTTTGTTTGTTTTGTTTTGTTTGTTTGTTAATGAAAATATTAAAAAAAATCTATTGTTTGAATATCTCTGAATTCTCTGAGCCATTCTTGAACAGAGGATCATCCCATTTGACTTTTCTGTGACTTTTTCTGGGGTTTATATATTTGGACCACCTCATTTCCCTCATTTGTTGACTGTTAACACATTTCAGAGCCGTCACACTCCTGGGGTCTGTATAAGGTAAACAGCATCTGTGCTGCTGATAAATGGGCTTTCTGTCACATGTTTGCTTTTATCACCCCACCTGAACAGCATTGAGGTCTTCAGAGACCACTTGCTTCATGCCTTCGTTTCTTAGAGTGAAACCCCAGAAGAATGATGAAAATCCTTTGGAAAACAAATGTATATACTTTCAGTGGGAGATACACTTGAAAGTGAAAGTGAAGTGACTTTCAGCCAAGTATGGTGAATTTGTGCTCTGCATTTAACCCATCCGAAGTGCACACACACAGAGCAGTGAACACACACACTGTGAGCACACACACACACACAGGGACTCGAACTCACAACCTTTGGATTGGGAGTCTGACTCTCTAACCATTAGGCCACGACTTCCCCAGAAGTCCACTTCTTAATATATATACTTTTCTTTTTAACCATTAAAGCTGCAGTAGGTAACTTTTGTAAAAATATAATTTTTACATATTTGTTAAACCTGTCATTATGTCCTGACAGTAGAATATGAGACAGATAATCTGTGAAAAAATCGAGCTCCTGTGGCTCCTCCCAGTGGTCCTATTGCCATTTGCAGAAAATACACCGCTCCCGTTAAGAAACAACCAATCAGAGCTGTGGTCCGTAACTTTGTTTGTGTTCAAAATGTAGAAAAATGTATATAATAAGCGAGTACACCATGAATCCATTTTCCAAACCGTGTTTTTAGCTCGTCTTGAATAGTGTACACCTATAAGAAGTGTTTATATGTGGACTATTTTAGATTGCTTCGGGGGTACCGCGGCGGAGTAACCCAGTACCTTTGTGATTCTTCATAGACATAAACAGAGAGAAGTAGTTCCGGCTACGATGTTTTTCCTGCAAGACGCAAGCAGTTCTGTTTATTAACCGCTAGAGCGTCAAAAGTTACCTACTGCAGCTTTAAGCTGTTTAAAGGAGTAGTTCACACAAAAATGAAAATTTGCTGAAAGTGTACTCACCCTCAGGCCATAGAATATGTAGACAAGTTTTTTTCGCATTTAATTTTAGCATTACATCATAAATTTAGATATTTTGGAGAAATTTAGCATTACATCACTCAATATATTGTCTGTGGACCCTGCAGTGAATGGGTGCCGGCAGAATGAGAGTTCAAACTGCTGATGAAAACATCACAATAATTCACAATTAAAACACATGACTCCAGTCCATCAATCAACATTAAGTGAAGGTCTGTTTGTTTGTATGATGGAAAAAAAAAACAATATTCATGTGTTTTTAAGTCCTCTATCCATATTGCTTTTTCCAGTGGAAAAATTCATCTTTTCTGAATCAGGAGAGAAATATATAAAGATACAAGCACAAACAGTTCTAAACAAATCTGTTTTTCATTTGATGTGAGAATAGGGGATGGACTTTTTCACTGGAATTAAATGTTATAATGAATTATGGACTGGTATTTCAGCCAGAAATGATAGCTTAGAAACAAAGAAACAGTAAGTTATACATTTAATTAAATGTGAAATTTTACAATAAAAATACTTAAATGATCTTAGAAAACATAATTTTTACAACACAGTTTATAAGTCTCATCACCATAGGTGCTTTGGATATGAATTGTTTTAAGAAAACTTGAATCAAAGTGGTTAAGACTTTATTTCTAGCTCTGTGATGGCCATTCACCCTCCTGTGGTCCTTCAGCTGCTCATGGGTCACGGTCATATTGCAGGGTGAACAATTTTGCAACTTCCAACTTCCTGGCTGAAGGCTGCAGGTTGTTTACTGTATTTTGTATCATCCATCTTCCCCTCTGTCCTGCCAAACACTCGCCGTTCCTGCTGCAGAGAAAAACAAGATGCTGTTATCACTACACTTCACTGTAGAAATGGTGCTTTTGGAATGCAAGATATTTTGGGCCTTCGTCTGATGTACACTTTTGCAAAACAATCCAGTTGCAAAGTTTTAAAGTTCTTTAGCACAGCATAAATAACACTTGATGTGGTACTAAAAAAAAAAGACACTGTTGTGATGTAGCAATTGCATGCAGACCTGTGCTTTACTATAAATGGGTGCTGCTGCTTCAGAACTGCAATCAGTCTGTTTGTAGGTCTCCTGATAATGCTGCACTATGATACACCACTTGAAAGCATTTGAAGTGATTTATTCTTTCATTATTATTTAAGTTGTGCATCTGTACAGTTGTGCCAGATAGTTTGCTTCAAAACACACTTCCAAGCTGTGAAATCCTCAAGAAGCAGCTATTTTTTGCATGTCACAGAATTGTACACTACCGCTTAAAAGTTTGGGGTTAATAAGATGTTTTTGTCTTCTTATGCTCACCCAGACTGAATTTATTAGATAAAAAAATACGTAAAAAAATATATATATATATATAAAATAATATTTTGAAATATTACAATTTAACTATTAACTAAAGTATTAACTATTTCTGTTTTAATAAATTTTAAAATGTTATTTATTTCTGTGATGCAAAGCTGAATTTTCATTATCTTCAGTGTCACTTGATCCATTAGAAATGATTTTAATATGCTGATTTGGTGCTCAAGAAATATTTCTTATTATCCATGTTGAAAACCATTGTGGTCCTTAATATTTCTGTGGAAACCTTTTATTTCCTTTTCTTTTTGATTAACTGAAATAATATAATTTATTTGAAATATAAATCTTTTATTACATAAAAAATTTATCACTTTTGATCAATTAAATGTATCGTTCCAAAGTAAAACTATTAAATTGTTATGAAAAACCTGTAAAATATGATGGAATTTTCTGATTGATTTTCAGGCCTAAACATTTAACTTTGTTAACTGTTAATTATTTTATTTATTTATTTTGTTATTTTAGTATTATGAATATAGTAAGTAAAGTTCTGGTTCGAAATTGCTCTTTGGGAGTGTATTCTTACAAAAAATATTTGTCATTATTTTTATATCAGTATACATGTCGGGCATTAATAAACATGTGAATGAAAAAGATATGGAAAAAAATCATTTAAATTCATTGGTCGAAAGATATTGTAGTCAGCAGCCAACTGCAGTTGTATTCAAAAGAGCAAAACCAAAGCCATTTTTGTTTTCTTTCAGTTTATTATTTAGAATTTTTTTTGTTAGTTTGTTTTCTTTGTCCGGCATCATCTTGGGGATTTGGAATCGCCTCTAGTTTTATATCCACATCTACTATTACATCCCCATTTAAAGGCAAATCTCTTACTCGATGAGTCATGTTGGTTGCTCAGAGGAACAGGTTTCCACTTTGCTGTCCAAATGAACTGCTGTTACGTCCAGCTTTACAAGTTGCACTATTTGGCATAGGGAACATGCTACTGCAGCTGAATGAAACATTTGGCAAAGAGAAATGCTCAGTCAGCCAATTGATAATCAGCAAGCATTTGTCATCTAAACTTCCTTTCAATCCAGTGCTCATTTTTTTCAACATCAATGTAAATCTGTTTGAAGTTGCTTCACAGCCGAACATTTCTACCGTCGTTGTCCTTGACTCTGTGAAAGCGAAATTCTCAGCGAACATCCAAACATCCATTCACTTTTGTCACAGCTCAAGAACACACCAAATCTTATTGAATAAGTAAAAAAATAAAACGAAATAAAATAAAATCACATCTGGACATCTCAAAGCTCGTATCCGAAAAGAAAAAAAAATCCTAACCAGAAGTGACACGTGTGAAATTGAAATGCTTTGAAACAATCAGTGTAACATTCCATTTCGAACACAAGATTGTAATCCTTCACTGAGGAAGGACAGCGAGGCTCATCCACAGGGTGAACTATGAATTGCTTCACTGCCTTTTGTTGCCTGACAGGAACCATATTTAATCAGCCACATGTACCACCTTATTAGCCTGAATTAAAAAGCGGCCCACGTTGGCCCACACTGGCTCCCATTGAAAATTCAGCAAATCGGCGAATAATTAAATGAGTATGTGCTGGAACATTGGGTGTTACTGAGAGTCTATAACATTCAGCAAGCTCAAATAAAAGAGTTGTTCCTGTGCTGCTGTGATAAGCTCAGACCTCCCTAATGGGCACATGAACGTCTCCGCTTTTCCTCCTACTCCAGTCGGCCACAGAAACACATTAATGAATTATTCAGGGACAAATAAGCTCTGATCGAAGTTTAGTATGTTTTTTATTGTTATTATTTGTATAGAAAGAGATTTACGGGATATAGGTGTCTGTGAGAAAGAAAAAGGAATGGGACCTTGACTTCTCTGGCATTCAGTGCTGATGGAGTGAACATTTTTTGCAGGTACACACCAGTTGCTTTATACAGCAGTGATGCTTTTGCAGCTGCTGATTCTGCAGAAATGTAACTACTAGCAGTCTGATTTTTTGTGTGATATTGATGCAAAGGTAATCTTCTATCTTCTGGATGCATGCTTAAATTCAGTGTTTGGAATAATGGCATTTAAAAGAACGGCGTTAGGTAATCTTTCAGTAACGGGGTAATCTAACTTATTACTTTTCCCGTCATTACAATGCCGTTAACATCACTGAACGTTAAATGAACTGAGCATTACTATGCATTGATGTAATAAACTATGCAATCCGAACGCACCCCTGGCTCACACAGCGAGTGAGCAGGTGGGTTAATAACGAGATAAGCGATTATGAGCCAGTGTTTTTTACACACATGCCGGCACACGGCGCCCAACACACACACACACACACAAAAAGTTGCCATTTACAAGGTGGAGATATAAGCACTACTTCAAATTCATTGTGGTCATAGGCAAGAACGTGCGTGTAATGTGTACATGTAATGTGTGACACACTCATCTACAAAGCTAGTGGCCAAAAACACTTTTCTTACAAAGATAATACTTGAAGTGCAGGATAAAACTCTTGCTGTCTGTTGATGTGCAATAAATATCGAAGGTTATGTACGAATACCTGTCTGTTCTACTCATTTCAACTGACTTGTGAAAACTGAAGAAAAAAAAAACAAATTCTTTGACATATAGAAACTTTTTTTTTTTTTACAGTAACACAAATAGTTACTTTCCCTGGTAACAAGTTACTTTTATTATAGAGTAATTCAGTTATTAACTTATTTTTGGAACAAGTAGTGAGTAACTATAACTAATTACTTTTTTAAAGTAACGTTCCCAACAGTGCTTAAACTTTTATCATTGTTAAAAATTTGTGTATTTAAGGATGCAATAATAGTAATAATAACTTATGATTTATTAAAAAAGGGTAGTTCACCAAAAAGTATTTTATGCTCCACAGAAGAAAGCCAGGCATACAGGTTTGAAACAACAAAAGGGGAATAAATCTCTTTTTTTTTTTTTTTTCATTGTTAAAAGTGTGTATTTAAGGATTCATTCACTAATATAATTAAACACGTCTAATATATATGAATGCATGGCTGCTTTTTGAATGGCTATAAATGGAAAAACATGCAGAATGTGTGATGCTTACTGTTCCTGGTGATCCGAAAAATCTTTTTTACAGTGTAGTCTCTCTCTCTTTCTCCGTTTCTTTGTTTCCATCTGTCTTGAGATGACTTCATCTTCTAATATCTTTCCAGTCCTTTGTCACATTGTTCCTCTCCATCACATTCTGTTTTTTTCCTTCCTTAGATCTTTTATTCTGCTCTGCTTCTTCTTTGCATACAGTTGTGTGTTATGCACGATATCAGAGCTGAGAGCGCTGACATTGTTTAGCTTTCTGATTTAAACCACATGAGTCACAGTAAATGTCTAGGGATAAATCTGGTCTCAGTCATTATTAATGGCAATGTGTTTGTGTCTGTCACTCTGTGTTTGTGGTTCAGCATTTAGCCAGTAGCTGAGCAAAAAAATATTTCAGTCAGACATCCTGCTGTTTATTTATTATGACAATGTCAGTATGGGAAGAAAGTGCATATGAAGAAGCCCTGCTGAACTCCCAAGCTAATTTAAAGCTGCTTTAGGTAGTAGACCAAATGAATTTGAGATTTTTTTCTGTAGAATCACAGATGACACAATAGCTAGCATCCAAAAAACTGCATACTTGTCTTTGGGGATTATATGCAAGAATGCAGTGTAGCAAATGTTATTTTTAATTGTACATGGAGATTTTTCATCAGAATGACGAAACGGGAGCTGGCATGTTATCACCCACACATTAAAACCTGCCACAGATTGTCTAATAACGGTCCACAGCCAAGCTCTGGATATATTGGAGCTAAACATAAGCTTACCTCAAACTTGTGTTTGATTTTGAGTGATCTCTCACTTTATCCCTCAGCTCAGCTATCACCCAAAATATCCCCCTTACCTGAAAAATGCACTACTCTCATCTTAGAGAGAAATGACACTTTATTTTTGTCTCTTCCACTCAGATAAGTGGGGATTCAGTGTGCCTCTGTTACACGATGGGTGGGGGTCAAACCATGAGAACTGCTGGAAAGGGAAGATGTTGGCAAGTTGGCTTTGAAATAATTCTAAGGCACCACATGCTCTCCGTTCCCCTACAGACAACTGCTGCTACATACAGAGCACTCACCAACGTAATGGCAAGAGCTAGCGAAAGCCCTGAATGGTGCACTCCACTCAGATTTTTGAAAAGAGTTGGCTTGTATGATTGAATTGTTGTTTTCCTCTTGTTCGGTGGTTTCCTCCAAAGTGTTTTTTGATGATACAGGTCACTTCTCAGATATTTCTTTGAGTATATGAGACGGCTGAAGACTGGACACAGTGCAGAATTGCAATGCAATAAGTCATTTTGTGTCAGCGAAAGCTTTGCTTTTGTGAATTTCATGGTGGTTTAATGCTGTTCAGGTTCAGATATTGGATAAAAAGGACCTTGACTGCAGACTTCAGAAGCAGAACTGTTGAAACTTACTTTCGGCCTGTTCTCTAATCTGTTTTACAGGAAGCTACTGGAACGCGGCATCATTTAACACGCCATCCTCGTACCTGCACTTCTCCACTTTTCAAGGAGAAACGAGTGCTGATATCTCCTTTTACTTCAAGACCTCCGCTCCCTATGGCGTGTTCCTGGAAAACCTTGGAAACACCGATTTCATCCGTCTGGAGTTGAAATGTAAGAGCCTGGCTCATGTTGTCTTTGTTTCTTCCTCTTTTTTTAATCCTTTTCTCTGTGTCTGTCTGTCTGTCCTGCTTCTCTCTGAATCCCATGGTTGTGCAATGCTGTGTAGTGTGAAATTGGAAAGAAGGAAGTGCTGAGCATGCACTTTAGAAATCTATCAGTACATCACTTGCTCACCGATGAATCCTCTTCAGTGAATGGGTGCCGTCAGAATGATAGTCCAAACATCTGATAAAAGCATCACAATAATCCACAAATAATCCACACAACTCCAGTCCATCAATTAATATCTTTTGTGAAGTGAAACGTTGTGTGTTTGTCATAAACAAATCATTAAAAAATAATTAAAGCATTTTAACTTTAAACCGCAGAATATCCGAATAAGAAGTAATGAAATGACAAAGAAAAGTCTGTTTGCAGCACTGATTGCAATACATTCGCCTCATATGTTCTGCTGATTGTTCTCTGCTGAATACAAATGGAGGCTTAAGAAAAACAAAACACAGGCGAATTAAAACATTCTGCATAATTGCTTATAAATGTCTGTTTGCTGACATTTTACAGCCTATTTCCCGCAAAAATGCCTAGATTATAGTTGACGCAGCATAACTGAGGATTTAATTTTTTTCGCTGTGTAAAAAAAAGAAGCAAAAGAGGCAAATCTCTATCATGCAGATTGCGTTTTCACCCTATAATCCGAGCTGGCTGCTCCTTCACACTGTTTACTGCACAATAGGCAATACAGAGCGCAAAAATACACCATTGCGGATAAATCTTGTGTTGAATGCAGTGTTTCATGTTTCCTGAAGTGGCTCATTGTTGCAGAACGATTATTGACTCTGTAATGTATTGTCTGTGTAAATCTTTGAATGTTGTTTTTATGTGCTTTGTCTCCCATTTCTGTACCAGCCGATTGTTAAAGAGACTGAAGGCCAGAGGAGAAAAGACCAGATTCAGCATTTACAATAGCTCATGGTTTTTATGCATACACTAACATACAATAAATTTCAAACTTATTTTGGATCTAAATGATAAACAATCTCTTTAATCATTTCTTTAACACCTTAATACTTTCGCTCGTATTTCTTCTCGGAGGTGTTCATCAGATAAAAAATTAATGTGTCGCTCTGATTGGCTGATTGCTCTGTCAGTGTCATTACACACATCTATTGTCTCATCCAAATCAAGTGAAATTATATTATAATTAATAATCAGTAATCACAAATTTGGTAACTATTAAAGATATGAGCTAAAACAATGGTTAGTACTGACAAATAAGACCTTTATTATGTAGATTATTTAGAATAATAACAATAATCTATTCTATGTACTTGTTTATTTTACTTTTTTATATTCCATTATAATATAAAATTAATTGACTTTGAAATATTCTAGTATTGTCCTGTCATATTTAGTGTTTTGTTCTTGTTTTGACTTCACATAAATGTTTTTAATATATTTTACTAAAAAAAATTAGATTTGATTATTTAAACTATCTTTATATACATAACTGTAGACTTTATACTGGTATTAGTTTAATTTATATTATATGTTGTAATATATTGTATTATTGTCACGGTTTTACGCTGCCTGAAGGAATACGGAGTCGAGGATAAACAGAATAAGGCTTTTAATAGATCCAACACAGGGGATATCCAACATGGAGCACAGAGGTAGACACACGTAAGTAGCAAGTGAAGACCCGACAAAACAGAACTGAAAGGACAAGGCTTAAGTACAAAGGATAATGGGGAAACACAGGTGGATGGAATAACTAAATTAACAGGGACATGGAACACATGAGGAAGATAGACACACCTGGGAACTAATCAAACTAAACACCGAAGACACAAACTGGGTCACGGGCAAAAACACACTAAATGAGTCCAGGTGTGTGACAGTACTCCCCCCTCCCGGTAGGTGCGTCCTCGCACCGTAGAAACAACAGGGGGACGCGTGGGTGGGAACTTGGGAGGAGGTTCCGGTGGAGGACGGACTCCCAGGAGGGGGCCAGCAGACAGGGACCACAGAAGGAGGAGCCAGGGAGGAGACGGAGGAAGGAGCCAGGGAGGAGACAGGAGCAGGAGGAGCCAGATGGTCCACCAGAGACCAGCCAGGACGGAGATCCAAGGTGGAGTCGACGGCGGGAGGAGCCATGGTGAAGGAAGGGTCGACGACACCAGGGGGCCGACAGGCGGAGACTGCACCGGTGGGTGAGGAGCCCAAGATGGAGCAGCACAGCCGCAGAGCCAGGGTGACGACGAGGATCCGGAGGGCCTAGGTGGAGCTGAAGGCTCAGGCGACCAAGGTGGAGGCGAGGTCCCGGCAGACCGCTGTGGAGCCGGAGTGACCGAGGATGGAGGTGGAACCGGAGGGAAGGAGGAGCCTGACAGAGCCGGAGGGATGGAGTGACGAGGTGGAACCAGAGGAGTGGAGTCCCGAGGCGGCGGATGGTCGACGACTGACCAAGGTGGAGCCGGAGGGACAAGGGAGCCCGGTGGAGCAGGTGGGATGACAGGCCACGGTGGAGACGAGGGAGCTAAGAGCCAAGGCGGAGCCGCTGGGTCGAAGGACCGAGGAGGAGTCCAGGGCTCGGAGGCTGGAGGCGGAGACAGGGCCTTAACACGCCAAGGCGGAGCTGGAGACTGGCAGTCCAGCGGCGAACCACTGAGGGTGAGCTGCGGGACTGACTGGCACCAGCAGGGATGGCGAGGAACTGGCTGGTCTAGGAGGAGGAGAGAGGAGAAGGATGGGAGGAAGGACAGGAGGATCAGGACTGGATGGAACCAACGAAGGAGTAGAGGGACCAGCAGGTTTGGGAGGAGGCGGGAGAGGGAGGCTGGGAGGGAATACAGGAGACACAGAAGGTTCAGGGCTGGGCGGAACCAGCGGAGACACAGAAGATTCACGGCTGGGCGGAACCAGCGGAGACACAGAAGATTCAGAGCTGGGCGGAACCAGCGGAGAAACAGAAAACTCAGGGCTGGGCGGAACCAGCGGAGACACAGGAAACTCAGGGCTGGGCGGAACCAGCGGAGAAACAGAAAACTCAGGGCTGGGCGGAACCAGCGGAGACACAGGAAACTCAGGGCTGGGCGGAACCAGCGGAGAAACAGAAAACTCAGGGCTGGGCGGAACCAGCGGAGAAACAGAAAACTCAGGGCTGGGCGGAACCAGCGGAGAAACAGAAAACTCAGGGCTGGGCGGAACCAGCGGAAATGGAGCAGAGGAAATGACTGGAGGAGGTAGGAGTGGGAGACTGAGAGGGTATACAGGGGAATCAGGGCTGGACGGAACCAGCAGGGAAACAGGAAAATTAGGGATTACCTCCATAATCCAGTCCATCTGATCCAGAACTTGCTCCATATGACTTTCAGAGACTGCATATAGCTCACCCTCAGTCGCAGGAGTGTGGGCAGGGCTTTCCTCCACGCCCTCGATCTCCACGAGGACTCCCACGATGCACGGTGTTGCCGGCTCACACACCTGGTCAGTCGCGCTCTCGAGATCCGGCTCCCTGTCAGTGGATGGCTCGGGCTCTGCGGCTGCGGTGGGCTCTGGCTCCGTGCGGCGTGATGGTGGCTGGCTGGTCTCTGGGTCGGGAGTGGGACTGGCGAGATCCTCTATGGGGCAGATGGTGAAAGATGAGCCATTTCTCGCCAGAGTCCACTCCACGAATGCGGCGAAATCCTCTCGAGGACCATCTTCGGACGACAACGCTCTGCATTTGGAATTCAGGCTGGTGTTGTAGAAGGTGCAGAGCGCGTCGTCCGGGTAGCTGGTGGCATTAGCTAATAGGAGAAACTGTCTGGTATGGTCCTCGAGAGAACGTCCTTCCTGCTTCAGCAGGAGGATGAGGAATTCGGGACGATAGAGGGGATCCATAGAACACTACGAAACAAAAAGACTTTGAAAACACAAAAACAAAACGGAGGAAAAAAACACGCAGTTTTCTATTTTCTTTTTCTGGTCGGGTCTTCTGTCACGGTTTTACGCTGCCTGAAGGAATACGGAGTCGAGGATAAACAGAATAAGGCTTTTAATAGATCCAACACAGGGGATATCCAACATGGAGCACAGAGGTAGACACACGTAAGTAGCAAGTGAAGACCCGACAAAACAGAACTGAAAGGACAAGGCTTAAGTACAAAGGATAATGGGGAAACACAGGTGGATGGAATAACTAAATTAACAGGGACATGGAACACATGAGGAAGATAATAGACACACCTGGGAACTAATCAAACTAAACACCGAAGACACAAACTGGGTCACGGGCAAAAACACACTAAATGAGTCCAGGTGTGTGACAATTATAAACTTATAATACTGTATAATTCTAAACTTATAATTCTTTAAACTATTATTATATTGTATACTTGAAAGATTTTGAAATATTCTATTATATTCTAATATATATATATATATATATATATATATATATATATATATATATATATATATATATATATATATACATATAATGTGGTATTCATAAATAGAAAGTTAACATAAAGATAGTGGAGTGCCTCATAGTTGTGTTCTATGCGCCTCTCTGATTAATACGTTTATCAAGATTGTCTTTATGTGATGAGCATTTCGGAATACTGTGTTCTGGGTAGCAGGAAATAATTTTTTCAGTTTTTACACCCTCACACACAGACACACACACACACAATCCTGAGCCAGGAGTGTGTTCCCCAGCTGTCTCCCCAGTCATTGGTGTATCTCTCAAGGGCTCTGAAGACACACACGGAGGGAAGGAAAGCTGCTTAGTGGCTCCATTTGTCAAATTCACACGTCCTGCAGCCTCTCTGTCCTCATCTCAGGGGCACGAGGGAACGTCAGGGTTACGGTGAGGCAGAGGATGTCACATTCCCTGCTCTCTCATTTACACACATTCCAGAATCCATACATAACCCATTATTTTTACACCCTACTGCTTTACCCTTCCATTGGACTGCGAGTAGAAGCAAATCTTGTTCTCTTTCCTCCATTTTAAATAAAAATAGAATAAAAAAGCTTCAGGTGTGACCGTCCAGAGAGAACAGCGACTCGCTTAGTGCTTTCTCAGAGGCTGGTGACAGCAAAACATCAATCACTTGATGGAGGAGTGCAGGGACAGAGACGGCCAACCAGGCATTATGCATATAGCACATGTAAAAGTCTGTCCAGGCCTGTCCATGGAAAAGATTGCACTGAGAGTATGTGCTGCAAGCAGGGCATGGATGCATACAAAGTGGCCCTGAATGAGCGTTTATTGCTGCTTGCTTTGCCCCAGCAGTGCCGCGGCCCTCCAGAGAGCAGAAGGTTATTGGCATCAGAGATCACTGAGGGTCTCGACATGACAGATGTGCTGCCTTTTCATATTCAGCTCTCATCCAGGGGCTTTACTCAACTCAGGAGGAACTGGCTGGTGTGTAGGAAAGAAAAATTACAAATAAGATCACATAAATATTTCATTATTTCTCCTAGAAAGCAGTGAGATTCAGTGGAGACTTTTGCTCAATCTCCAGATTCTCAGATTCACAACCTGGGCAGTTTGCTATCAAAAGCCAGAAAATGAACTCAAACATTTCTCTACAAATTCCTCTGATACCAAATTATCTGAGCTAGGCGAGGTATTAGTTTTATAGATTGATAAATGTTAAAATGTTTCTTTATTGCATGTTTACTTTTATTTCTTCAAAGTAAGTTTTACGTTTTCTATTTTAATCTATTTTAAAATGTATTTATCGCTGTGATGATAAAGCTGAGCAGCCATTGCTCTAGTCATTAGTGTCACATGATCCTTTAGAAATCATTTTAATATGCTATTTGATGCTCAAAAAGTATTTCTTATTATTAACATTGAAAAAGTTGTGCTGCTTCATACTTTTTTTCAGTATTACAGATTTGTAATATAAAATAGTTTCTGTAACATTATAATTTTATTTTCTGTCACTTTTGACAAATTTAATGCATCTTTGGTGAACAAAGGTATTAATTTCTTAAAAATAAATAAATAAATAAAAAGATCTTACTGACCAAAGAAGTAGTCCACCCCAAAGTCAATATTGTTATCCCAGGCCATTGGAAAAAAAAGAAAGACCAAAAGAAAGAAATTGCAATACTCTTTGGTCCTAGTAGTGGCACAGAAATTACTCACTTTACCATTTTTCTGATGTTTTATAGAGAATAGAGAGAGCAGAATTGAGCTAAAGAGTTGAGGAAGACACATTAAAAACCTCATCGGCCTGTCTCATGAATATTAATTAGGTGATGTAACATTCACCCAGTAGTTTTAAATAATTGAAGCCGAGTGGGTTCGAGCTATTTTAAAAACAACTATGCGAAGTGCAATGATCAAAGACATCAATCTTGCCTGTTTACTTTTCAAAACAATTAAAAAGATCACAGACGGATTTACCACTTACCATTTGCGTGTTCATTCAGGCTCCTGCCATTCAGTTTGTAAAGCCATTGTTTTCCATATGTGGACTACTGTTTTCCTTCTTTGCACCGAAGCCAAGCAAAACAAAGCTGTTAGAATACAATGATTATCTCCCAAAAAGTTGAGAGCGGTCAAACTTAGAAAGTTACAATGATTCCTACATCCCTGAGAGCAGACAGTGATGTAAAGAGAGCAAAAACACAGTTCAAGAGTGCATGTGTACTGTTGTGTGTGTATCAGTGTCTGAGTCTAAGCTTCTGTGTCTAAGCTTGTCGACCGCACTGGTAGGTCATCTACAGCGGCACCCACCGTAAACACTCCAGAGCTTTTCTCTAAAGCTGGATATTCACCTTCTGCATGAATCCTTCCTGAAAAGAAGAGTAATCAGGCCTGGCTGCAGGCCTGTGTGTGAGATTAAGAGTGTGTTTGGGCCAGTTGTGTGTGTGTGTGTGTGTGTGTAAGCAGAGAAGCAGATTGTGAAATTGAAGCTCTGCACCTTTTTTTTTTGCCTTCCATTATGTCTTATCGATTTATGCCTGAATCCTTAATCCTACTTCCTTATTTTGGCCTGCCTGGTTTTCTTCAGTTACGGCTCAAAACTGAGACACAGTGAAATCCACTCAGGGCATGAAATGAGTGGAGGGCACCACGTCGGGTTACAGTCGAGTGGGAGTTTGATTTCAATTGTAAATCTAGATCAACTGCCCTCTGCATTCTGACTTGGCGCAGCTTGATAAATCAAAAGTCTTTTTAAAAATCAGTTTTATGCATCATTTAGAGTTTTAAGTTGAATATTTTTTTTTAGAATTTTAGCTTTAATATTTTAGTGAATGCTCTAAAATGTCATGTTATTATGTTTATCTTGAATTATTTAACAAAACTTTTCATGTTGTGTGAATGTAGCTTAGCTGATGCCCTTAAATTGCTCTGTTCTGATGGTCTTAACCTGAATGAGAACAGAATAAAGCAGTTAATGTTAAATAAAGTACAGTAAGTTTGTTAAATAAATTAAACACATTTGATTATGGAACCCTGTTTCCACCACACAGGTGCTTGTGATATAATTAGAATATCATCAAAAAGTTGATTTTACTAATTTTGTTCAAAACGTTAAACTTGTATATTATATTAATTCATTACACACAGACTGATATATTTTATATGTTTATTTATTTTATTATAAGTGACAACTAAGGAAAATCCCAAATTCAGTATCTCAGAAAATTTGAATATTGTGAAAAGGTTCAATATTGAAGACACTTGGTGCAACTCTCTAATCAGCTAATTAACACAAAACACCTGCAAAGGCCTTTAAATGTTCTCTAAGTCTAGTGCTGTAGGCTACACAATCATGGCGAAGACTGCTGACTTGACAGTTGTCCAAAAGACGATCATTGACACCTTGCACAAGTAGGACATGACACAAAAGGTCATTGCAAAAGAGGCTGGTTGTTCACAGAGCTCTGTGTCCAAGCACATTAGAGAGGCGAAGGGAAGGAAAAGATGTGGTAGAAAAAAAATGTACAAGCAATAGGAATAACCGCACAGTGGAGAGGATTGTGAAACAAAACCCATTCAAAAATGTGGGGGAGATTCACAAAGAGTGGACTGCAGCTGGAGTCAGTGCTTCAAGAACCACTACACAAAGACGTATGCAAGACATGGGTTTCAGCTGTCGCATTCCTTGTGTCAAGCCACTCTTGAACAACAGACAGTGTCATAAGTGTCTCGCATGGGCTAAAGAGAAAAAGGACTGGACTATTGCTGAGTGGTCCAAAGTTATGTTCTCTGATGAAAGTAAATTTTGCATTTGCTTTGGAAAAATCATGGTCCCAGATTCTGGAGGAAGAGAGGAGAAGCACATGTTGCTTGAGGTCCAGTGTAAAGTTTTCACAGTCAGTGATGGTTTGGGGTGCTATGTCATCTGCTGGTGTTGGTCCACTGTGTTTTCTGAGGTCCAAGGTCAATGCAACCGTATACCATGAAGTTTTAGAGCACTTCATGCTTCCTGCTGCTGACCAACTTTATGGAGATGCAGATTTCATTTTCCAACAGGACTTGGCACCTGCACACAGTGCCAAAGCTACCAGTACCTGGTTTAAAAACCATGGTATCCCTGTTCTTAATTGGCCAGCAAACTCACCTGACCTTAACCCCTTAGAAAATCTATTGGGTATTGTGAAGAGGAAGATGTGATATGCCAGACCCAATAATGCAGAAGAGCTGAAGGCCACTGTCAGAGCAACGTGGGCTCTCAAAACACCTGAGCAGTGCCACAGACTGATCAACTCCATTCCACGCTGCATTGCTGCAGTAATTCAGGCAAAAGGAGCTCCAACTAAGTTTTGAGTGCTGTACATGTTCATACTTTTCAGTTGGCAAATTTTTTTTTAGTTGTCAGTTATAATCATCTAAATTAAAAGAAATAAACATTAGAAATATATCAGTCTGTGTGTAATGTATGAATATAATATACAAGTTTCACTTTTTGAATGGAATTAGTGAAATAAATCAACTTTTTGGTGATATTCTAATTATATGACCAGTGACTTTTTATCTCACAAATGTTTTTTTCTTGCAATTTTGAGTTCACAACTTTTTATCTGTTTTTGTTGATGTTGTTGTTGTTCCCGCCACCAGAAGTTTTCTTCTCAGAAGTAGAGTTAAAATCAATTCTAAGTTTATGTCTTGCAAATCTAAGAAACAAAAATCACAGAATTGCCAGGAGAATGTCATAATTGTGAGATAAAAAGTCACAGTTACTGTCTTTATTTTTAATCTCATTTTAATTATTGTTTTAATGGTACTTAAAAACCAAAACATTATTTAATGTAAATGCATATTTGTTTAAATGCATTTTTTGCATTATTGAGACACTGTTTTCCAAATGAATGTTGTTCAGTGCTTTGACGCAATGTATTTTGTTTAAAACGCTCTATAAATAAAGGTGATTGATTGATTGATTGATAAAGAAGGTACCGTATTTTCCGGACTATAAGTCGCACTTTTTTTCATAGTTTGGCTGGTCCTGCGACTTATAGTCAGGTGCAACTTATTTATCAAAATGAATTTGACATGAACCGAGACAAATTAACCAAGAGAAATTAACCAATAGAAAACATTACCGTCTACAGCCGCAATAGGGCGCTCTATACTGCTCAGTGCTTCTGTAGCCTACACTGAAGACATAGAGCGCCCTCTCGCGGCTGTAGACGGTAATGTTTTCTCTTGTTTCTTGGTTCTAAATAAATGCGACTTATATATGTTTTTTTCCTCATCATGACGTATTTTTGGACTGATGGGACTTATACTCAGATGTGACTTATAGTCCGAAAAATACAGTAGACATAATATTTTATTTCTTATTTTTATTGTTGATAATTGTTGTGTTTTCAACCCTAATCTTATAGTAATGTTTTTGTAGCAACCGCATGATCCTTTTTTTTTTTTTTTTTTTTTTTTTATTCTTTGATGGATAGGAAGTTCAAAATAACAGCATTTAAAATTACTATAACAGCACTGACTACACACTCAACTCTAAATAGAAAAATATAATATTATGATTTTCTAATACTTTATTGCCTATACACCCTCAAAAAGTGTATCAAAATGTCACCTTTATAGCTCGAACTGTCAATGAGCTCTGAGCCAAATCCTTCGATTCACAGTTGATCAAATCTCTGCTTGCACTCTCTCTCTCTCTCACACTCACACACACACACACACACTATCTTGTCTTTCTTCTGGTGCCCTCTGTTGGAATTATCTAGCATTATCTAGTACAATCTCCCTATTGTAACTCTAGCATTAGCCCAAGGGCAAAGAGCCTCTCGATGGATGATTGAATGATGGGTGGACGCCCACATCTGCTGCTTCAGCTCAGTTTCATCTCAAACACTCTCTGCCACTCCCCTCATATATCAGCTGAAGAAATTTTGACATCAACCACCATTGAATATTCATGCCTAATTTAAAGGCATAACTGAGCTTGTAACTCTCCCTTTCAAGCTTTTCACTTGATTCACTCATACAGTATGCATGCGGTCTAATGTCTCCTCTTTGTGATTGGAGTTTTATTCAAAGCTAACTGGTCTTTAAATACAAAATTAGACTGTTCTTACATTCTTTCTTTTAAGGGAATATATTTTGGGATTAACACACTAGAATGGTAAAATCTCAGTTGAGCCAAAATTATGATTTTATTTTTTTATTTTTTTATGCTTCACTTCATAAAAATGTAAAAACAATTCTCCTTTTCTCTATTGTTGGTAATAAGTTATTTCTAAATTTCTGCATTTCTACACATCATAGTTTTTGGACATGGAAATAGCTGTCAGGCTTGTTAGATCTTCCCAAAAGCAGCATTACTTTTTTTTTTTTTTTATGCACAGCAATACTCTTTGTTGGCTGAATGTGGATATAGCTTGGATCATCTGTGGGTTAAGATGGTGGGAAGAACCTTAGTCTCTCTTTGATGCATCTTTAATGAAGTGGAGGCTCTCTAAGGGCCTGAGGGAGAAATGGCAATGTGACTCTGCAGAACATATGACCACTTGCATGAGAGTCAAGAGCAGTAATAAACACATCAGAAAACCATCAGCCTTTGATGGGGTCCATACCCCTAAATATTACATTAAAAATTAGCAAGAGAAGGAAAAGTGAAGGATATAAGACTGCCTCACATGGATAAAAGAGATCACCCAAAACATAAATACACTCACTCATATGTCTTTCAAAAAAATAATTGTATATTTTATGGACAAAAATGAATTTTGGGGGATTAATTAAGATTTAAAATATTCTTTGGGAAATAGTGGCATCATGATTCCCCGATTTCAATTATAATTTCAAATTTCAAATATAATTTCTGAAAATTACAGTATGTTTAGAATAACCTCTAATTATGTGTAAATATCAAGAATATTTTGATTCTCCATTTCAAGATCCATTTAAAGAAAAGTCTGGTTTATTGCATTAGAATTTAATTCTGACTTGCAGAGTACAATGCAAATGAACATTCACCATCTGTATAAGAGTCATTCATGAAATGCACTGGGCCTCGACTGCTGTTGATTTGGTAGATCTACTCTCAGCCAGTTTGGCAGGCGATCTAATATATCCATATAAACACAAACCCACTTTTTCACTGCCATGCTGTTTGGCTTGTTGAGTTTTCCTAGTGAATGCTATAGCAGCGATCCACTGAATGCCCTCAGTTGTGTTCAACGGAGTGATCCACATAGATAAACAAACACACACAGAAGTGAAAACACTCCGCGAGAACAGTGACGGACTTTTGATGCTGCTGGCTGGCCAAGTGCAGGAAATCCAATTACAGGGATCACAGGGCCGGGAATGGTGGAGCAGCACTAGTCCAAACCACACACCTTCCAAACCTGCCCTCTTCCCCTCTCTCTCTCTCTCTCTCTCTCTCTCTCTCTCTGTCTTTTGCTGTCTCTCTCTCTCTCTCTGTCTTTTGCTGTCTCTCTCTCACGTATGGTCTGCAGCATTCTCAAATAAGGAATAACCCAATTATGGCTGTCCAGTTCTTTTAGTTAACAGTTCCGTGGAAGCATGTTGTTACAGTGGAGCGTTTTCTGAGAGCTTTGTTCTTACTTTTGTTTTCTTTTTTTCTTTTTTGTTCTATAATTTTTGTCTTTTGCTCACTGTTTTACGGAGGTCAAATTTAATCTTTTACTATGGCATCATCATTTTTTGTTACTTTTTTATTTGACATGTACATTTTTACCCCTCTTCCAGAAATTCTCCTAGAATTTCAGTATTAGACTATGACTGTGACTTATGACTATGACTAAGTCCATCATAAAAGGATGAATTATTAAATGTTAAAACTAAGATAGTCTAAATGTTTTCCCTCTGCTGTGGCATAATTTAAACATCTAATAAAGTTAGTAGTAATTTTGTCAAACTTGTGTTAGCCTGTGTGCCTACAAATGAGCTAAAATTGACTTAAATTGCTTTGTTCTGTTGGCACTGGGCCATTTCTCACAGAGTTCTGGCTGACCATGTCTTAGTTCTCCTACTCCTGTTCAGAATTTGAGATGTACAGGTTGTTCTGTGGATGCCAGTCGAACACTTATCCCTAATTCCGGCAACATCTGCATCAGAATGTAGTACAGTAAAATAGCACCCCCTTCTGAGAGCAGCAGGAACCCCAGCCAAAAATAAACCAGAAAGGAGCTACTTTATGTTTTTGGCATAAATAACAAATAAAATTGACTTTAGGCAGCTCACAAAAGCAGATGTTACGGGAAAAGCTGATCATAATGGCACAAATCAGTTGTGTTTGGACAGTCCAGTCACTGTGTGTGTCTCCCCGCAGCTGCCAGGTACAGTAGTATCATATCACAGCACTTTTCATAATTTTCATAGCTTTTCATATATGATGGTGACAATAGCAGTGGCTGACTATCACTGCAGGCTTATTGTGCTGCTGACACTAAGCTAATTGCATATTTAGTTCTTGCCTTCAGCATCTGTGCAGCCATAGTAACCCCTGCCAAATAATAACATTTCATTTTAGTGTTGAAATGGCAGGCATTCGTTTTTTTCTTGGCTTTGTACAGTACATATATTAGTATGTGTGTGTCATATTGCTCATTTTAAATTAATATTTACCCCCCGGTGCTATAATAAACATGAAAGCCCTCATTTCCGCTTTGAATTCTGGAAATGTCAGTCAGCTGAGCTAAACCTCAGAACATCACATTCTGAGCACATGGGGGCAGTTTGCATAGGACTTGTGTTAACAAATTTTGGTCTGTTTTGAAATACTGGCTTGTGAAAATGAACAGAAACAATGAGAAAAAGGAAACAGTTGAGTACCTGTTTTGAAAGAGACCAATTAGAATGTCTTAAGGGTCTCACACTGTTAAGTCTGCAAATACACACATGAAAGTCATTTATGTACGCTGTAATTTCGAAGTTTTGGATCAGTGAGAAGTATATAATCTCTTATTTTTACCAAGTAAAATACAGTAATATTGTGAAATGATGAGTACAAATTTTAAATTAAAATTTTGCTGAATAAAAGTGTTAAGTCTAAAAAAAAATCTTAAGGCTGGATGAGGGCATTGTTGCTCTGATACACTTCTGTTGTCAGGAGGATGTTTCTAAATCAGGATTTATCAAGGGTTAAACCCCAAGAGGCCTGGTCCTCTTGGGCTAAACATGACATGCCACAGCAGCAGTCAGGGCTCAAACACACCTCTCGCCTCTTCTCCTTTCTCCTGCCGTAAATACCATATCCTCCTACAGGAGTATAGCTGTCAATCTTCACTGTTTATGTAGGAGAATATGCAACACTGACTCATTAAAAGCTGTTGTGGCTTCAAATGAATTCAGCATGGTGAATAAACACTCTCCAACTCAGTTTAGGGCTGTTAAGAGGAATTTTAATGACGTGCTTGAGCGAGTTTGGTAATTCTGCATTTTAAGTCACAACACTGGATTGTTGTTCTGCAAAACAATTATTAAACAAAACAATTGTACATGAACATTAAATGAGCCATTTAATTAAAACATGCAGAACAACCTGTGGTTGACATTTCAAGTAATTGTGTAGTCAAGTAATCTAACACATAGAAAAATAGGGAATTTTTTACTTACAAATTAAAATGTAAGTTAAAAATAACTGTTATAAAGTGCATAAAATGCTTCAATATGTTTCAATATGATGCATATTAAAGGAATAGATCACTCAAAATTTAAAATTTGCTAAAATAAATCAATAATAAGAATGAATCACCCTCAAACCATCCAGGAAATAAATGAGTGGGTTTTTTTTTCCACACTGGAACAGATTTAGAGAAATTTAGCATTACCTCACTTGCTCACCAGTGGATCATCTGCAGTGAATGGGTGCCGTCAGAATGAGAGTTCAAACAGCTGATAAAAACATCACATGACTCCAGTCCATCAGATAATTTTTTTTTTTTTGTGAGGCTGCGTGTTCGTAAGAAGTAAATCCATCACAAAGGCATTTAAACTTTTAACTATTGCTTATCGCCATAATTCATACTAAAACCGTGATCCATAATAATGCTTCCTCCAGTGAAAAAGTTAATCCCCTCTTGTCCCCTGACATCAAAATCCACCAACATATTTGTTTAGAATTGTTTTTTGCTTGTAAACAGTGCTTGATCTGTGCATGTTTCTCTTTCTGATTCAGACGAGATGACTTTTTTTCACTGGTGAAAGCAATATTATGGGGCATTTTAGCCGGAAACAAGATTTTGAGGTTAAAGATGCAATAATGATGGGTTTGTTTGTTACAAACACACACAGCTGATGGACTGGATTGGTGTGGATTACTTGTGGTTTTTGTGATGCTTTTATCAGCTTTTCAGACTCATTCCGACGGCACCCATTCACTGCAGTGGACTTATTAGTGATGTAATACTAAATTTCTCCAAATCTACTGAAGAAACAAACTCATCTACATCTTTGATGGCCTGTGTACATTTTTAGCAAATCTTCTTTTTTTGGTTGAATTGTTTTTTGAAATATACCCTGATCAATCAGTTTGATCTTCTACTATTATATTTTTTGTAAAGGGTTCAAATTTTTTGTACAATTATTCTTTTTTTTATTCTTTATTTGTTTTTTGTTATACATGATCTTGCACAGAAGAACCAGTGGTGAAAGTTTCAGGGGTCTGCTGGGCATTATAATAGTTTGAGTGGTCTCTCTGTCTGTTTGTTTCTCTTCATAGCCCCCACGGTGGTGTCGTTTTCGTTCGATGTAGGAAACGGGCCGGTGGAACTGAACGTGTACTCTCCTACCCTGCTAAACGATGACCAGTGGCACCGGGTCAGTGCGGAGAGGAACACGAAAGAGGCCATTCTGCAACTAGACCAGAAATACAGGGAGGTCAGACCTGCACCTACACAGGGACACACACGCCTGGAGCTCTACAGCCAGCTTTATGTGGGTAAGGACCACATGTACATCCACATAGAATGTATGTGGGTTAGGACTACAGACAAACACATTTTTCCATACCCCCACCCCTATAGTACTGAAGCCTGTTAATACTTAGTTATATTGTTTGAGGTTGAATGACTGTTGTTCTCTGGTAGGCATTCATAATAATATTATTTGTGGGCTGCACAACCCTTGAAAATCTGATCTCAAATGAGATCTGTTGCTGATTAGGATAAACAAAAAGGATATTTCTTCGTTATCATGTTCCAAAAATACACAATTCCCCCTGAACCTCTCCAATCTCTCGGCTGTTCTTTTGCATCAGCAGTTCTCACGCACAACGCTCTATGTTCTTGTGTGTCTGAAAGTGGAAATGTATTTATAGTCTAAATGCAGGTGTAGCTATTACAACTTGCACTTAATGACATGGAAACCTGTGGAACCTGTCCGCCTCCAAAGTATGAAAAATTCCACTGTAAAGAAAAGGAAGTTGAAAATTGGTTTGACTGAATATGGCTGAAAAATGTCTTTGTGGTGTCGTGTGCTATGCTAACGTTAGCAAGGAATAATGTTATGCTTTAAAAGTGTGAAAAAGCAGTGTCACTCATGAGGCAATTATCTCTTGAACAGAATGGCTTTGGGCTTTCATTGTGCTATTTTGTGCTTTGATTGCTTTTAACAAATGACTTTGACGCTCATTAAGACAGGGGAAGATAATGCACCCCTGTGGCTCTCTTGAGAGAGCTTTTGGAAAGCTTGTCTATCTTGTGTTTTTAAAGCTTGACGTCAGGAAAAAAATCCAGATTTCCAAGAAGTATTTATTGATATCGAAGTGATTGGGTTTGTAAAGCAGAATTCTACAGCAACGGGCTATTATTATTATTATTAATGTTTGATAGTTGGATTATATGACATAATAAAATATACTATGCTATGTCATTTATTAATCAAAATAATAAAAAATACTATGCATTTAATTGTTCTTTAAATTAAATAAACATATGATAAAAACATCACAATAATCCACATGACTCCATCAGTCTTTGGAAGTGAAAAGCTTTGTGTTTTTAAGCAAGTTTTCATTTTGTGCTGAACTATTTCTTTAAAGGGACAGTATGTTGGATACTGCAACCAGCAAAATCATGGATTAATATTCTATTTATTGAACCGCCCAAGCCATATACTCTCCATGTCTCATTTGAATGTTTGTCCATGAAGCAGATGACATTTTCACTCTTATTCTCAACAGAGCTGAATGAGCTTTGCAGTCCAAATGAATGTTAAAGGTTGTCTAATCCTTGTCTGTTGTTTCAGTAGAAATGTAAAATGTTGGCATGACTCTTCATGGAGAGCAACTCTCAGTCTTTAGACCCTGACCCTCAGTGGGGAAAACTAGCTGGTTTATATCCACTGAGTGGACCTGTCCAGACCTGTCAGGCCTCTGTCTGGCCTCCTCTTTTCTGCTTATGAATTGCTGCTTTTCTGCGTGCTCAGTTTTTCAAACCATTCAGTCCCATGGCATCATTTATTGATAAAGCAGATTGCCCTTTACTTCCTTTAACCCATGGATGCTTTTGTATATTTGAATTTGTTTTGCATATATAATGGTCTCGTTATATTTAATGGAGGATTAAATGCTCGCTCGTTCTTTATTGTCATTCATTTCATGTCAAATAACAAGCAAACCTTTGATTTAGCAACCACTAACATGTTTACATTTGTTTACGGCGTGCATATGTCTGTATTTACTGTTTGCATGTATCTTTAATGCATCTTTACCATCAACCATCAAGTTGCTTCTTGTGATTTTCTTTTCTCTTTTTTGTTCTCTTTTAAACCTAGCCTTGATTATGCATTAAGTTTTCTCATCACTGCATTATTATTTATTTTATTTTATTATTATTTTTGTCTGTTGTTTTTATTTCTTTCATCGCTTGCACATCTGGGTGATATTGATTCTCAAAGGGAAGCCAGCATCATGGGCCTGTCAGGACAGTAGGTAACTTTTTTGTAAAATCTTCACCAACCATCAGTCTAGTGTAACCCAAAACTACTATATATATATATATATATATATATATATATATATATATATATATATATATATATATATATATATATATATATATATATATATATATACAATTAAATTTATATATATATATATATATTCCACTGGGCAGGACGGTCTAATAGATGTAATATGCTAATTCATTATAGTTTCATTAAAGAATAATTTCCGATTCAAGGCTCATCAGAGATGGAGGCAGTGAACTTCAAAATAGTTTTCACAGCTCACCATAACATCCTCTTTCCTCACTCAAGCTTATTCATGCTGTTTCTCTTTCAAAAGTTCAAACACATCCTGTGTTTATGAAAACGGTGCTGGTTAAAAAGTTTTGTGAAATAGATTCTTCAGCAACAAATGATGCCATAAAAACAGCTGCTGTGGTACATTAATCAAATTAGAACAATGTTGCAGAATAAACAGGGTGTTCATTAAAATGTGTGTTTGTGCTATATCTCATATTCTTCCTTGAAGCATGAGACATTGTGAATTTCAAGTATTATAAATAGCACACCATGTTTACTGTAAATTTGATGATAAGAGCTTTACTCCCAGGATTATTAGCAAAAGATTCAGTGAGTTTGTTTTGTATTAAATAGCCAACCAGGTCACCAGCTCAGTTAAAACTTTGAAAATGTGTTATCTGTTCTTTTTGTAGCCAAACTGCAATTAATTGAATCTCTATGTACTCCAATCTATGTGATTTCTTTGGAGGAATTGATCAAGCTTTCCTCATTTGGCAGTAATATAAATTGTGATAGGCTTGTACTTGTGGCTGTGTTTTTATTATTCACAGTTTGTAATAATTGATGCATCCTGCCAGGACATATACTATTAATCTAGTATTAATCTAGCAAATGATTGTACGATTTCTGTTTAATGGGCAGTTTTGTATAATGAAAAGATGTCCAGACAAGAAATCGAGCAAGTGACAAATGTTTATTTTCTCCTGGTAGTGGAACTCTAATGATGTCTAATTTCTCTAAGGCCTATTGTATTGAATGGTACATGCCATAATGAATGAAAGTGCCCAGAAGGACCAGAACTACTGGCTGAAACTTAATGTTTCTATTTTAACCTTCTGTATTCAAGCTTGTTGTTAAGCCTGCAATGAAAATGAATGGTTGAGTAAGTTTTTGTGCCACTTATGCTTTTATTAAGACCACTGTCAAGCGTAATATTGACTAGTCTTTGTCTCTATTTCTCATCTAGGTGCAGCGGGAGGTCAGAGAGGATTTCTTGGATGTATCCGCTCTCTGAAGATGAACGGGATGACCCTTGATTTAGAAGAGAGGGCAAATGTCACTCCGGGTGTAAAACCTGGTTGTTCGGGTCACTGCACCAGTTTTGGGATGTATTGCCGTAATGGCGGCAAGTGTGTGGAGAAATACAACGGCTATTCCTGTGACTGCTCCACCACTGCTTATGATGGGCCTTTCTGTTCAAAAGGTCAGTATGAATACGCAGTTTAGAAATTCATACTTTTAAAAAGTTTTCTGTGAAGTCTACACACTTTATCCAGAGATATGACACTGAATTGGTCTCTAAACTTGTAATGGAGCGGCAATCTCTAAAGGGCCACTCTTTACATTTAAGCCCCGCCTCCCTTATTTGAATAAAGTAATAGCATCACTGACATGAGCAGGCCCTTTCTGTCATTTGTACTCTATTTCGAGACCTCCATCAAGCATCACATGTTCTCCGTTTAAAGATGGCGACTCGCTGTGTGTCTGGGCGTCTGATGGTTGTCCATAGCTTTCAACATCTCCTTCTGCTTGAAATATGCATGAACAACCTCGTAATTGCAAGGTTTTAACTCACATTTCCATTTGACACATATTTACTTCTGCCTTCAAGGGTGTTGCAGTCAATATCGAATTCTCTCAGATTCTTTGCCTCTGGGTCAGTGCAATTGCTCCCACAGGCCGCCTTACATCTGTGGCTCAATACTACACATTACCTTCACTCCAGGAAGAGGAATCTCTTTGCTGCTTTATTTGGATTCGGAGCTATGGATGTTATTTGTTTCTTCTCATGTCTATATGCAATTAGGTGTTATTTTTCTAGATTAACAGGGTTAGTTCATTTGTACTTAGCGCTCTGTTCCAGGGGGTAAAACAGCTGAATGAGAGAATGCCATGAATAACAGATAAACCCGCTTCATCCTTTGTGTACATGAAATATTCAGTGCGGGTGCACATTGTCATGTTCGTTCACTCTCTTTCTATAACCTCTATTTACTTCATTACCCCGTGTTGATTTCCCATGGTTCTTCCGCTTCCAAACCATATGCAAGAAATCCTGCGTTGTTTATACTGCGTCTGTGTAAGACAAATCCACACACACTTGTACACGTCCTAGCAGTCGGGTTAAACGATCCGTGTAAGGACCTTTGTTCTCCCCCTCAAGTAAAAAGGTAATAGGAAAGTGTCCTCTTGGTTTATAGCTGTTGAAGAAGCCTCTCATGAATACAAAATATTTCGGTGATGTCAGTTCCCCTTCAGGATCTCAAGCTGCGTCGAAACACTTCTTCGGGAATGCCTTCAGCGTGACCATGCTCTGAATCATGTGTGTCATCAGTCTAAAGGATCGATGAGAAGTCACGGTCAGGGTAACGTAGTGACCAGGACGCTTAAAAGCATGTGCGGTGGATACAGCTGCAGCTTTTTGTCATTCAACAAACTCTCTGTGTGTGTCAGTCTTATTTGGTGTTGTTTTATTCATTTGCGAGTGAAAGACAAACATAAGTCAAGAGCGCTCAGCATCTCAGGCTGTGTGTTCCTCCCTGCCCACTCTACATCTTGAGTTAATTAGCTGATTGGAGTGTGGCACAAGGTGTCTTCAATATTGAACCTTTTCACAATATTCAAATTTTCTGAGATACTGAATTTGCGATTTTCCTTAGTTGTTATAATCATCAATATTAAAATAAATAAACATTTTAAATATATAAGTCTGTGTGTAATGAATGAATATAATATAGAGGTTTCACTTTTTGAATAGAATTAGTGAAATATATAAATTTTTTGATAATATTCTAATTATATGACCAGCACCTGTATATGCGTGTGTGTGTGTGTGTGTGTGTGTGTGTGTGTGTGTGTGTTTGTGTGTGTGTATTACAGTATTGTATATAAATAAAAGTATCAGTATAATATATGATTGTTTTCTTTAGCATGTTCCTAACTATACCTAACCCTCAAATCAGATAGATTGTTAAAATTGTTGTTCTAGGACCAACAAGAATGTTACCTTATTATCAGTATTGTTTGAAGAAAAACCTCATTCTTTTCCAGATGTTGGTGGTTTCTTTGAGGCGGGAACACTGGTCAAGTATAATCTGGTGCCTGAAGTGGTCGCTGCAGCTTCTAGCCTGGATGAGAAGAGCATAATCCACAACCTTCCCGTTGAGACCAACCTGACACGTGAAGATCTGACCTTCAGCTTCAGCACCTCCACTTCTCCCAGCCTTCTGGTTTATGTCAGCTCAAAAACCCAGGATTACATGGCCGTGGTCCTCCGTCAAAATGGTAACATCTTGTTCACTCAAAAAAAGTGTTTTTACTCTCACATTAAAAATTAGTTTTCCAAGGTGCCCACAACATTGTGTGGCCTCTGTTTGTAAAAACTGTTAAGATTTAAACTAAAGTCAATATTACAGATTTTTTAACTATGGTGACTTTTCAATGTTAGTAAAATCATCTCCTGAATTCTATTGCGGATATAGAGATTCCTACATGCGTATAACTTTGTGGTTGCAGACATATAGTCAACTTTCTCTCAAGTGTCAAATCAAGTTTCAAATATGACTTATGTATAGAGGCCCATGGACCAGTTTGGAGTAGACATCACATTTCCGTTGTTTGCAGCTCTGTGTGCATTGTGGTGGCAGAAAAACACTGGTAACAAGTGGAGGGAAATGTGTAAACTGCATGAATAAGACAAAAAAAATTTTTATTGTTGTCCCTTTGTATGTTAGAATCGTAATGCAAATCATTTCAGAATTCTGTCGATAAAGTATTTTTATAGAATACTGTCGCTATTTGAAGCTAAACACAGAAGTTTAAACTGACAGACTATAGTTGAAACCTGCTATATGATTATCTTACTTTTAAAGCTTAAATTTTATTTAAACAGTGGGTCTACATAATATTCACTAGGGGTGTAATGGTACGTGTATTCGTACCGGACCATTTCGGTACAGGGCTTTCGGTACAGTGCACATGTGCACCGAATGACCAAATGCAATATTTTGTATGGGGAACATAGGTACATATTCGTATTTCCACACGAACATATTAAGTGGCTGAAGTCTCCACGCTCAGCGCAAATCCCGCCCTGCAGCTGATTCTAAAGTTTTCAAAAGGCATCACTCGAGTGTGAACATCATTATAACTAGGAAAAAAACATCCGTAATTCAAATGCAGCTCCCGTCGGTATTTAAACAGACCTTTGCTCTTAATTCCGATCGGGCCAACGCAATAACGAAATCTGAGCAGGTCTAAAAACTGAAACTGTTAATGCTGCACTTTACACTTTGGAAAAATTATATACTATATGTAGAATTTATAGTAATAAACAACCTGCAGTTTAATGTTTGCATTTCATTATCTTACTGTACCGAAAATTAACCAAACTGTGACTTTAAAACCGAGGTACATACCGAACCGTGATTTTTGTGTACCGTTACACCCCTAATATTCACATATTCAGTTCATAGAGAACATATTGTTTTAGCCCTAAAGTTACAGCATGAAATAGCCTACTATTATTTAAACCTATAAAATAAATAGTGAAAATAAATAGTGACATGACATTCAGCCAAGGATGGTGACAGTGCCCTGGACCCATACTCAGAATTTGTGCTCTGCATTTAAACCATCCAAAGTGCACACACACAGCAGTGAACACACACACACTGTGAACAGCCATTTATGCTGCGGCACCTGGGGAGCAGTTGGGGGTTCAGTGCCTTGCTCAAAGGCACCTAAGTCATGGTATTGCCGGCCCGAGATTCGAACCCACAACCCTAGGTTTAGGGGTCATACTCTCTAGATATTTCACTAGATATTTTATCTCACAATTCTGACTTTTTTCTCTCAAATGCAAGTGTATGTCTCCTAGTTCGGATTTAATAACTCAATTTAATTCAGCTGTTGCGAGTTGGTCAATTCTGAGTTCATCCTGTGGTAACTAGAATTTACACAAGCTACAGTCTGGACCTGAACACCTGAGAAGAGATGATGCTGACCCCTCAGAGGACCTCAGATGATGCTAACTCTGAATCAACAAATAGAACTAACAAATATTGTGAATGCATCATATAATAAATGTTGTTAATAATGTTCATCATCTGGTTGACTACATCTTGTGTTAATTTTTCTGAAAATTCCTGTCATATGCACATAAACTTACAGTCACTACTTATAAGCTACTACTAAATATTGTAGAAACGTAATTTTCTGTAAAGTTGCTTTGTAATGATTTGTATTGTAAAAAAAAGTGCTATACAAATAAACTTGAATTGAGTTTAATTGAATTGAATTGAATTGAGGAGAAAAAAAGCCAGAAGTGTGGGATTATAACTAATGATTCTGAGCTAAAGTGAAAAGAGAGAATGACAAGTTGATTTTCCTTATATTTTATATATGAATCTCAGAATTGCTAGGGAAAGAAGTCAGAAATGTGAAATATAAACTCAAAATTATCTTTTTTATTATTATTATTTTATTCCATGGCTTCCATAGACCACAACTTTAAAACATTTTCTGCCACCATAGGCTCCACCCCAAAAAAAACGTCCTCACTATTTGCAAACACCAAAATTGGTCTATAGAAACAGCCGCTAATAAGGTATGTGTGTATTCAGTATATCTGTGGTTGGAGTTAGCAGAATAATGGAATGTACTTGTAAAGTCAGTAAAATGAAAAAGTTGGATCAGTAAAAAAAATTTGGGGGGACCATGGTCTGAGATGAACAGTTAAAAACTAATTTGTCCAAACTGTGTGTTTAACATCAAATATGTTCTGATTAGCTTTAATTGTTCCCCCTCGCACAGCATTGTTGCTTTCAGTATGAACAGACATATTGCAAACCTATCGCATCGCACCTGGTTAGTCTTTGTTCATCATTAAGTCCGGATGCTGCTGCAATACACACATCTGTGTGTGTCTGTATGATTGTTCTGCAGCAGTTTTGAAACTACACTCTTATAATAAAGGAAAATTTATTGCGGAAGGCTGAATTGCTTTTTGAAGTGGAACTGCAACAGTAAAAGCTAATTATATGACAAATGGCAGAGCGCAGGCAATTACATTCCTGTTTGTTTGGCATAAGCACAATACTGTGATCCTTTTTTGTAGAGTTTAATAGTAAAACGCATCTGGTGTTTAAAGGAAACGACCCTTATTCCCTTCAGGGACAGGATTTCACATTTAACACAGTGACTCAGATGTACCGTTGTTTAATTTGTAGAGTGGCGTTTTCGTGGAACACCATTCGATAATACCCAAAGTGGCCACACAAGACTGGTGATGCTTATTCTTTGAGTTAAGCTGCCTAAGCCCACATCGTATTTTACACTGTATAGTCTCTGAGCAAATTTATCTTGCTGGCCTGAGCTGTTACCTAAATGAGGTAGTGTTCTTCCCTCCAGCTTGTAGGCCCATTGTACAGGAGTGTGCAGAACTGATGCAGAGATCTCACTCGCTCAGACATTCTGCATACAGGAAGACTGCAGTAGGGTTGAATTCTGGATAACTGTGGACTTTATCTCTCACCCTGTTTCACTCAGGTTCCCTGCAGCTGCGGTACAACTTGGGTGGTCTCAGAGAACCCTTCAGTATCGATATTGACCAGAGGAACTTGGCCAATGGGCAGCCCCACACCGTCAACATCTCGCGGGTGGAGAGACACATAGAAGTGCAGGTGGGAAACAAATGAAACGGACCACTCTCAGTATTACAATCAGAAACGTTGGTCGAATGTTTTAAAATACTCATCCAACAATATAGTAGTTAGCTTTCTCACTTCTAAGGCAGTATTTTAACTAAAATAAAACCTAATAAGCAATTGATTTGAACTATGGGCAACTACTTTGTTAGCAGGCCGTTATCGGTGCCGTACAAATCAATTTGTATACAGTGCACAGCATAAATGAGTCCACCCCCTCTCAAACTTAACAAATTCAGCAATTACTCTTTACTCAGAAGACATGTTAGGGTTCTTTGGAGATGCAATGTTCCAACAAGCATTCTTGATCAACTACCCAAAAGAAGAATGAAAGAATATAAGATTTTCTTATCAAAGTGAGACAATTTTGTGTTGCAAAAATTAGTACACCCTCCTGAAAGATACTATAATATAAATAATAATAATAATCAAAAGTTTTTGATCAGCAGGTAAGTATATGGAACCAAAATTTTTAAAGACAAGAAATTTCCGGCAGTTTTTTATGGTTGTGTTAGAGTGTTATATAGAATCATACTCAGGCTTAATGCTGGCAGCAGTGGAACCACTTAGGAGAGAACTGCCAGGTGACATATTTCTTAGCATAAAAGAGGACAATGGTACAAGAGGAACACCAAATAATTGTTTTAAGTGTGCAAATATAGCAGAAGCAGCACAGACATTAAAAAACAATGGACTTGTGATAAGGCTCCTGAAATAATCAGGTCTTCGTTTAGTGATGAGTGAATTTTTGCTAGAAAAAGAGCAGGAGAGATAGCATGCAAGTGTCTCAGTGCCGGCAAAAGCAATGAAAAAAGTGACACTGCATCTCGCAGAGTATGACGCAGCCTGCAGAAGTGATATGCATGGTTGTTGTCACCACTAGAATTACCTACTGTAGCAAAGCAAAAAAAACTCATTTGACCTCTTCCAAGGCCCATAACGTACAAAATAGAGACTTTTGGTAATCCATACTCTGGTCTCAGGAGACCAAGTCAGTCATTTCGGGTCCTAAAGCATCCAACATGTTCTGGTGTTGCTAGAGGAGGAGTACAGAGAGAAGTGCTTGGTACACACAGTGAGGTTCAGTGGTAGTAAAGCTTTTATGTAGGGATGAATGTGTGCTGAAGGTGTGAGGGAGTTGTGCTTTATCAACGCTGGCATGAATTCACACAGTACTGTGTGATGTAATACAAAAACTTGAAACAGAAGATGCTACCCTCCCCTCCCTTTTTCAGCATGACAGTGTATATATCCATTCTCCCAATGTGAAAATCCTTCATTGGACATGTATTTCACTCAATCTTAGCGCTCTTTAGCAGCTGTGGGGGATTCTGAGCAAAACTCCCCATTAAAGACCAGAGCATTTAAGGAGGTCATCCAGGAGTTAAAGTGAAGTGACATTCAGCCAAGTATGGTGACCCATACTCAGAATTTGTGCTCTGCATTTAACCCATCCGAAATGCACACACACAGAGCAGTGAACACACACACACACACTGTGAGCACACACCCGGAGCAGTGGGCAGCCATTTATGCTGCGGCGCCCGGGGAGCAGTTGGGGGTTTGATGCCTTGCTCAAGGGCACCTAAGTCGTGGTATTGAAGGTGGAGAGAGAGCTGTTCATGCACTCCCCCCACCTACAATTCCGTCTGGCCCAAGACTAGAACCCACAACCCTTCGATTGAGAGTCCAACGCTCAAACCATTAGGCCACGACTTCCCCCGCAGGACAGATGTGGACAGATGTGAAAATTTATCCTGAACTTGTACACTCCAAGAGGGAGTACAGTGCCAAGAGGGGTCAGAGCAGTATGCTTTAAGTTCTGGAGGACATACTTAGTACTAGAATAGTATTTATTGAATAAAAGTGCCCATTTTAAATTAGAAACTAGAGTATGGAACAGTATTTTATTGATAATTTTCCAAAAAACGCAAAACAAAATCATAATTATTTTCATTATAATTAAATGAAAAGGATGTGTAAAGATATATACATATATTATGTAAAAGTGCCCATTTTGTATTAGGAACTATGTCATGAAATTATATTAAATTAAATTAAATTATTTATAATAAAAATAAAAATAATACATTAACAATAATGTACTGTATATATTTAATAAAATATTATAAAATAAATAAATAAGAAATAAATAAACACTGCCATCACTGCATTTTGATGTATGAAAGTTACATGTGATGCTGTCCTTAATTTTAGTCAAATTCAAATATTTTTCAAGATTGGGTAATGATGCCTTAAATTGTTGCCTACAAATAGGCAGCTTTCTTTGTTTCGTAATGGAATGTACAGAATGTGTCTAATGTGTGAGTGTGTGAGTGGATGTGTGCCGTGTCTGTTACCCAGGATACACTGCACTGGTCTCACAAGCCCAGCTGCAGTACAGAAGCAGGATAATTGAAAGCACATATTGATCTCTGAACTGTAGATTTTCTTATGTCCTAAATGGCCAGACACACGGCATCTCGTGTGGTCGATAAGCAGGACATTCAGCAATATGAAAAGATAAAGCAGTGATCAAGAACACAGAAGCATGAGCTCTACCACCCATGGACAGTGTTGAGAAGTTACGTGATGAGATTTCTTTTTTCAAGTAATTAATAAGATTTTACTTAAGTTCTTGAATAAATGTGAACATGCATTTATTCATTTCACTCAAAAAAAACAAAACAAAACAAAGAATCCTCAAAAAAAAAAACAGTTAAAAGCAACTGCAATAATTAGATATGTTAAACAATACAAATGTCATTTATTTAATCCCATTTTATTATGCTGCTTACCTTCGATGATCCAATTCAACCGTTCTAATAAACAAAAAATACACAAGATAAATTAACATTTCTTCTTATTTTATTGCTGAAGATTGTTGAACTTTCATCTTCTGCATTCTACTATACAGACATGAATTTACATTTCCTTTTGCCTGAGGCTTTTGGTGTGAAAGAGGTTTTAAATTTGCCAAAAATATAACTTTTTATAATGAAGTAACGCAATATTGGTCTTTGGCTCCTGCTCCATTCCGGGCTCCTAAATCAAATAATCAAATTCCTGCTGACTGGACAGATGAGGCAAAGATAAGCCTGTAAGCCTTTAATTCTGCCTTATTTCTTTTCTTGCAACACGCCTCTGTCAAGCCCAAGATCGTATAGGACAGAGCTGGAAATCTGGCATGGGGTGAAAAATACAGAGACATACACACACACTGCATGGCAATCAAGCAGGTACTCCTAACGTACATCACATTGATGTGTAAATTAAAGGCAGGTTGCCTACAGATTTCTGTTATAGTTGTCCAAGCCTGATAAGTTCTGTTTAATTAGCCCAGCAGGTTTATTGCGTCCGTTAAATTAGCTTCTTTATTACAGATCTGCTTAGTTTGTTGGAAATGACAAATAACTTTAACTTTCATGACATTAAATACCTTGCCTGCTATGCTTTTATGACAATAATAACAATAACAATAAAAAAACATTACATTTTTTTATAGAATATAAGATTAGATATTATGTACTGTATATAATTTTCAAGAATTTGGGGGTTGTAGATTTTGTGTTTTGTTATTTGTTTTAAAAAGTTGCTTATGCTCTCTAAGGCTGCATTTATTTGATTTAAAAAAAAAAGAGTCATTTTGTAAAATATTATAAATATCATATTTCTTATTATTATCAGTGTTGAAAAGAGTTGAAATAGTTTAAATATTTCTGTGGAGACTATTTTTAGCATTCTTTGAGAGATAGTAAGAACGACAAAGAACAGCATTTATTTATTTATTGAAAGAGAAATCTTTTGCAACATTATTAATAGTCTTTTTGGTCAATGTTAATGCATAAATGCTGCATAAGAATGTTTAATTATTTTTTAAAAACATCACTCACCCCAAATATTAAAAAAACTTTGAATATAGAAAATATAGAAAATAAATACTGATTCAAAATATTGATACAAATTCTAAATAGTATCTCAATGACACTAAAATACACTGCAGGATACTATACCCTATACATAATTTAATATCAGGTACAGTGGAGCCAATTTTGTCCCTTCCACTTCATGAAATAGCTTGTGGAAGGTTGTATTTAATACAGAAGAAACCTCTCCAATTGTCAAACAACAGTTTTCATCTCATTAACATGTTTCATAATGAATGATGATCTGATTCAGATTCTTTATGCTGAATGGTCATTGTGGTTTTTATCATTCAAATTACAAAACAAAATCCAATTGGCTTCCCCACTCCTGATCTGCTTATGCAGATGCACAACAGATGCAGTTTTGGTTTATTGAAATCAAAAATGATATCAGAGATTAGAACCCGGAACCTCTCAGCCTCATACTTTACATGATGTGTCACAGGTTGATCGGCAACATTAGGCTTTTAACTCATCCTTGCATTTATCCACTGTCATAATTCTGGTATGGACAGTGAAATATGCTTAAAATAAATGTATATTATTATTAAGTATTATATTAAATATGTTTACTTACAGTTCTAATTGTAATTATATTGTTTACATTATGGTTTTTAATTATTTTAAAGATAACACAAATAAATTTTCTATTACAGCCCTGATCACAAAGAGTATTTATCCATCAAACCAGTCAAAGATTGAGTTATTTGTGAATTATTGGGGAATCAGATTCTGATTTTGCATTTTAGATCTCCATGATGCGGGTTTTGCCCACCTGGGCATTTTCCAGAAGAGAAAAGAGCTTGCTTCAAAAGGAATATGAGATGAAAGACAGTAACATCAGTCCAGCTGACCTTTCCAGACACCCACGCCTGTGATATGTCTTTTGAATGAAACATCGCACCCTTTTTGAATCAGACAGTGAAAGGTCAAAACATAACTGAGAGAACAACCCTGTGGGAAAAGCAAACAGATGTACTTGTAAGAGGATTTTTTTTTAAAACCCAAAGGCAAACAGCAGAATGCTCTTTCATTTAGGAATCTATTATTCATTTAGATTAATGAATGCTTTTGGTGTTACTATCAGGTCAACTGTCTATCAAAGTAATGTGGTGGACCTTGCACTATGTTTTTATCATTGCATTAAGCCACTTTTCACCATCTCAGACAAGCAACAGACCAGAAATCTTTCATTTCCACTGGAGAGTATTAATTATTAGTCTTAATATGTGGAATTTTTGTATCCCATTTGAGCTTTGAATGTGTTAAAATACCTCAGATCTGATGACCCAAAGACCCCATTTAACCTGACGTATTCTAACCAAAAATATGAGAAAAGTAAGCGAGAATTACCAGTATTTTTCCACTAAAACATTATTCTGTAAATACCTTTTCTGTAAAACTGGCAGTTATGAATAATTATGTCAGATATAATTATGTAATAATTTTTGTTGATTAGCCCTAGAAGGCCTGCTATGTTTTTGAGACATATTAATAACCATTTGTTTTGTGTGGCTATATCCGTACATTCATTATTTATTCATTTTACCATGGTGAATAACCGGAAGGTAATGGCTGCTTCATAACCAAATTGAAAGTTCTGTGTGAAAACATGTATAGGACTGAAATGTGATCAACATATGCAAATGTCAGAGAAATGTTTTGCTATTTTTATTAGAATAATTAAAATGTATGTACAAACATAAAAAATATATTATGTATTTATGAATGTTTTAAAGGAGTATATTTTGGTAGCAGTTTTTACTGAGCCAAAAGAGTCACGTACTGTGGTTTTAGGTTAAAATTATATTTGTTTAATTTATATACAGGAAGGTGTACATTTTATATATTTATTTAGTCTTTCACCATTTTAATTACTATTTGGATTATTTGCAGTTCAGTTTAATTCATCATTTATTGATTTCATTCTCTCATTCATTCATACGTTTTGTTTATTTCATTTGATTTCAGGGAGAAGAAGAAAATGGTTTTTTTTTTATCTTTTTTTGTTGTTGTTGTTCATTTGGTTGATTGTAATATAGTTATATCATAATTATGGCAGCAGCCATTTTGGTTTGAAATGTTTCAAATGCACCTAAAAATGCACCTTTCCAAAACTCATTTCTTAGAACGACTCATGTCTATTAACTCCCACTCTCTTTTCCATCTTTTTATTAGTTTTCCTTCTATCTCCCGTACTTATTCGCTGTACCTTTCTAAGGTGTTCTCTCAGTGGGGTTGCGGCTAAAATTTAGCTTGTGCTGTCAGAGCAGCGGATGCCCCAGGGGGGTCTGACTGTCACCTCCCAGGCCTAGTGTCTCCTCTCTGTGTGGCCGCAGTGCAGGACGGCCCCTGTCTCATTGGATGGAGATTAATTATAGGCCCACAGCAGGGCTCATTAGTGCTAGCTGCGTCAGAATGGGGCTACAGCACCACAAGGGACAGCTCCTCTCTCGCCGTGTCATCCCTCCATCCCTGCTGCACGTTAGTTTCAGAGATAAACAGGTTGAAAGCAATTTAATTTTGGTCACATTATCCCATCGACGAATGGCAACAAACCCTCCTCCATTAGTAGCAGCAGAAACACAAGCACACGAGGTCTTCTGACATGCGGCAGTGTAATTTGATAAGGTCTGGAGAATGCTGGTAGCGGTGAGGGAGGGCTTCCCCTGCTTGATTTACTCAGCATAAGCACACTTGGGAGGCATCTGAATAAACACGCTTGCATTTATCAGTTCACATCAGTGGAACAAATTAGAGTTAAAATATGTCAGACAAACACTATTGTGTTGGAGTCTCCATCTCTTTCTGTTAAGCTATTTTGTATTCACGGCAGTGCGCAGTGATGAGAGCTCCACTTTCACAACACAGAGGAGACTGAGAGAGCAGCCGTATCTTCAAGCACAAAAAAGTAATTTAGCGGAAATAATTCTTTTTAAAACCGAGGCCGAGATGCCTCATGCTAATTAGGAGTGCCAGTGAATCAGCAGTAACGGGGTAATTAAAGCTGTCACCATAAGTGTGTGTTTGCATGCATGCATGTGCGTGCGTGCTTGCGTGTGTGTGTTGCATTCAGCAGTTTCCAAAAAAATTTACCGAATTTCAGCATGAAAAAAAAAAATAATAATATTAAAAATTAATATCAAGCCAGGGTTATTGTTCACGAAATCTGTAGCTCTTTGTTTTTTGTTTTTTTAATTGACATAAAGCTGAATCAAAATAAAGTATAAAAATTAGATAAAGCACTGAAAACTGAAAATAAATAAATAAATCTGAACTAAAAAAAAAAAATAACTAAATGACCTAAAAAACTAATAATTAAAATGAAAACTGAAATGATAAATAATATTTACATGATATTACATTTACATTTATTTATTTAGCTGACGCTTTTATCCAAAGCGACTTACACTTGCTATATGTCAGAGGTTGCACGGCTCTCGAGCAACTAGGGGTTAAGTTTCTTGCTCAAGGACACATTGGTGTCTCACAGTGGATTCGAACCCGGGTCTCTCACACCAAAGGCATAATATAAATATTATTAATAAATGCTCATTCAAAATATTAATAAAAACTATAATGGTATTTAAACAATAATAAAATGACAGAATTAAGCTACTTTGTTTGACAAGTGTAAATGTATAAATGAAAGTGACTGTTTATGAATCTATAAAAATACACAAATACGAATCAAATGCAGGTTCAAACAGTTTTTAAACTCAACATGCATGGATATTGTAAATGGTGTGATGCTTTGACTGTACTGTAAGGTCAGTGATTCAATATTTAGCCAGTAGATGGCACCAATGACCACTACAGGGAAATATTAAATTGCATGGGCATTTTGTACTTGACCACAAGCAACAGACATCTGTATGTAATTTAGTGTCTGTGTCTTTCTGTATTCAATCCTTATTTCCTGTCTTTCTTTTAGCTGGACCATTATCCTCCCGTCAGCTACACCCTACCTGAAGCTTCAGACACGCAGTTCACCCTGGTCAAGACACTCTTCCTGGGTAAAGTCTTTGGTAAGTGCTCTCTGTTGCAAACTGACCTCAAATCCTTTCTCTGATCTTTTACCCTTTAAGAGTTGAATAACTCGAACCCTTAAAAAGTCAACAAAAAAAATGTGCTAATGTGAGTTGGTGCACACAGAAATTAGTTTTTTTTTTTAAAACCTGTATTGCCTCAGTTCAACCACTAGGTGTTGCTGTTAGACAATTCCCTGGGAATTTGATTTTGCCGTGTATACTGAATGGCATGTATTAATAATTTATGATTCAGTATTAAATCTTTATATGCTTTGTTGTGCTGTCCTCTTTTTCACATTTTGTGTAGAAAATGCAGTACATTTTTATCATAAGCTACTTATTGAAACAAATTACTGCAGATACATATGATTATTTCACAGAACTAGAAGAATTATTCGATTCCTTCTAATTCCAGTAAAATACTGTGTAGCAATTCATATAGGCAGGATGTGAAAGGGAATTATATACATGGTTTTGTGTACTCTGGGGACACAGAAAGTCAGGAATATCATTTCCATCTGCCAGTCCACAGTGTCCTTGCATGCCCTCTAAAGAAGTCAGAGGCTTTAAGACAGTCTCTCACCCGGAGGCATCTAACAGACATGCACTTTCTTCAATGAATACCGATGAGGCACCAACTAGAGCCCATTATGCTCAATTCAGGGCTTCCTGCTGACACACCAAAAACTGTAAAGTGACCCGCTGTTGTTACCAATATAGCAGGAGGTGCTTCAGACAAACACCCAAAGCCTGGCAGCATTATATCCACCTGCATTTACATTTTTAGCTTAAACAATACATCATAATAGGACAGTGGAAAAGAAAAAGTGTTTCATCCCTTATCTGAATCTGGAGGACTGGTTCTTCTGATCTTCTTCCTGTCTGCAAGCTGATAATCTCAGTCGTGTGTAGCAGAGCGTGCGGTCTTCATGTTTGCACATGTCTCTGGAGCCTCTGCATCAATTCCTGCTGAAACTGTGAGTTGTGTCTGTTCACTGCCCTACCTGCCTCATCAATGATTTATAGCTGGAGACCCCTTTCACATCAGTAAACCACACTCTTTCAGCATGTCCTGCTTAAGGCAATGTCCATGGTTGACCTGCAAGCTGTTTGTCATGAAATATTTACCTTACCTTATTTTGGAGGAACAGCCATGGTGCCATCATGCCATTGACGTGTAGCCATCCTACCAGAATTAATACTAAATAATGCTAGGCTAGGCTGGTGTTTCTAGGGGTAATTTTTTTTTAAACATTCATTTATCCACTTTGTGCAATGGAAAGGAAGAGTTTGTGAAAGTGCTGTTTTGACTTTTGGTGAATTTTAAGTGAATTCATTTTAAATGTGATTAAAGGGTTTGTAGTTACAAAATGCTGTGCTATGATAATTTTGTAGTGCAAAATATAGATTTATATACATAAATATAAATTCTTTTTAATTATTATTATTAATTTATTAATTTATTTTGCTAGTTTTGGTTCTAATATAAGTGTTTTCTTATAAAAAGGTTTTCCTTCAATTTTATGTCTATATTTTTGTAAAGGAAACCTATTTATTTTTTTATTTACACTTTCATTTTATTTATTAATTGTTTTTTACAAAAAATAAAAAAAAATAAAACAATCTGAAAATTATAAAGATATTATGTAACTTCATAAATTCATAAATGTTTTTGCTGGACAACAAAGGCAAAGGGTGCAAAACCTTGCAGATTGATTTGTCTTTTTTACAACACATTCTAGCTAATGCTTTCTAGACTCTCATAAGTCAATAATTCTGGGTTAAATCATCAAAATATGTGTTTCTGTATATGTGATACAGACAAATATATGCGAATTCAATTCAAATAAAGCTATCTTTAGAAGAAAAAAAAAGAAATAACATAATTTATAGCTTATCATTTGGATCATCAATCTATACTTTCATATTTTAATTTGAATTTATATTTGAACACTTTGAATTAAGTGTTCATTCTAAACAGTGGGTGTTTCTGGGCAATGAGTACAGTGATGATCTGGCAACCTCTAACTGTAATGCCTACATGCTCTGAATGAATCAAGACAACTTGTGATACAAAACAAGAGCTCTTGACATGGAGACCTGAAAAAAGTGAAAGTTAGTCTGTGAACTCCATGAGCTCTCTGACAGGAAACATTGACTGCTGACATCCTCATGTTGTTCAGATGATTGTCTTCTTTGTAGACTGATGCAGGGCAGTGCTGCTGGGATTCGTGAGTGATGTAGAGGTTCATTTATCCATCCAGATATACAGTGGGTACGGAAAGTATTCAGACCCCCTTACATTTTTCACTGTTTGTTATATTGCAGCCATTTCCTAAAATCATTTAAGTTAATTTTTTTCCCTCATTAATGTACACACAGCACCCCATACTGAAAGAAAAACACAGAATTGAAATATCACATGGTCCTAAGGATTCAGACCCTTTGCTCAGTATTTAGGAGAAGTACCCTTTTGATCTAATACAGCCAGGAGACTTTTTGGGAAAGATGCAACAAGTTTTTCACACCTGGATTTGGGGATCCTCTGCCATTCCTCCTTGCAGATCCTCTCCAGTTCTGTCAGGTTGGATGGTAAACGTTGGTGAACAGCCGTTTTCAAGTCTCTCCAGAGATGCTCAATTGGGTTTAAGTCAGGGCTCTGGCTGGGCCATTCAAGAACAGTCACGGAGTTGTTGTGAAGCCACTCCTTGATTATTTAAGCTGTGTACTTAGGGTCATTGTCTTGTTGGAAGGTGAGCCTTCGGCCTAGTTTGAGGTCCTGAGCACTCTGGAGAAGGTTTTCATCCAGGATATCCCTTTATTTGGCCGCATTCATCTTTCTCTCGATTGCAACCAGTCGTCCTGTCCCTGCAGCTGAAAAACTCCCCCACAGTATGATGCTGCCACCACCATGCACCATTCACTGTTGGGATTGTACTGGACAGGTGATGAGTAGTACCTGGTTTTTCTCCACACATAGTGCTTAGAATTAAGGCCAAAAAGTTCTATGTTGGTCTCATCAGACCAGAGTCCTTCGGGAGTTTTTTTTAGCAAACTCCATGGAGGCTTTCATGTGTCTTGCACTGAGGAGAGGCCACTCTCCCATCTCCCGACTGCGTCTCTGGAGCTCAGCCACAGTGATCTTTGGGTTCTTCTTTACCTCTCTCACCAAGACTCTTCTCCCCCAATAGCTCAGTTTGGCCGGACGGCCAGCTCTAGGAAGGGTTCTGGTCATCCCAAACATCTTCCATTTAAGGATTATGGAGGCCACTGTGCTCTTAGGAACCGTAAGTGCATGGATTTTTTTGTAACCTTGGCCAGATCTGTGCCTTGCCACCGTTCTGTCTCTGAGCTCTTCAGGCAGTTCCTCATGATTCTCATTTGCTCTGACATGCACTGTGAGCTGTAAGGTCTTATATAAACAGGTGGCTTTCATAATCAAGTCAAATCAGTATATTCAAACACAGCTGGACTTAAATGAAGGTGTAGAACCATCTCAAGGATGATCAGAAGAAATTTACAGCAACTGAGTTAAATATATGAGTGTCACAGCGAAGGGTGTGAATACTTAGGACCATGAGATATTACAGAATTTCTTTTTTAATAAATCTGCAAAAATGTCAACAATTCTGTGTTCTTCTGTCAATATGGGGTGCTGTGTGTACATTAATGAGGAAAGAAATGAACTTAAATGATTTTAGCAAATGTCACAAAGAGTGAAAAATGTAAGGGGGTCTGAATATTTTCCGCACCCACTGTAGGTTCTCTCTGCAGAGCCTGTACAGTATTCATGAATCAAGCTAATTGGACATTGAGCTGAGTGTACTATCTGTGTCTCCGAAACCTAATTGGGTTTTAGGGAATCAGGGCATCATTAAGACTGAAGGAGAAGAAAATATAGTTTAAAATCTGACTGAAAGCATACAGCGTTTGTGATTGTGTTGTTGTCTTTAGGTACTGTATATGTGCCAGGGTGACAGTACTGTTGTGCTGAGTATTGTTTTTAATCATTCAAATTTGTAATAATTTGGGCTGTCAATACCTTATAATACATAATATCATATGCATAATGCATTCATTTTGAGGAACCCAATGTAGTAAGGTCAGACATTGTTGTGTAGTATGCAGTACTTTGATCATTTGATATGCTGTTGGCACAGATGCTGATGCTACAGCAGTTTGAGCTTTCGAGAAACTACATGCTGTCTCCGTCTTTTTCTTTTCTCCTCTCCATCTCTCCTCTGGGGCCAGGCCTTTAGTCCTATCGATGCCACAAGGAGACTGATGCGATCAATACTGAATCTTGCTATATCAAGATCTTTTGTAAGAGGATGAGTTTGAGCAGTGTGCATTTTATACTAAATGTTATTTTTTATATTTATAGTGAGTCTCACTGAAGCAAACTTCATTTCTATTATTGCCCATGGATGTTAAGTGGTTTATTCTGAACGTTAGGGATGCATATCGGGCCGACACTCATACTCGTACTCATTAAAAACTACACAGAACAACAGAGAGCAGAATGGAGTTATTAGAGATTAAGAATGTTTGACTTCTGTTGCATGATGTTTATTGCTGTCGCTCACTTAGCACATGCATCATTTGGCATGTTTGCTTATTTTGCTTGACGCATAATATATGATTAGCTTCGGAATATAAGTCGCAGCACATTTCAGATGATAAGGAAATATAGATTTGCATAAAAGACTAAACCAACCAACATTATCTGCTTAAAACAAGTGTTTGAACTCAAAGCTGTGAATGATACCTGAACAGATTTGGAAAAATGTAGCATTGCATCACTTGCTCACCGATGGATCCTCTGCAGTGAATGGGTGCCGTCAGAATGAGAGTAAAAACAGCTGATAAAAACATCACAATAATCCATAAATAATCCACACCACTCCAGTCCAGCAATTAATGTCTTGTGAAATGTAACAAACTCATCTTCATATTGGATAGTGAGTACATTTTCAGCAAATTGTATTTTTGGGGGGTGAACTATTCCTTTAAATCATGCTGCTTCTTGAGAAGATATACTATTACTTTTCTAAACAGTTAGACTTACAACTTTTCCAAAACTGCCAAAGAAATCCCATCGATTTACATTAAAAGTTGCTTGGTCTGTTATCTATATGTAATTTCATTTATTCTGTCCGTCAGAGAGTTGAGCATCACTTTGTATCCCAGAGTATCACACACTGTTACCGACAGCCATCACATCTTCACCCACTCAAGACACACGAAACTATGTGAATTTGTGTTAATTGGCATTGAGACAAAGCTAATTAAATGACCATGTGCTTTATGGCCCCTGGAGGCCACATCAGACACTAGTATTCAGCATTCCATTGCAGACTTCACAAATTACAGATTGTGTGTGTGTGTGTGTAATTTTGCTAAACTCGATCATTTTTACCGGAAGAACCACTACCCTGGAGGATTACTAATTGAACGTTCCTCAGGTGTTTTAGATGCAGACATTCTCCAAACTGATATGAAATTTGAGATGAGTCTTGATGTGTCAAAATGTTTTTATTCCTCTTATATATACAGATATGGCTCACCAAAGTGAGGTTCAACAAAGAATGATTTAGAGGAAAAGAAAGAGGACATTTTTAGAGGGAAGTAGGACGCCTTTGAAGTCTATTCCACAGTTTTGACAGGCTCCCACTGCAGGAAAATGAAGGAAAAATGGTTGAAGGAGAAAGGGAGAACTCTACAGGGAGAAAATGACTCAAGTATGATGCATTCAATTTGACACATTTGCATGTTTTGCATCTCATCCTATCTTATTCCCCATGAAGGAGATAAATTACCTATTCACTATAGTTAGCTGTTGTACATAGATGATTGAAACCTATAGGTTCAATGAAATTTAATTACGTCTGAAGCAGTCGCCTTGTGTTGAATGAGTTTGCAGTGATTCAGCAGGTTTGTGCAGGTTGTTTTGAAAGCGAGTATTGGAGGTGGGAGGTAGATGTCTGCTTATCTTTCTCAAAGAAACCAAACATATGTCAACCATCACTGAAGGTTATGTACTTTTTATGGCTGGCTGTCTCCTTAATGCAACAGAATTAGATGCTCTCGTTTTTATGTTGTTTTTCTCCTGGCAGTTTTTCAGTGCTTTCTGTGTCAATCTGCAGGCAGCTCAAAGGCATGCAAATGTTTCAGAAGATTTTATCTCTAGCTGTTTATTTATTGTTTTAGAGCATTGTTCGTGCTGATGATTTTTATTGTTGCAACTCCGAACAACATAAACACACTGAATTTCTTAAGGCCTCTTCAGATGAGACTAGCTTTTCCTGAGGAGGGTTAAGTGCTTTTCAGACATACTTTGTGATTTTAATGTCCAAATTCAACGTTTTTCTTTTCTTTTCTTTTTAAGAATGCCTCTCATTGTGGCATTTTTTTTACAGTGCATCTCCATTCTTTTTATTAATATAATGATGAAAAAAATTAAAGCTGATCAATCATACACCTTCATTATAGATTTAGATTTGTTCCTCCCATTCAAATCGATTTAAAAAGAAAATTCAGCAGCATTTTATATGATCCTCACATTAATTAATTTCTTCCAAACACATAAACACACACACACACACAATTTATCAATTCTGAGTTTATATCTCGAAATTCTAAATTCATCTCACAATTCTGACTTTTCCCTCATGAAAAAAATAATTGTTGCAACTTTTTGTCACCTTACAATTTGTGAGTTTACATCTCACAATTTAAACTTCTCAAAATTGCATGTTCATATCTCACAATTTTGCATTTGTATTTGTATTTGAAGTCAGAATTGTGAGAATTAATCTCAGAATTTCATGAAAGATGTCCCTTTATTATTTTATTATCCCATGGCAGAAACAGGCTTTCATAGTACTGGTACATAGTCAAATGCCCTTTATTAAACAAGTGTGACTCAGAGATTGTTTATAGAGACCTACTTCCATCCAAATAGAGCTTTTGCTTCATTTCCAGTTCATTTTTTGCTCTTCTCATCTTTTTCTGTCTTTCAGTTGATTAAAATCACCAAAAGCAGAATTACCTCTGCAGTGATCTGCCCTAAAGCCTTGTTAGCATTAAATAGGCTCAGTCAGGAGATTTAATTCCTAATTAAATTACTTCAACGGATGTCCTATTCACCAGTCCAGGTGTGTGTGAAGGGATTTATGCCATCCTTGCATCAGGCTGAATGCCCTCATCACCCATAGGGAGATGATCCATCACCCTGCACATATGTGCTTTGGGTGGCTTTAGAATTCAAGCACTCCCACCTCAGGATAAAAATGTAGGTTACCATAAATAACATAAATGCACCTCAAATTACATTTTAACTATGTGGCTGCATTAACAAAAACAAAAGCTTCACATTTCTGCTTGTAAAGTGTGAACCAGATTTTAAATCTAATATTACCGCAATGAACAAATGATTCCCTTGAGTCTGTTCTGAAACGGTCATTAAGTAACAATTTTGAGAAGCCCATTCAAACCCTGATGATTTAAGATAAGAATAATTTACAGATTTACAGCCGGCTATGCCCTCGAGGGGCCGATTTACATTAGAAAGGCACACAAAGGATTTCATTTAGATGAGTGATAGTCTCATTATGTTCCCTGAAGACTAAACACCATTCACTCTTGTGTTTACATGAATCACATACAGCTGAGGGTGAGCAATATTTTGTTTTTTTATTTTTACTCTATGGAGCACATCTGTCGCAAACTGTCGATTACAAAAGGCAATGTTGTTCTTTAGATTAAAAAGACACTTACCATGGAAATTCACCAGCCCGGTTAATAATGGAGCACATCTGTTGCATATACAGTCAGTTGCCAAAGACAATAGTTTAGACTTGTTTCTCAGTTAAAAAAAAACTAATTAATCACAAAATTAATACAATGTTGAATATCTTATTTAAAGATTTTTTATATAAAAAAAAAAAAATACATAAATAATCTATCTAAGTACATCTGAAAGGCGGAGGCGACAGAGCAAGTTTTTACTTCCACTGGGTTTCCCACACAAAACACTATAGCAGAATAGTCATTTGGACCAGAACGCATAATGTCATCTCATGCTAATGAAAACTAAATTATATTCCATTACACTGAACAGACTTGCTTAGCTTCTCTGAATGTCATCTTGTCGTCCGCCTGCTCTCCATCAAAGCCTTGTTGAACAGATGGATGATGTCATTGGCTATTCTGTGATCATTACACGGCTCTGGGCACAGTCATCGTCCAGCGCGGAGGGGGCTCCAGATCCAGACGACAGTGGAATCCAGTTTCCAGGTGTTGTGAAGGTGCGGAGCAGGAGACGGGCTGCAGTCTGTGATCACCCAGCCCCAGCTGCAGACGGATACACACACAGCCATCCGCAGCGTGGAGAGGAACATACACTGACACACAAGAAGGCTGGCATTTTGGAAGAAGAAAGTGAAGTATACCTGATAACAAACGCCTGTCTGGCAGGTAATGTTTGCTTTCTGTGCCGCAGCATTGAAGGTTTTGAATAAGGATGTGAGACTGTGTTTTCTGGGTGAAGGACGCCTTACATGTGTTTTGTGTGTTTGGATATTGCAGTGATCACCCACAGTAGTATTTTAGGTATTCCTGTTCCTAATATTAAATTAGAAACAGAATGTTTTGTTTAGTTATTTGCTGGGCAGATTGTCTGCATTGCTAGAATGTGTGTGTGTGGTGCAGGTAGTATACGGTGGTGTTTGCCCCCTCCAAGGGTGGCTGATGGAATAATAGTGTGTGTGTGTGTGTGTGTGTATATATATATATATATATATATACATACACACACACACACACACATATATTCAGCTGTTCAATTACAGGGATACATTTCCTTTTAAAATATAAAGGCCACCTTTTATATTTCTGTTATGTATTGCACCTTGTATACCTGATGCAAATAACATTATGTATTATTATTATTATAATTATTGGCTTATAAAAGTGACAGTTTTACATTTTTAAGAGCAATTTCAGGTACCTGGCCTGCAGTGGGTGGAACGATGTTGTAAAAGTACAGCAGATTGTAATAGTCTGCAGCATACTACAGGGAATTTCTTTCTGAAAACCGTGTTCAGTATTAATGTTGTGAGCATGTTTGCGTTACTTCTTGATTTGCATAACTGGTTTAGTGAATACAGCTGTGTGTTTCCTTAAAATCATGCCTTTTCTGAGGGTATTTGAGAGGTTGTTCTCTGATCCTGTTGTGACGTGACGTCGGACAGGTGTTGTTCTGTCTCAGTCTGTTAGCACGTGGTGCATCATGCAGCAAGATCTGAAGATTGGCCTCTCCCAATCTGAACAGTACAGCAAGACTAGAGCAAATGACATTTTTGAGTGTGCGAGAGATAAAAACAGGTGAAGTGAAATGTTCAGCCATCATGATATGTGTTTACAGTGTGTCATTGTAATTCACATGGTCACTTTTTCTTTAGGTCCAGCATTTCCCTTTCTCTCACATTCTCGCCACACCAGCTTCCGTTTGTTACCATGACAACCCTTTCATCCCACCACCTTCTCTCCATCTCCCAACCCATCCATCAAAAGATGGTCTTCAATCCCTCATTTGCTCCCTCTTTCCCTGTATCTCCCCCGCAATAATAGCCCCTACCAGGATAGCAGTGTTTACTTTAATGTCTCTGAATAATTCATAGCATTTATCATCAGCTCATAGACAAAAGAGCTGATCAAATAATTGGATGGGTGTTCAGATAGCAGTTTTACTTGCACTGCATAATTCTACATATCTCTTCTCAACGTGAAATGTTTTAAAGAGATATACTGTGTTGTGTTTACTGCAATAAGGAACATCGTTTGGAGAATACAGTATCAGTTGCTTCTGTTGAGCTTTACAATATGATCAAGTGCATATATTTTCTACACCAAACTTTATTTTAAAACAGGAAGAAGTGTTTACAGCAGGTGGCTACAGGTGTGGGAGCACTGCAGTACCAGTTGGTGCTCTTAAGGAATGTTTTTATCATTTAGCAAGTTTTATGCATATAAATGCATGCCAGTTTTTTTTTTTTTTTTCCGTAATTTTTTATATGTATAAATATATATCTATAGATATTTCTAAAAATGTTTACTCAATTGTGCATCTTTTTTGTGTTTGTCTTGATTGCATATACCAACCCGATCTGACAGCAATTCGTACATTTTTCACAAGGTGGCTTATTCGTATGAATTCGTATGACCACACTCGCACAAATTTATATTATTGTTGCCAAATCGTACGTATTTTACGAGTTGCACAATTCATATGAATTTGTACGAATGACCTTCAACTAACCCCGCCCCTAAACCTAACCGTCAATGGGGTTTAGACAAATCGTATAAAATCGTAGTGTGAGGTCGTACAAATTCGTACGGACAAGCCACCTCGTAAAATACGTACGAATTGGTTGTGAGATAGCGTTGCATATACCCATACAGCAAAAATAAAAAAATCCAAATATATTTTTAAATATATTTCAAAATGTGCAAAAAATATATATTTACTAAAATATATTTCAAAATATTTATATACTTAGCCAGCATGCTAAGATGAACATTTAGTCTTAGTTGTGAAAAGCAATGTTTGTTTGTGTCTGTAACTATGACTCTATGAGTTTGCAGCATCGAGGAACAAAGAAACTGTAGTGCTCCCTCCTCCCTGTTAACATCGGCTGGAGTAAAGCAGAACTGTGGCTGATTTAAGCCATCTGCTTGCAGTATAAACATCAAGGGAGTAAAAACCATAGAATGAATGTCCAGTTTGCACAAAACAAGGGTTAATGGAAGTGCGTATACTGCAGCATGTCTCTAATAATCAGAGCATCATGAAAAGCGAGAGGGAAATCTCCCGAGCTTTCCATCTGAATTTGCAGCAGCAACAATAAGTCAATTCTCATTAATATTCCAGCCACGTTTCACGCCTCTGAGGCGTGCAACATTTCATACAACAAACATGAACCTGAATGTCAAAGGTTTCTTGTGTTTTCCAGTCAGGTGCTCTGCAGTAGCGATGTTCTTTTAAATCACAGAAAATATTTGTACTAGAAAGTAAATTATGGATCTGAATCTGACAAGAATTATAATCATTTAATTTGCTATGCTTTGATGTCATTTTTCATACGAGTGGTGAGAGACACTCAGATTACGCTCTCTAACTTCATATTCTAGTGATTTAAGGCAAAGGCAATAACATAATTTAATGAGATCATTTAGATCAGAGATGTAATGTCACTTATTACCCCCAGTCACTTCACATTGAAAAACAGATTTCTGATACCGAAATTCAAGCAGATCAGATTTTGTGTATTGATAGTTGTCCTATTGAAAGTGAACAAGTGTTCTGTCTGCCCTGTGCCTGCAAGAATCTGAGAATCTGAAGACTAGTATTCATGTTCTCACATTTATTCGCTTTCTGCTGAGCATTAAACTGCAAGGTTGACTTTAGTTGTGTGGGGAGTTGTGTGTTTTTTGGCCCATTATTTCTGAATTTAGCAAATGTTTGTTTACTTTCATTAGTGTAACACATGAGAGTAGAAGTTCTTAGATTTCTTGTAACCTGCAAATATACATATACAGGTGCTGGTCATATAATTAGAATATCATCAAAAAGTTGATTTAATTCCAATCAGAAAGTGAAACTTGTATATTATATTCATTCATTACACACAGACTGATATATTTCAAAAGTTTTTTCTTTTAATTTTAATGATTATAACTGAAAACTAAGGAAAATCCCAAATTCAGTATCTCAGAAAATTAGAATATAACTTAAGACCAATACAAAGAAAGGATTTTTAGAAATCTTGGCCAACTAAAAAGTATAAAAATGAAAAGTATGAGCATGTACAGCACTCAATACTTAGTTGGGGCTCCTTTTGCCTGAATTACTGCAGCAATGCAGCGTGGCATGGAGTCGATCAGTCTGTGGCACTGCTCAGGTGTTATGAGAGCCCAGGTTACTCTGATAGTGGCCTTCAGCTCTTCTGTATTGTTGGGTCTGGCATATCGCATCTTCCTCTTCACAATACCCCATAGATTTTCAAAGGGGTTAAGGACAGGCGAGTTTGCTGGCCAATTAAGAACAGGAATACCATGGTTTTTAAACCAGATACTGGTAGCTTTGGCACTGTGTGCAGGTGCCAAGTCCTGTTGGAAAACTCAATCTGCATCTCCATAAAGTTGGTCAGCAGCAGGAAGCATGAAGTGCTCTAAAACTTCATGGTATACGACTGTGTTGACCTTGGACCTCAGAAAACACAGTGGACCAACACCAGCAGATGACATAGCACCCCAAACCATCACTGACTGTGAAAACTTTACACTGGACCTCAAGCAACGTGGATTGTGTGCTTCTCCTCTCTTCCTCCAGACTCTGGGACCCTGATATCCAAAGGAAATGCAACGTTTACTTTCATTAGAGCACATAACTTTGGACCACTCAGCTGCATTCCAGTCCTTTTTGAAGCGAGACGCTTCTGACACTGTCTGTTGTTCAAGAGTGGCTTGTCACAAGGAATTCGACAGCTGAAACCCATGTCTTGCATACGTCTGTCCGTAGTGGTTCTTGAAGCACTGACTCCAGCTGCAGTCCACTCTTTGTGAATCTCCCCCACATTTTTGAATGGGTTTTGTTTCACAATCCTCTCCAGTGTGCGATTATCCCTATTGATTTGCAATGACCTTTTGTGTCTTGTTCTCCTTGCGCAAGGTGTCAATGATCGTCTTTTGGACAACTGTCAAGTCACCACTCTTCCCCATGATTGTGTACCCTACAGAACTAGACTGAGAGACTATTTAAAGGCCTTTGCAGGTGTTTTGAGTTAATTAGTTTATTAAAGTGTGGCACAGGGTGTCTTCAATATTGAACCTTTTCACAATATTCTAATTTTCTGAGATACTGAATTTGGGATTTTCCTTAGTTGTCAGTTAATTAATCATTTTAAATTGTAATAATATTGGGGGTTTTCTTTATTCAGCAGAAATCAAATAAATAAATTTTTAAAAATTACCAACTCAAAACTGTACAATAATATTTGCTATACTATACACTGCACATACATATATAAAATCATTAAAAAAATTATGCATCATTGTGCATCTTGTTTATTGGTGCAAATAAGTTTCAGGAGTTAAATTGGGCATTTTCAATTTGAATGCTTCACAATCTTGAATATATCAGCTATACTGTCATCTCTCGTGGACCCCCACAAAACTGTTTTACTGTGATTCTGTGACTCAAAAATCATTGTCCCTATGAGGTGTTCTTGATGCACAACAAAGACAGCTTGCTTTGTTTTTGTTATCCATTGTTCTCATTGTGTGTTTTTTTTCTCATGGTGTATTTTACCCCTGGCTGTGGTGAGAGAACACTGATTTTAGCTGCGCACTGCAGCATTGAAGAGGCTTCACAAACACAGGTTTGAAGAGGCTTTGTCTGTAATGTGCAGCAGTTAGACTGACTCTTTTGTCTGTGTTTGGTGGAGGGTGTTCAGTAGGAAAATCTAAGCTGCACTTTGAAGGTACCAGGATATGTCAGTGTGCCTGAAGACAAGAAAGAGGGGGGAGAGAAAAGAGTAGAAGTGTAATATAAAGTGTTTTATGAAAATGCCTGAGGACTGGGTTTTAATCTTATGTCAGGATCACTCTGCTGTTTGGATTTAAATACTTTTTGGATTTAAATTTGATTTTTGGATAGTCCAAACTGATCTTTATACTCTTGAGTAGAACATAAAAGAAGATTTTTTTAAGAATGTTCTTGTCACTGTTTTCAAAAAGAGGCACATAAGACTTATAAGCCTTCTGAAGTCATATAAGAGCCTAATGTGGGGAACAAGTCAGTGTTAGTATTATTTATATGCTATTATATATATATATATATTTATTTATTTTTTTATAAAATTTTATTTTATATTTTCGTTTTCATATAAATTTTTGTCATTGTTTTATTTCTTGTCAAGTTTTACATCTAATATTTATATTTTGTTTTATTTTAGGATCAAACCAAAATGTAAGTCATTAATCACTGATAATCCAGTGAGCTGTAAATTTCTGTGAGTTTATTATCAGTGAATTTATGATTTCCATCTAACTCATGAATAAATCATTCTGTGAACTAAATCAAATTCAACATTTAAATGAGCTGAAATAGTCATTCAGGTTTGGAACAAATGACAGTGAGTATTTTTAAGTGAGCTATGCATTTAAATATTCAGTGTAGCAGCAACAAATGAATTGTTGAATTGTGAAAAACCATTGAATGGGAACATGACGACAGTAATTATTATCAATATGTTTGTAATTCAAGTGGAAATGATTCATTCTTTTTTCAGATAAAGTTATTCCCTCAAGGTTTTATTTTAGTATGCCATCGTAATGAAGATCTGATGTATGTACATTATACATGAACACGCATTGATCTTATCCTTTTATTGCAGTGAAATGGAATACAATTACCGGAACAAGGCTTGGATCAGTTTTCTGCAGTTATCTTGTATTTCAGGCTTTCTGACATTTCAAACATTTAGATGGTGATTATTCCCTTGTTCTTAGTCTAAATTTAGATGCCTATCTGTATCTCCTCTTCTTGCAGAAACCGGTTACATCGATCCGGTGCTCATAGAAAAATACAACACACCTGGGTTCGTGGGTTGCTTGTCCAGAGTGCAGTTCAACAGCATTGCTCCTCTGAAAGCCGCTCTCAGGTCCCGCGGTTCGGCGCCCGTCTCGCACCAGGGGAAACTGGTGGAATCCAACTGCGGTGCATCACCCCTCACGATCCCACCCATGTCTGCTGCAACCGACCCGTGGCACCTAGACGCAGGTTAGCATAATTAAACAAGCCAAATATTAATAAAAAGAGGTATTGCAATCCCCAAAATGCACTGAAATCTCTCAGTCCTGCATCGTTTCCTATGAGTGGTGTAAAAGACATTTAATTCTAAGTGCTAGTTTATTGATTGCAGCATTGCATTGCATTGACCTGACCAATGAGATCTGCCCACAGTTAACCTCTTTATAGAAACCCTCCTAAATGTGCATCTTTTCATTGTATTGTGTTCAGTCTGATTTAAACATGAAAAACTCTAAATTCAATACAGCAGTAGCACTATTCGACTAAACATTACAACATAATTAGGCCTTTCTTTACTACGTCCTCTCATTCTAAAAAGGTCAATGGCCAGTTAATGGGCAAAATGGCTTCTGTAAAGACCAGTATGCTTTGGTCAGATATAAGTGCATTGGGTATCTGACAAACATGTTCTAAAGAATTATGTTTCATCACATTTGTTTCTTTGAAAAATCCACTTGTAGATGTAAATCATTTGGCATAGAGAAAATGATTCATTCTCTTCTCAGACACATCAGACTGTTTTCACATGTATTCAATTTCATGCTATCAAGGTTATTATAGTTGAGTAAAACTATATAGACATGTAATTATTATAATTATTGTGATCTCCTACAGGTGCTGATTTCCCCTTCAATGAGGAAAGAGTGATACCGGATGGAGTAAACAGGAATTCAGCTATAATAGGAGGTGAGATGGAAACATGTTCATATCTAATTCAGATGAACAATTACTTCAAGTTATCTATCCTTTTATGCATAAAAGGAGTATTTCAAAAATTCGCTGAAAATTAACTCGTCCTCAGGCCATCCGAGTTTCTTCATCAGAACAGATTCGGGTAAATACAACACTTGCTCAGAAATGTATCCTGTGCAGTGAATGGGTGCCATCAGAATGAGAGTCTGCATGACTCCAGTCCATCAGTGAACATCTTATGGAATGAAAGCTGTGTTTGCAATAAAACAAATCCATCACTGAATCCTTTTTAACTTTAGACCATTGCTTCCAGTCTTCTTTCCATATTGATTTCTTAAGTGAAAAGGTCATCTGAATTAGGAGAGAAATATGCACAGATACACTGTTTACAAGCAAATACAGTCCAAAACAGGTGTAAACAAAATATGTATGTGGATGGATTTTGTATTTGAGGGGACAACAAGGGAATGGACTTGTTATTATATGAGGAAATGTTATTTTGGAAAAGGTTTTAAAATTAAAAATGTCTTGATGGATTTCTTTATTTCAAACATGCAACTTTTCTCTTCACCTGATGTTAACTGATGGACTGTCATGTGGATTACTTGTAAATTATTGTGATGTTTTTATCAGCTGTTTGGAGTCTCATTCTGACGGCACCCAGTCACTGCAGAGGATCCATTGTTGGGCATGTGATGCAATCTTAAATTTGACCAAATCTGTTCTGATGAAGAAACTCAAACTCACCTACATCTTTGGATGGCTATAGGATCAGTGCATTTTCAGCACGCTTTCTTTTCAACAGTGGTGATTTTTTTTTCCTTGCAGGTATCATTGCAGTGGTGATCTTCTCTATTCTGTGCACGCTGGTGTTTCTGATTCGGTACATGTTCCGCCATAAAGGCACCTACCACACCAACGAGGCCAAAGGGGGAGAGTCGTCAGAGTCAGCCGACGCGGCCATTATGGGCACCGAGCCCAATTTCACAGAGACCATAGATGAAAGCAAGAAAGAATGGTTCATATAATGGGCATATAGACTCTTTCAGAATCTTTTTTTGAGTATCAGAACTAATGTTTTGGGATCAAGCTCATCGCCAGTTTGAGAAACTGACTGTAAATAGTGACTGGCTTGTCTCTTTCTATTGTGTTTTGGCAAAAGTCTTTTAAGTATGTAATCTCTGGATCACATGTTAATAAATCATTTCACTATGTGTGTGTGCTTTTTTTTTTTTTTACAGAAACATAATTATTTGACAAAATCCTCTTTTATGGAAAATTGTAATGTAAGTTTAATCATTTTCTTCACGTGTTCATTTTCTCAATCTTACGAAAAGTCCTTGTGTGGAAAATGTTTAGACAGACTGTAGTTGTTAAACGCTCTGTATGAATATTTTTTATTTCATTTATTACACCAATGACAGAGATATTTAAAGATGACATCAGATCAGCGAGGGAGGGAAAAAAACAAGGCATGCGCCAAGAATTATGTCAAATCGACTCTGTTTGTAGCCTTCTGCACAGCTATGCTCATTTATTTCTTTTGGAAGCCTTCAGATTACTGTCCCTTGCCAAACACCTCTCAGTCTTAAGTATTTGTTTTGCTGAAGGCATGTGCGTATCATGGCATAAAGATGTTATTTTGAGAGATCATTTTGTCTGTGATTCATTTATGCAGGCTGTGGTAAAGCATTGGCATAGTGGCATCTATTTGGCAGATGAAAATGCAAATATGTATCATCAGTGTTGGTCATTTCAGATGAAGAAGGTGGGACTACTGACAACCAATTTAATGACGTAATTCAAGGTGCCTTTAGGATTCAGCCAGCCGTCTGTGGAGAATTTACTTTGGGAAAATAGGTAATAGAAGAATCCCAACCAATCAAATGGCTGTTTGAATTTATATGATATATCTGTCTGAGAAGAAAGTAGACAACATATATATATATATATATGAGTTTAGAAGTGTTCCGAACAGCAATGTTAAATAAATGTTTAGAATGGAAAAATTTATTTTATATGTATGCTGCAGCATTTTCAGAATTTATTGCACTGTGCATTTTGTGAAATTACTTTCGACATGTTAAAAACTTTATTAAGTATTAGTGACTTTTTGAATAAAATGTTGAATAAAACACCATTTACATACAAATTATCCATTCTCTCAGAGGCTGGTTCACAGAAGGATTTTTAAAAAAAAACTGAAATTGCTCAACCTCAGATTTATATGTGATGCATTTTTTTTTTTTTTTTTTTTTTTTTGGTTATAAATATCAAGGTTTAGCTTTATGACACATGTATCATGTATTGGAATAATTCTGAGTCTCTGATCTGAAAGCTCATTATAATTATCTCATAGAGATGTCAATTTATTTTGATCATTGTCAAATCAGTTCTCTTGTTAATGTGGTTTTGCAAAAAAAAAAAAAGAATCCAGTGGACATGCATCATCTTATAAATTTGATTAATATCATTTTTTGGATGGTTTTGGTAACGTTAAAAGGATTGGAAGGGTCTGTTTTCACAATCACATCACAGACTATAACCATGTTAATTATTATTATTTTTTATATAATTATTAATTTTAATTTTAACAAATGTACCTTTTGAAGAGGATAATAAGGCAGTCATTCGAATGTGAAAGTATCTTGATGAGTCACACTTTCATATTCTAATATCAAGTTCTTCAGCCCTCTTTTACATTGAAAATGTAAACATTGTTTATTGTAAGGTTAGTTCAGATTCACAATCAATGAAATATATGAATATATTTTTGTGAGGATATTTTGTAGATGACCTAGCATTTCATTGTGTCTCATCTACATGTGTATTAGAGGAAGCCTGGATTTTGTTCTCAGGATCTGTGAAGAAAGAAGTACTTTAATCAGTTTAACTGTCCCTTTTCATTCACCTTTAACACTATTATTCTTTAGACATGTTGAATTTATGTTTTGTGAAGGTGCTTTGTTTCTTTTTGTGTTTCTTGTAATAAGGAAAACCGTTTTTATTATTTATTGAACACAGCTCAGTTCTTCTGCCTCTCATATGACACGTGGATAGGCCTCTTTTTATTTTGTTAATTTTTTTGATCACATCAGTTGAAGAAGCCTTTGACATTGTATTGTTTAAGGGTAAATATACAAGTAAACATGTTTAAACAATATGATATATTTACTCATCTGTATCTCATGTTATGATTGCATTCTGCTCATGTATTCAACTTGTTTTAATGGCAGCATGACCACTATATGTGAAATTGTACATACTGTACTTTAAACTATTGTGCAATATCACAATTGTATTTACTCCTGGGGGCATATTTTTTACCTTTTGTTAAGATGTTGACAAGTCAGGAATGAATAGTACGAAACTTTTTATATTTAGAGCAACTCAGTTCTCGACTGGCTGTTTAACGTAAGATATTTGTACTGACCTCTTTTCATCCATCTCATTACTTTGTGAGGACTGAGTGCAAAAGAAGAGAATCCCTCATTCATGTGGCTATTCTTATGGGAAGGGAATAAAAAGAAGTACCTAACAAATGTTTGGCGTGTAGGTATTTTTTTTTTTTTTTTTTTTATGTCAGCTATTCAAATGGGACTTCAGATGTTACTGTTACTTCGAGTTGATAGTCCCCATATAAACCTACATTATTAGACATTTATTGTATGTAGCCTACTTGAGACAACTAAAACTATTTTATAAAATGAATTCTGCGTAACACAAGAATAGATAAAGACGGATGTTGGATGTGGATACTGCATGGTATGCATGCATATCAAGCTCAAGTCCATAATAAAGTGTAAACTAGGGGTCTCTTATATTGACATGTTGTGATGACTCTTATATAACGGAATTCAGTCAGCTGCTCGAGCATCACAGGCTGCGTTTACTCTTGGCGTTAGCAGAAGACCTGTGTCAAGATGTTGTCCATTTCTAGGACACAGCCCTGCCTGGTAAGATTAGAATAAATGTTTTTGGGAAGTTTTTGGGGGGGACATGTCGATTAGAACACGTAGTCACATAAAGAAGAGACGGTTTATTTGAATAGATGATCGTTTTACATCAAACTGCTTTGACTAAGATGATGTCAGTTACTGTTTGTATCGTCTTTTCTTGTCGTCTGTCTTTCGCTCGTTTTGTTTTATTAGGTCACACTAGTTCCCTTCACGATAATGTAGACGTGTTTTCATATTTCATATATTTTGGAACCTCTTTTGTTTGGGTTCAGTAGGTTCAGTTTAAAAGTTGTTAATGCATTTAAAGTATTGCAAATATATGTCATTTATTCTTTCTATTCATCAAAGTATCCTGAAAAAAAATCATGGTTTGCACAAAAATAGTAAGGAGCATTTCTGATAATAATAAGAAATATTTGTTGAGCAACAAATCATCATATTAGAATGATTTCTGAATGAATATTCCACTGATGACAGAAGTGCTGCCCGCCCCCCCACCCCCTCCAATCAAATAAATGTACATGAACATTTAAGAATAAACGTCTTTCAAAAACATAAATAAATCTGACTGACCTCGAACTTTTTCTGGTAGTGTAAATATTTAATTATCCATTATTTAATTAATAATAATTTAAATATATATTTAAATACTATAATTATATATATTTATATATAAATGTATATTTATGTAACTTATAAATTTAATTATCGGTATAATTAAAGCTGCAGTAGGTAACTTTTGTAAAAAAAAATATTTTTTACATATTTGTTAAACCTGTCATTATGTCCTGACAGTAGAATATGAGACAGAAAATCTGTGAAAAAAAAGCTCCTCTGGCTCCTCCCAGTGGTCCTATTGCCATTTGCAGGAATACCATCGCTCCCGGTAAGAAACAACCAATCAGAGCTGCAGTCCGTAACTTTGTTTGTCTTCAAAATGTAGACAAATTTATATAATAAGCGAGTACACCATGAATCCATTTCCCAAACCGTGTTTTTAGCTTGTCCTGAATCACTAGGGTGCACCTATAATAAGTGTTTATATTCTGACTATTTTAGATTGCTTCGGGGAAACCGCGGCGGAGTAACCCAGTACCTTTGTGATTCTTCATAGACATAAACAGAGAGAAGTAGTTCCGGCTACGATGTTCTTCCGCAAGACGCAAGCAAGTTCTGTTTATAAACCGCTAGAGCGTCAAAAGTTCCCTACCGCAGCTTTAATAACATACAAAATGTATAACTTAAATATTTGTTCAAATATTTTTTGTTCTTAAATTAAGATTATATTCTGATTCCATCTGTTTGTCTAAATAGTTCACGCTAAAAAAAAATATGTCTCTTAATGGGTGTTTAAATCAGATTTAGTAGAGAGATCGACTTGAAAGAGCCTTTTTTTTACTCTTGCAGATGCCTCCCTGAAGCTGTTTGTAACTACAGTAAATCTGCAGCACTGCTCAAAATCAACCTGATTTTAATCTCCATATCCATTACGATCAGCACAAAGATTCAGCAAGTGCAAAATGCCACGATCAAAGGAAATTCCAGAAGATGTGAAAGAAAAGATCATTTTTTACCATAAGTCTGGCAAGGGTTACAAAGCTGTTTCTAAAATTATGGGACTGCATCGATCCACTGTAAGAACTATAATCTCCAAATGGAAAACACATGGAACAGTGATGAATCGTCCCAGGAGTGGTCGACCCACAAAAATTTCACCACGGACACAACGTAAAATCATCCAAGAGGTCGCAAAGAAACCTGGAATAACGTCAAAAGAACTGCAGGCTTCTCTTGCTTTAGCCAAAGTCAAAGTTCATGACTCTACAATCCGACGGAAACTGGGCCAAATGAGAAAACTCAAGATGGTATCAAAGCAAAAAACACTGCAGGAAAAGAATAGAAATGCTTGTGTCTTGTTTGAAAATAATCTCCAGGATGATTCCCAAGTTTATGAAGAAAGTCCTATAAAAACAGAAGTGGCAGAAGTGGACGTTTTTATTTGATAAGAGTCCAGTGTAAAACAAACAGGCATACTGTAAGCCAAAGTATATTGATTAAAAAAAGAAAATCTATTTTCTACCTGTATTCACCTCATGGTGACTATTTTTTTATATTATTATTATTATTTTATTTTTTTATTTTTTTTTTTTTGCTGTGTCAGGTATAAATACAGTTCTTGAACTCACTGTATAAGGACTGAAAAATAATAAAATGACTCATCTATAGTACTATCCCTTTGCAAAGGAAATAAAAAAAAGCATGCCTGTCAATTAACTGTCATGCATTTTATTTGAAATTCAGCTACATTTGTGTTATGACTTCAACTGGATTATTATTGGTGGGAACTGGACTTTTGTTTAGCCTTAGTGAGCCATTTGCGAGGTTCTAGTGTCTAGCAGAAACAGAGCTATTACTTTGGTTAAAGGGATAGTCACTCAAAAATGAAAATTCAGAAATTTACTTCACCCTAAATTTGTTCCAAACCTTTTTCTTTCTTTTTTTCTTTCTTTCTTTCTTTCTTTCTTTATTTATTTATTCATTCATTCATTCATTCATTCATTCATTCATTCATTCATTCATTTATTTTCTGTTGAGCACAGAAGATGTTCTGATGAATGTTAGCATTGACTCTTATAGTATGATAATAAAAAAAGAGAGAGAGAGAGAGAATTTGTAATGGCTACCGTCAACTGTTTGGTTACAAGCATATCAAAATATCTTCTTGAAACTAAATCTTTATCCAATAAATTAGTTGGAAAGTCTGTGGGGGGAACCCTGGACTGAAAAAGCTTGCGTCAGTGAACACCGGGTGTCGCTGTATCTGTCAGTGAACACTAGAGGTCGCTGTATTTCTCTTCGCTGTAGTGTATGACGCTTCACTCGCTCTACTGAATTCATATCCCAATAATCTCCAGCAGCAGAGAGCAAAGACCTCAACATTGCAGACGGTCACGCTATAGTTGTTTGTTGTATGAAGTTTACTTTGAATTAATATGCCCTACGTGTCACTTTACGATGTACCTGTAGCTAACCAGCATTGCAGTTGTCTTAAAAGCAGTCATTAAAACTTTTTGATCTAGCCCATAGGGATTTAATGCAAAAGTAGAGAAATGTGACTCACTTTCACCTTAACTATTCTTTGTTTTGACCCCTCTGGAAACATAATGAAAGCCTAGTGTAAATTATTTCACTTTAGTAGATAAAATGGTGAGCAGACAGAATTGTATTTTGGTTTGCTGTGAAAATGCCAGAGTAATCCCACATTAATGAATGTGGGCTATTAGGTCAGGAAGTCTAGCCTTCAACTAAGAAGGTTCAAGGTGACCAGGCGTTCACAATCTGTTTACAGTATAATAACCATAATTAAGTTAAAAAAATCAGTGTCCTCTTCAGCCATCTGCATCTATTATGTCACCATAAGCTGGGCTGATCCTAAAAGTGTGACACCACTCCTTCTAGTTTATTTCTCCTGCTATAAAACCAGAGTAGCTTTGTCCTTTATTGTTGAGTAGAATCTGGTGTTTTAAAATCTGCTTTATTATTTGCTTCCTCAAATAATAAAATAAGCAAAAAATTAATTAAATAACCTAATTAATAAAAAAAACTGCCGGTTTAAGGTCCTGCCATAACATCTCAATTGGGTTAAAGCCAGGAGGACTTTGACTAAGGCCTTACCAGAACTTTAATTTTGCTTTCTTTGACCCATTCAGGGGTTTACTTACTTTTGCTGAATAGTCCAGTGGTGCTTGGGCTTCAACTTGTGTGGACACTCTCCTTTAGGATTTTCTGGTAGAGAGCAGAAATCATGTTTTCCTCAGTTATTGCAAGTTGCCCATCTGGCTGAAGCAGCAAAGCATCCCCAAAGCAGCACACTGCCACAAAAATGCATATTTTGGCTTGTGCTACCAGTTATTACATGAGGAAATGTATCCCTGCGTTAAGAAATGGTCTTTCTAGTGTTCAATTTAATGTTTTTCTTCATGCATCAAAAAACAATGTTCTCAACCAGTTCCATATAGTCCAATTCATATTTTGATCTCTCTCAAGATTGATTTTACAATACAGGCTGCATTAAAGCTGCAGTAGGTAACTTTTGTAAATATATATTTTTTACATATTTGTTAAACCTGTCATTATTTCCTGACAGTAGAATATGAGACCGATAATCTGTGGAAAAAAAATCAAGCTCTGGCTCCTCCCAGTGCTCCTATTGCCATTTGCAGAAATACCATCGCTCCCGTTAAGAAACAACCAATCAGAGCTGCGGTCCGTAACTTTGTTTGTGTTCAAAATGTAGAAAAATTTATATAATAAGCAAGTACACCATGAATCCATTTTCCAAACCGTGTTTTTGGCTTGTCCTCAATCACTAGGGTGCACCTATAATAAGTGTTTATATTCAGACTATTTTAGATTGCTTCAGGGGTACCTCGGTGGAGTAACCCAGTACCTTTGTGATTCTTCATAGACATAAACAGAGAGAAGTAGTTCCGGCTACGATGTTCTTCCGCAAGACGCAAGCAGTTCTGTTTATAAGCGTCAAAAGTTCCCTACCGCAGCTTTAATGTCAGTGAAGCCATGCAATACTGCTATTGTTCCTTATGAAATGTTTTAAAATCGCTGCACTGATGATAGGAACAGTGTAAAATGTTGTCTTTTCTACTGTCATTTACTACTAAATATTGGCACTTTGTGGTGAATAGTTGCAACAACATATGGGAAGCCGTAGTGTTTCAGAGAAATGTTGGCAGGTTGCTTATATTCCATTGTATTTATCTAATTAAACTACTTAATACATCATATCATTAAACAAAACAATGTATTCTGCCCTATAAGTTCCAATTAAGATCACAGGTATAGATTAAATATATTTAGCTTTCATTGCTAATGTATTGATACTGTTTACAAATATTGTGGTAAAATTAGTGATTATCTTGAAATGGTCATACATTGGGTTATGAATCTTTGGGTTGACAGGGCCAGGGAGTCATTTTCTTTTTAATTAAGATATTTAAATACTTCCCCGAATGAATCGTAGGCAAGAAAATCAATGTAAAAATGGCACCAGTTTATCTTGTAGAAAATAATGAAAGTTTACATGCACTGAAAATATTTTATTTCAGTTGTGGTCATGTAATGTTGCCGAATGCTCAAGCTTGTTTGACTTGAGAACTTTGAATTATGATTGTGAATGAAATGTGCTATATTTCTGAACTTGTCTTGCTTCACCAAGACCAGCAATTATACAGTCAACAGTGTTAAATATTTTATTTTTTGAAATTAAAGCGAAATGTTTGCTTTTTCACAAATACCTTGCTGAAGTGGTTGGTTGGACGCTCCATCTGAAGACAGCAAGCACTACTCCTTAGCCATTAAATAGACATGAAGCTACCAGCACACAGAGTCTGAAAATATGGCACAATCAGGTGAAATTTCAAAGATAGAAAGATATCAAAGAAAAGATCATAAGTCTGGTAAGGGTTACAAGTCCATTTCAAAGATTACAGGACTCCACCAATCCACATTCAGATCAATAATCTGCAAATAGAAAACACTTGGAACAGTTCTGAATCTTCCCAGAAGTGGTCAGCCATCGAATATCTCTACAGAGGCTGAACGTAAAATAATCATGGAGTTTTCAAAAGTAAAATGAACAGGCCTAAAAATATTAATCAATATTGTTATTCCTGCGGAAATAAAATTAAATATAAAATCTGCTATTTATTTTAATTTGAGTTATGATTGGTTGGGATCTGTGCAATGACATCCATCTGTTTCCTTTCAAATGTTTTTATATTGATGCATTTTCAATAAATTAATAAATAAATGTCATAGATATTTTATAATTATTAGATATGAGCAACATAAAACATTTTAGACACTTAATAGTACTCAACATTATCATATACTGTAGACCTGTTTGTTTCTTTTTGTAACAGTAGAATTCTGTGTAATGTGAAGAAGAGGACATTGTATTTTAACAATATGGATTCAATAATTATATCACAATATGGAAATTAAACCATTGGGTGTTCTAGGAGCTTGAGAAGGCTCTGTGTTATCAAAGTGCACTTTATAGTGAATTCATTGTAGAAAATGAGTTTCACAAAAGAGCCAAGTGATACAAGACAAATAAAAAAGGAGCACGTTAGGTAAAAGACGTTAGCCTGAATGCACTGTAAGTTGCTTTGGATAAAAGCATCTGCTAAATGCATAAATTTAATTGAATTTTATTAAAAAAATTAAAAAAATAACAAGAAATAAGTTAAAATACATAAATAATTCGGGAAATGTGATAATAGATCATTTTTGGTTGGCACAGTTTGGTATTATGGTCACCTGGACACTCTAGTTTGTGAACACTAGAGGTCGCTATATTTCTCTGAGCTGTGGCGTATGACGCTTCTCTCGCTCTACACGGAATTCCCAATCATCATCTCCAGTCACACACAGACAGCATTGGGCCTCAACCTCACACAGCTCGACGTTAGAAACAGACACGGGTAAGATTGAATATCATTCCATACCTGTCAGCAACCCTGGTTTGGCTGGACATATACCGAGACGGCGATATTAGTCCATTTATCGTTTTTGTGCTGTTTACAAACGACTTAATTAATAGGTAACGTTAGCCATGTTACATCAATATCTCAAAAGCTTCGTCGTGTTATAGCAGTACGTTGATAGCAAATATTGTTTGCCTCATTTTCAGGTCATGTTTTTATGTCAGTTGTTTATTTGGCCTTAATATGTCTTAACAGTTCTCAGTTTACCAGTATAACTTACCTGAAGCTAGCGAGCTGCTACCTAGCATTGCTAATGTATTGATACGGTTTAGAAAAACACTAACGTTACCCTAAAATAGTCATGGAATTAACACGCATTGTGTATATAAAATGTTAGCATGCTCTTCTTGGTCAATTCTATGATTACGACCTAAAGCTGAGCCCGACTGAAGAGTGAACAGTCATTTACACAGATTCACATGAATTCTGCTGTCTCAGATACCGACCTAGACAACATTGTTTGGCCACAATGCTTTCAACTAGGTAGGAAACTCTGATGTTTGGTTTTCTTTGAAAGATTCCTAACCCTCATATGGTATGTTTCCTTCTGAAATTAGAAAGATTTTCAAGAGGATGGTTAATGAGTCATGCTAATATTGGCTTGCTTTATTGGCAAAGATGTAAAAAAAAGATCAGTAGATGTAGTAACTTAACGTTACATGAATTGATTTACAGCCAAAACTGTCATCATAGTCATGTAGATTGTTTTTTGTAGTCAGTTTGCATATAGTACTCAACAAGAAGTAGCCTAATTATTATGTTTTTTTGTCACTTATAAAACAATGTTATTATGTTCAATCTTATGATGAATAAGCTGACAGATAAAGAAAAGTATTCAGTTTCTAATGTCCTTCTTAGGCAGCTGGCTTTAAGTTTATTCAGTCATGGTAAATGCTTGATTCAGTGGAGCGTTTAAAGGGATAGTTCATCTTTTCAAACCTGTATGACTTTTTCCCCATGTAATGGAAGCTAATAGTAATCAAAACTATTTAATTACCAACATTTTCAGAATTTTTCCAGTGAAGAAAGAAAGTGATTTTACCAGTACTTGTGGGCTGTACTCCGACTGTAATTGTTGAACTTTTGACAACCTACAGAACACATGTTTGATTTCATGGAAATATCCCACTGATGAATGTGGGTCAGGGAGTCTAGCCTTGCTCTGGCTGAAATAATAAGATTAAATGTAGCCAAGCTCAAGCAGTTACACACAGTTAGCCCCACAGTGATCAGGCAACGCTCTTGAGTTTAAAGCACTGCCTTAAAAGTACCGAAATATTATGGGTAATGAATGACTATTACTGCTGTTATGAGCTGTCCTACTTACAGAGGCTAAAAGATAAGATTACACACAACCTATATTGTAAAGTTGTGTTTGTATATGTGTGTAGTGGAGCGAAGAAGCATTAAAAGTCATTGTCCTCTTCAACTGTGACATCTCTCATACAGTGGGCATAGAAAACGGCGACGGTGTGACCATCTTGTTTATTTATCCCCCGATGTAAAACCTCTCACCCTCTGGGTCAGTGTTGGGATATTTCTTTTCTTGATTTATACAGGGAAAAAAAAAACTTTTAATTTAGCAGCTACATCTAAACATGACTTTGTCTATCTGAATCCTCACAGCTACATTTTATCACACAGATGTTTTTAAACAACTTTATGACATATATTGGTCTTACACATATATTAATTGCTAGAGTTGGTTCTGCTGGCTATAGAAACAAGAAGCATTAGAAAGAACAATGTGGCAAATGCTATTAAAAACCCAGCTAACCCCAATCCTGCTGGTCACATGTTTTGATGCATCGGTCCTTGGTTGCTCTTGCCTCTCTGACATGTGGCATCTCGAACGTCACAACATGTAAACAATAACCGGCAAGATTCATATCCTCTGCTCCTCAACACGCAGCAGTCAGACACGCTGCTAAATATAACACTGACCCAACGCTTGTCACTTCACATAAGCTCTGCTGGAATGATGCTTAGTTTCCCATGAGTCTCCTGTTAGGTTTGCTGTTTTAATCGACTCCCTCTGGAGAACTTAAATTACACTTTTAAGAGCAATACATCAATCGAATCTGTAAAGGGTCTACTTTTTTTTTGTGTATACAGACATAATAACAACAAAATTTTGTGCACTTATAAAATAAAGATAACAAACAAGGTGTGCTGTCTGCAGCCTTTGTCTGTCTTCTTTTAGACAAGCGTCATTAAAATGAACTGTAACTCAACGAAGAGACATGAGAGAGATATCTATAGAAAGCTTGACATGTCTACTTTTAATCTTTCTGATTTCCTCAGACAAAAAGAATGAAGCGCTTTATTCAGCAGAGATCATAAACATGAGTACGTCTCTTTTATATATATATATATATATATATATATATATATATATATATATATATATATATATATATATACTTGTACTAGTTTACACATAACGTGTAAAAATTTTCTAGTTAGACTTTTTCCAAACTATAATTCCTGAATAAATGTATAATTAAGTGAAACATTATGAAGTTTCAATAACAATATACAATACTATACCATTCAAAAGCTAAAAAAACAACAATAATAATAATTGATGATAATAATTACAATAAATGTTTTTTTTTTTTATTATTTAGAAAATCTGATTGTTAAAAGGATTTCTGAAGGATTGTGTGACTGGAGTAATGATGCAAAAAATTCTGAGAGGCTCATTATGCAGCTCATTATGCAGGCCTTCTCAGGTGTAAATCTCAATGATATTCATGATAGTTGACGCCTACTCGCATATGACTTTTACCAACAAAAAGTGTCTTCGAAAATTTAAATCAATATATTGTTTTCTGTAAGTGAGTACCAATGTACCAATGTTCTGTATGTGTTTTATTGCCTTATTCAAGTGATTTAACATTTTTAGTTTTTCACTAGGGGTGCTCCGATCACGATCGGCCGATCGTTAATGCGCATCTCGTCAGTAAAGCTGGTTCTCTAATCAGCGGTTAATTCCATCAGATGCATGATTTCACATAGAGCAGCTGTTACTACACAGAGCCGTTGTTAACTGAGAATATGCGCCAATAAACGCTGAAAATGAAGTGGATTTGCGCATCTTCTCTATTAACAACGGTTCTGTGTAGTAACAGCTGCTCTATGTGAAATCACGCATCTGATGGAATTAACCGCTGATTAGAGAACCGGCTTTACTGACGAGATGCGCATAACGATCGGCCGATCGTGATCGGAGCACCCCTATTTTTCACTAACCACACATAACATTTTTTTTTCTCAAAAACACAATCATGTACATACATGCTGCTCACATATTATTATAGCCCAGTTTGTGCTGATTACAGTGAGATTAGACTTTATTCATTTAGATATTTATAAGAAACTGAAAAAAAGCACAAATGTCAGGGCATGACAAAACTTCTCCAGCCCCCAAAAATACCCAGAGGGTTAAAGCATAAATTAATGAATTTTCAACCAGCTTTGTATTGTTACAGTTTCTCAGCATCGGTAGTAAATGAACAATGCATATTATATTTCCATGTTACCTTCCCTAAGATATCCTCATTTGTTTGTCAGCTAATGTCAGCCGATGGACTTTTAACAGCTCCAGGGCTTTTGCGAAAGCTACAGATTGTACTTCTGCACTTTCGTATCCTTGCTCACGGATATTCTGATCGAACTCTTTATATTATGGATGTTTACTCTTGTTTTATCTAGTTATGTTGCACCAATTAAAAAAATTAAATCTACTGCTTATACAGTCAACTTTTGTTAACAGATCATCTTGTCAGTAATGAATTATCTCTTTAAACAACTCTGACTCTTGCTTTTGTATTTTCATACACGATAATTGTTAGTTCTGCCCTGTTTAACGTCTGTAAATGCTATTACTGGATGTCACACATAACTCCATGCATAACCTGTCGTTGTCATTATAACCATCATAATGAAAACAATATTCCCTGTTTGTGGTTACTTTTATATTGCACTCTTTGGAAAAAGCAGAATGTGTGGTTATTTAATTTCAGTGCTTTTTTGTTTGCTCTCACAGAAGTATTTGTGATCGGCCTGCAGCACCATCTGTGAGGTGGAGCAGAACTCGTCCCCAAATCCTCTCTAAATGCTCTCCAGCATGGTGGACTACATGTGAAGCATCAGTGTCCTGGAGCAGAACGGGGAGAAGAGAGGATTTATCTGACGCGAGCAGACCGGCACAGAGACAATGTCATCCAACAGGGGCCAGAACACCCACGGGCTCAAACAGATTGGGCTGGACCAGATCTGGGATGACCTGAGAGCAGGAATACAGCAGGTCTATACACGCCAGAGCATGGCTAAGGCACGCTACATGGAACTCTATACGTATCTTGAAACGATGAATGGAGATTACAGTGGCCAGCACACTGAAAGGCTTTGTCTTGAATTTTGCGCTTGTAATGAGGATAAGACCTCGGCTAATGAGTCAAATCCACAAAATGGTTTGGGTTGCTGAAGTAGACATTCCATTGCTTGTTTCATTAATGTGCAAGCGATTGGATGGAGGGTATGCAGGGTTGTATTGGAATGCACTAGGCAGTGTTTGATATTGCTGTGAATGAGTGGTAATACTGTGCAGTGCAAAAGTACTTCAACTTTTTTTTCTGAAGCTGGGATTTATAAGTTGAATTCAGGCCCAAAAGGTTGTTTGGTGAAATTTCACAGAGGAAATCCAGTCATATTAGTGGGAAGCTGTGCAGTCGGGTGTTTTGTGTGGGTGAAAATTTGCTTAATCGAGTGTATTCGCCTGGTTGACCTTCAGAAAACTGCTTGGTTTGAAAGTGACTTCTGTATTTGCTGTGCTTTAAACACCACTACACTAAAGGCAATGAATCTTTTTTTGCATTATGTGGGGTGCTGATTAATCGTTCTTTAATATTACACAACATTCAGTTAGCTTCATAGAAATTTACTTCTTTTTTTTCTTCTTCTTTTTTTTTGATTGAATGCATATTATAGTTTTAGCTGGCCTGTTTGCTTTATATATATATATAAAAAAAAAAAAAATCAGTTCAAAAATTAGGTCTCAATTGACTTAAAACTAATTAATTGCATGGTATGCAAAATTACTTTGTAATCAATTGTTCAATTTTTAAGTTTCATTTATTTTCATGTTTTGTCTAATTGCTAAGATGCACATGGCCTTTTTCATTTCTGAAAGTTACTTTAAAAAATGTGAATGCTTTTAAATAATACTAGACAAACTATTTATTGATTGGTCTATATTAATTAAACCAGAGAATGGCTTAAACCTGTACTTGCCGAGAATTATATTACATTATATTAATGTTTCATTAAAAAGACATAACAATGTGGCTTTAGAAGTCATTACATTTTTTTATATCACCATGAAATGATGAGGCATGTTTCTTAATGAATTGCAAAACAATGCAAAATGAAAGTGCATGGTGTTATGAATTGGATTTGGCCCTTTTATAATCCCAGGCGTCTCCCAGCTCATGTGTGTTGCACTTTAGAGCTCTTCAAAGCAGTTTGTGTCTGGGAAATTTTAACTTTGACAAGGACATCTGTCCATTTTCAAATTAGCATTTTTGCATTTCACCCACTAGTGCCACATCAAACACCGGGATGTAATTACTCAGTTTCATCTGCCGCCCACAGCTGTCATTCTCCTCTGCATCTCCAGAAATGCGGTTTATTTGTCTGTGTGTGGCCCTGTGTGTAAAGAAGAGAACTTTCTGCTGTTAGTGCAGGTTTCTGCTCTGATCAGAAACTGAGTCTCAGCATGTAGTTTATAGTGTCAGAGTGCTTCTCACTGCAGCACAGAGGAGCTCATGGTTAGTGTTAAAGGTGTGATACTTGACTCTCAGAAAAGCTATTTAAATAGGTCTGGTAATCACAGTTTATGTGGTCATGACCTTTAACCAACTGCAATGAGACATAACCGCTGCAATAACTACACACCCATGTAGTGGACATGGAATATTGTTAACTTATTTCCGTCTTGAGAAACCTAAGAGTTTCTCTTGAGTAGATCAGTCTTATTAAAACAGAATTTTTCTCAAGGGTTTGAGCACTGACACTGTTAGCTCATTCTTGTTTAATATTGAGGAGCTGACCTATTGCTTTGATATTAGATGTTTTAAGTTTCTTGGAAGTTCCTGACATGTTCGAGAACACAGATTTATTAGATTATTAGGCTAATTCATGTATTTTTATTAATTTTTGTACACTAATTCAGCTACAAAGGTAAAGTTACTTGGCATCTGAAATCGAAAGCATCAGCATTATGGACTAGTGTCCTGTCAGTGTAGAAATGTGCTAATATATCTGTTTTGTAAGCTGTCTGTCATCTTTTACTCATTTACAATCTTAAGACTTTAACCTACCGTTCAGACATGTGTATAACTACTGTACCAGCGTGCACCAGTCTAACCAGGCCAGGGGTGCTGGCATCCCCCCCTCCAAACCCTCCAAAAAACCGGCCACACCTGGCGGGGCACAGTTTGTTGGACTTGAACTCTACAAAAGACTGAAAGAGTTTCTGAGGAGCTACCTGATGAATCTTCTCAAGGTAATAGCCTACAGTGTGATGGCGTGATACATTGGTGTCATGTTAAGGCAATTTTTAATAAGTATTTAAAGAAGCTGAAAGAACTTGAACGATTATCTATTTGGACATCATATGCTGCTACTGTGCATTGCAACAAAAATATGAAACTATTAAACTCTATATTATAATGTTGAATATTGGAATTGTATTTATTTCTTTTGGATTTGTTTTTTTTTAATTTACAGACACGGTATTTTTGCATTTAGCTTTAGCTATGGATATGGTTTGTTGTACTGAGTAATACACATTTTAGGAAGGTGTTTTATTTATTTATTTATATTTTGCCTTGCTATAATAGATAAGAGTGTGAGTTGTTGTCACTTCTCCAGTCCTCACTTCTTCTCCTGTGTCTCTCCTCCATCTTTGTGTCTGGCAGGCTGGAGAGGACCTGATGGATGAGAACGTTCTGAAGTTCTACACGCAGCAGTGGGAGGACTATCGCTTCTCCAGTAAAGTGTTAAATGGGATCTGTGCTTACCTCAACAGACACTGGGTGCGCCGAGAGTGTGATGAGGGCCGGAAAGGAATTTATGAAATCTACTCGGTAAGAGAAACGGCACATGCCCTTGATTCGTAGATTCCTTTTACCTTTCCACACATTGTGTTGATAAAACGTGGATTAATGGCTATACTGTCATTATGTATTAGCTCCACATATATTTAGCTATATTTATAGCCAGTGGTGTAATGTAATGAAGTTTTAATACGTGTGCGATCTGTGTATCACCAAATGACACACAGAGAAAGTGCACGCACGTGATTTATTGGTCTATTGAAAATTCAAGACATTCTAAATAGTAGACGGCAAAATGCTTCTGTTTGCTTTTTAAATGTATAGAATTTAATAGTTGACTTAATCTATATCACACAAAATACAGTTTTTCTGCAGATATCAGCATGATCAATTTAATATTTTGATGCATTGGCATTGAGCATTACTAAATCAATCAAGTTTGGCATAAAAATTGTTTAATAATATAATATAATTATAAATCGTTGTTGTTAGTGTTATAATTTAGATTTTTGTAGTTAACTGTATAATATTGGTAATAATTGTTGTTATTATCATACAACTAATCTTATTACTTATTAAATCGTTTTTTTTTTTATCATAATAAAGCAGTAGGCTAGTGTCTCATTGCTGTAAGAAACAGTAATCTAATAATTTGTCTCCTTCCCAGCTTGCTTTGGTCACTTGGAGAGAGTGTTTGTTCAGACCTCTGAACAAGCAGGTGAGTTATGTTTCTATGCAATTCATTATATTCCATTTGTACGATATTTGTTTCTTATATTTTCATCAGACGTATTCATCAGAATTTAAATTCCCCTGTCTCTTCTTTTGAATAGGTGACAAATGCTGTGTTAAAACTCATTGAGAGGGAGAGAAATGGCGAGACTATAAACACCAGACTCATCAGTGGAGTGGTGCAGTCCTACGGTGAGTGTGACCACCTTACATTCACATCTGTCCTATGCTGTTGTCCCTTAAGTGTGTTTCCTGAGTTGTTTGGGTGTCTGGACCTTTGAAGCCTCATGTTGTGATTTGATTTGTCTTTTCCAGTTGAGTTGGGCTTGAATGAGGATGATGCGTTTTTGAAGGGGCCGACGTTAGCAGTTTACAAGGAGTACTTTGAGACCCAGTTTTTGGCTGACACAGAGCGCTTCTACACACGGGAAAGCACAGAGTTCCTCCAGCAAAACCCTGTTACTGAATACATGAAAAAGGTCAACCAGAGTTCAAATTCAAGTCGGATATTATAATGTAAATTGCTGTGGATTTTATGGGAAATTTGGTTTTGTTCCGTTTCTTATGTGTGCAGGCAGAGGCTCGGTTGCTGGAGGAGCAGCGGCGGGTGCAGGTGTATCTCCACGAGAGCACACAAGACGAGCTGGCTCGCAAGTGTGAGCAGGTCCTCATCGAGAAACACCTGGAGATCTTCCACACTGAGTTCCAGAACCTTCTAGACGCTGATAAGAATGAAGGTCAGTGCTGCAGTGTCCCCTTCAATCAAGCAGTATATTCTCTGAGACCTCAAACCTCAACGTTTGACTGTCAGTACATGTTGTGTGTGATTACAGATCTCGGTCGGATGTATAACCTTGTTTCCCGGATTACGGACGGATTGGGCGAGCTCAAGAAACTCTTGGAGTCCCACATTCATAATCAAGGGCTGGCTGCCATCGAGAAGTGTGGAGACTCGGCACTCAATGTGAGTCATGTTACAGCATAATGCCACAGTATTTTTGGCCTTTAGCAGCTGCTTTGGAGAGGAATTAAAAATGACATTGATATAACTTTTCTGAAACTGTGTCAAACCTGTGCTAAACCTGAATTTCCTGAACTTGGACCCTCACTTCATTGTATAACAGGTCTATTCTTACCATGACAATAGTTATTTGTCTAACTAGGCTCCTGGCAAAATGTTCTGTCTTCTGGCTATACACAATTGTGTTTCAAAGATATGACTCAACTTTGTTTTATGTAACCCATTCAGAGGAAATCAAGTGCCACTTTGTTGACGCCAGACCCAGAAATATTTAACTCTGTGAATAGTGGATATCTTTGGATATGTGTTTTCTGGTATATCTGTTCCATGCCGTTCCTGTCATCTCTTAATTTGATCAGAGCTTGAACTGCCACTACTTGTTTTCAGGATCCCAAAACGTACGTGCAGACGATCTTGGATGTTCACAAGAAATACAATGCTCTCGTCATGTCGGCATTCAATAACGATGCTGGGTTTGTGGCAGCACTCGATAAGGTTTGTGATCTCTGTTAAAAGTCCGTTTCGAGCTATAGTGTTTATGATGTAACTTTCCCACTGTGATCTGTGCTGCTCTCCAGGCCTGTGGGAGATTCATTAATAATAATGCGGTAACAAAGATGGCGCAGTCCTCTAGCAAATCTCCTGAGCTTCTGGCCAGATACTGTGACTCCTTACTGAAGAAGAGGTGAATCGTCTTATTCATTTTCCCGATCTGTTAACATGTGAATCTCTAATTCGTCAGCCAGAAATGACAATGAAATCCAGTGAACGTCTGGTACGTTATTGCAAACACATCGGTTTATGTTCTAGGATGGATTTGAGGCTTGAATATTTGAATACAGTATTCTGACCGAAAAATGAAAAAGAAGCTGCTTCTTTTAGGAAAACGTCATGAGAAAGATTTTATATGTGAAATTTTATCAACAAATATTCCAGTGCACAAGCTGTAAGATGAAATTTGATGATATAACTGTCTAGGAAAGCTTGTATGCTTTTAGTGTTCAGCAGTTCCAGGAATCCACGTAACACAGATGATTATACCGAGTGTGTTTCGTTTAGTTCAAAGAATCCAGAGGAGGCTGAGCTAGAAGATACTCTCAACCAAGTGGTGAGTTTCACTGTCCTCCACTGAGATTACAGATCAGATTTGAAAAGTCCTTTAGTGTGTCAGGGAGCTCTTACTTGAATTCATAACACTTGAGCTATTCATATTTGCTCCATTTATTAATGTGTTGTTAAATGCAACCATATCGAGTAAGGTGTTTTTTTTTTTTTTTTTTTCTCTTCACAGAATATTTTTTTGTACGGATTGTTGTGTGTGTACATTATATATATATATATATTAGGGGTGTAACGGTTCACAAAATTCACGGTTCGGTTCGATACGATACACTGATGTCACGGTTCGGTTCGGTTCGGTTCGATACGTTTTAGATACAGCAAAATGTAAAAACATCTCAACTTTTTAGAATGCCGCAAGCGCACCGCGGGTCATGTGACAAGAACCAACCAATCAGCTTCATCCTTTCCCGTAACAACGTTGAGAGCTCAGCCAAGATGAAGGATCAGCTGATCATAGTTGTATATGGATTGCAATTTTGAAATAAATTTAGTAGCAGAGCTACTGCAAGCGATTTTTAGAGCTGCAAATCCATTTATCCTTCGCTGAAATTTCCGCGTCTCATGGAGAGAGCACGTCATTGTTGCTTAGCAAAGACAGACGCCTCATGAGCGGAGGAGAAAGCGGCGCGACTAGCGTTTTCCACGCGTTTTTAGGCACGATATGTGAACGGCCCCTAAGGCGCTCGCTCACTCAGCACGCGCTGAAGACTCGTTGCAAAATGTCTAATGCATTTAACAGACCAGAAATATAAGATCCTAAAATAACCAACAGGTCTGGTGTTTGGGTTGGATTCCCTGTAAGCTATAGTTTCTAAATGCTGCAGGGATAGTTTGCTGCGTGCATGTTTCTCCTTTTTTTCGTCTTTTCCCAGATAGTACTGACGCATATATCCCAGATATTTCCGCTGGTGTTTTTTTTGTTTTTTGTTTTTTTTGTATTCCCGCTGGTGTACCCTGTCATGTTGCAGATGCGACATACCGTTGTTTTTTTATCCACCACTCTCTTGCCATCACCATTATAGCTTAAAGGGAATCCAAAGTGCACCCAAACACCAGACCTGTTGGTTATTGGAGGATCTTCTATTTCTAGTCTGTTAAACGCATTGGCTATTTTGCAACGAGCCTTCAGCGCGTACTGAGTGAGCGAGCGCCTGCTGAGTAGCCTAACATAAACATATAAGATGGTGTTTTTTTCTTCTTCGGGAGTGTCAGGGGCGTTGCCTGTTACGTTGTTTGGGTTATTGGGCTACCTTGATGAACGCATATCATTATATTTCTCTCTCTCTTTTTTTTTTTTTCAAATATAATTAATTACTCCAACGAACCGTTCGGTATACATAATGCGTACCGCGTACCGAACCGAAAGCGTCGTACCGAACGGTTCAATACGAATACGCGTATCGTTACACCCCTAATATATATATATATATATATATATATATATATATATATATATATATATATATATATATATATATATATATATATATATATATATATATATATATATATATATATTATTTTGGTTATTTGACGTTTCTTATATCAAAAATTATTTAGTAAGGTGTTTTTTATTTTTATTTTCTTCACAGAATATTTTTTTGTACGGATTGTTGTGTGTGTACATTATATATATATATATATATATATATATATATATATATATATATATATATATATATATATATATATATATATATTATTTTGGTTATTTGACGTTTCTTATATCAAAAATTATTTAGTAAGGTGTTTTTTATTTTTTTTTTCTTCACAGAATATTTTTTTGTACGGATTGTGTGTGTGTACATTATATATATATATATATATATATATATATATATATATATATATATATATATATATATATATATATATATATATATATATATATATATATATATATATATTATTTTGGTTATTTGACGTTTCTTATATCAAAAATTATTTTGCATAATTCTAATTAATGCACACACATAATTGACTTTTGTCTGCCTGGTCAAAGAACTTGTCAAGAAAGATTATTGCTTTCATTCTCCTATTGATGTGATCGGCTCATTGTGCACTTTATACATACAGTACACATATTTAATTAATTTAATGTGAATGTGTGACTGATTGCATTCTCCAACATCCTTCATCATCAGATGGTGGTTTTCAAGTATATTGAGGATAAAGACGTGTTCCAGAAGTTCTATGCCAAGATGCTGGCCAAGAGACTGGTGCACCAGAACAGTGCCAGCGACGACGCCGAGGCCAGCATGATCTCCAAACTCAAGGTCTGTGCACTAGATGGCTCACTTCACTGCTTCTCATTTATCTCTAGTAGATGCTTTACACCTTTCTTTTCTTCTGTCCAACCTCAGCAAGCGTGCGGTTTCGAGTACACCTCCAAACTACAGCGCATGTTTCAGGACATCGGCGTCAGCAAAGACTTGAATGAGCAATTCAAAAAGCACCTTTCAAACTCGGAGCCTTTGGACTGTAAGTGTTTCATACATCTGACAGTGTTTATCATTTAACATGCATGCGGTCATTACTGATGAACATAATCCGGCTCTGTCTGTCTCGCAGTGGATTTCAGTATCCAGGTTCTGAGCTCTGGCTCGTGGCCGTTCCAACAGTCTTGCACATTCGCTTTACCATCTGAGGTGAGATGCTCGGATGCTTAACCCTGTAATTTTCCAAAGCCTTCACACCCTTCCACGAGCTGGGAATAATGTGTGATTACACTTCCAGTTGATGATAGTTTTTCAACGCCTTTGTTTTTCACAGTTGGAGCGCAGTTACCAAAGATTCACAGCTTTTTATGGAAGTAGACACAGCGGGCGGAAGTTGACATGGCTTTACCAGCTTTCCAAAGGGGAACTGGTCACCAGCTGCTTCAAGAACAGATACACTCTGCAGGTTTGTGTCTTCTTCATGCTAGTGGTAGTTCATAGCATGTTCTGGGACTCGTTAAAGAGCAGGTCATATGGGGTTTCATAGGCGTTTTTTTGCAGTTTGTTATGAAGAGTTGTCTTAATGAGTCGCCATATTTTCGAATCTTCCAACTGTTACCTATGTACGTCACAAGCTTAGACATTTGCATAACCGAGGGGACTCCAACACAATATTAGGATACTTTAAAATGCCATATGACCTGCGCTTTAAGAAGGTTGTAGGACTCGGATGGCACAAGTGTCAGCATGAGTTTGTGTCGTGTCTCCGCAGGCCTCCACCTTCCAGATGGCCATCCTGCTCCAGTTCAACACGGAGAACAGCTACACCGTCCAGCAACTGGCCGACAGTACACGGATCAAAATAGTGAGTGCAGTGCCATTGCTTTATATCCCCTTAACAGCATTCACGTCAGTCAATCAGTACACTATGATCTCCAGCTCATATTAAATTCATACTTGGGACAAAAGGAAACCACAGCAGAAACAGCGGGTTCGTCTGTTAAAAATCACAAGTATTTAATTTGATAAGCTTTTTTTTTTTAAAGCCTGTCATTTTTGACCGGGAACACGTGTAACAAGGTTGGGGGAAAAAACTAAAAAGATTAATCTAATTAACTATCAATTATTTTTATTCCACCTGAAATATCTCATTACAGAAACTATTTTTTTTCTAAGATATTTTAAACCACGTTTATTTAAAACATTGTGAAAATTCGTAATTTTAGCAATGCATTTTAGTTTTTGTGTGTGCGTTTTGTTTTTATGTTTTCCTCATTTAATGTTTTTTTTTTTTTGCGTTTTACAGGATATTTTGATTCAGGTCTTGCAAATCCTGTTGAAATCAAAGTTGCTGGTAAGTGTTGAAACCTAGTTGCTTATAGGATCCTATAAATGTATATTTGCAGTTTTTTTGAGTTTTTTTGAGAGTACTATTATATTTATCATAAATTCTAAAAACGAAAAAAATGATTTAGATGACTTTTTTTTTTTTTTTTAGGTCTTGGAAAATGAGAACGCAAATATAGATGAAATGGACTTCAAGCCTGAAACACTAATCAAACTTTTCTTGGGCTATAAGAAGTAAATGCATTTTCTTACTGTTTCATGATCGATCTGCACAGTATACACTAATAATTGACTTTGAGCAACATTTAAAAAATAGTACATACTAGTATTTCTAAATATTGTTAGGATTGTACATTTGTCATCTGCCTATCTACACTCTCCTGTTTGTGCGCAGTAAGAAGTTACGGGTGAATATCAATGTGCCAATGAAGACAGAGCAGAAACAAGAGCAGGAGACGACACACAAGAATATTGAAGAAGACCGAAAGCTCCTCATACAGGTAATAAAAATAAACTATAACAATCCCTTGAAGCTGAAATAAAATATTCTTTTGAGTCTATCTGTCTAATGATGTTGTGTACAGGCGGCTATCGTGAGAATCATGAAGATGAGGAAAGTTTTAAAGCACCAGCAGCTTTTGGCCGAAGTGCTGAACCAACTTTCCTCACGATTCAAACCTCGTGTTCCTGTCATTAAGGTAACAGGACTGTAGCGCGCTGCTATTTGACTACTTAAGAAGCCTTCATTTGAAATATTAAAATGCGACTTATTTGTTTTTCAGAAATGCATTGACATTTTGATAGAGAAGGAATACCTGGAACGTGTGGATGGGGAAAAAGACACGTATAGTTACTTGGCCTAACAGTGTCCTTTTGAGGAATAAAAACCCAGACAAACAGAGGATTCTCTCTTAAAGATCTCGAGTCATTATTGCCGAGTAGGACAATGTGACGCTGGACTTTTCCCTTTAAACCCAGACTGCTAAAGCGGCCGATCTTTGTCTTTATGCCCTTAAGATGCTCAGGATTGCCATTTACTTTTTAATGTGTAAATATTGAACATTAAACTATGCTCATAGTGGGACCCAGAGTCAGGGTTGCATGCTAATGACTATCATTATGAAAATACATAATGCTGATTAATTTAATTTGTAATTATAATTACTTTTGGAAAACTGACAGATAAAAAAACAAAGGCTGTTGGTTGCAGACAGAAATACCTATAACTAAGAGGTAAGAGTATGCTCATTTCAGACCGGCTGTTTAGAGTTGCATTGTTCCCAGCCACGAGAATGTTTGTATAGTGCAGTTCATTTTATAATTGTCATGAATAAACATAATTTTTCTTTATGCGTTCTCAGTGCTAGGTTTTCTCGTTTATATTCTTGATCGAGTGGCTGAGCTGAATTTCTAGCTTATATTACTTAAACAGTACAGCAGACAATTATTTTTAATGTTTATTGAATCACATTTAACAAGTCCCTGTAAACAATTCAACAGCACCTTGAACACATGGAGATGGAGTGGTCAAAAACATCTCAAAGAAAGAGTAGAAACAAGAGGGAAGTAACAGGTTCAGGAGGAGAAATATGGATTCAAATGAGCAAAACAAAACGATCAACCTCTTAAGTGACAACCCCAAATATTCACTAGACAAATCACAGCAAACGATAGCCATCAATAAATTATGAATCTTGTTTATATGCTTACAATAAATAGGGACTGGTATTATTGCTTTGATTTTACAATATCCCATGTTCAGGGAAAAAAAAGTGATTGTTTTCACCTAACCAGGGATGAGAAGAGCACCTTAATCCAATCTCTTTACATTTAGTGACGCCTAAAGTTCATAGCTGCAACTGTCTGAATAAACATGAATGTACAGTAGGGAATAAAGTGTTACCTGATTCAACTCCATTTGAAACCTTTGTTCATGCATACAACAATTTGAGTACACCAACAGTTTAAGAAATCTAATTCAACAATCCATTCAGTGTTCTTTACAAGGCACCGCAATAATATGATACTGAGTCTACCCCTCCTTACATGAATCAAGTTGTTTTTTTTTTTTTTACAGTAACTGCATTGGCACCACAGGATGCACTTAATACGTCTGCAACATGGTTCTGGAGAGATTAACATGCAAAGCAGTGACCGTGGCTTTGGTTTCCATGAACAAACCTTAAAACGGTGGTGACTGTATGGATAGATGTTGTTGCATTACAAACGTACAGCCAGTTTTAAATGTGAAATTTGGTCCAAAGGTGTAGAAGAAACTGTCAGAATAACTTAAAAAACACCTACAATCCAGATACAAAACAATGGCCCATTATAAAATGACTCCCTACTAAAACCTCACCTGTAAACATGACAGAATGTTCAAGTTACTATCAGAAAGTGTATCCCAGAGTCAGCCTGTTGGTTGAGCTTTTTTTTTTTTTTTTTTAAAGGAAGTCTTCAAAAATGCCACTGTTAAAAGCTTTGCCCTTGTCTTATAAAACTGTATTTGAAATGCATGTGGAGAGAGAATTCCTGAAGAGTGTAAGGCATTTGTTGAAGGAGGTAGATGGCTTTATGGAATTTCCATTTCACGTTCAATGCCTACGTATTTCAGAGCATCAGCTTGACTGTATCTAAAAGAGAACCGGAAACAGGTTAGATGGTTCAAAATCACCTCAAAGAAAATAAATAAATTGCATTAATTCCAAGAACACACCTCTGCACCATAAATATATTTTTTTCTTTTTTTTTTCTTTTTTACCTGTAGTCAAAGAACAGTTCCTCTCCAGTCTGTATGGCTCTCTTAGCAAATATGCCAATCCTGTGATCCCCGTTAACCATCATCACTGTGGAGATGGACAGGAACAGATCATGACATCACATTTTACACACAAGATCCTTTTAGAACAAGCTTCTGAGTGACTTACCCTTTGCATAGCAGTTGGGGTTTACAGAATGGTTGGCAAACCTGATCTTGTTTCCTTTCCTAGTTGCATCAACAACAAAATCTGTGGGTGAAAGGGGGGAGTTTGCCAGTCAGAGAAGGGGAGTGTGAACAGTGAACATTTGCAAGATAGAGGTTAGTTACCATTGTTAAGGTTGAACAGGAAGCTGCACATGTATTTGTCATACACCTTGCCTCTGCGGTCTGCCTCATCCTGGGAGATGATCTAGAAGGAAAAACAGAAACACGTCACGTAAAAAGGAAACTTCACTGGACGTTATGTAGACTTGATGTTGATTTTTTTTTTACATCTCACCTCCCCACAGTACTCGGAGATGAACTCATTTTTCTGAACTGGCTCTTTGATGAAGATTCCCCATCCGGCCACATCAGATGGAGCCAGCAGCAAGTGCTTAAAAGAAGAAATGGCATTATTAACCAAGAAAAGAGGGTTTATCACAACAGTCTATTCATTTTATATTTAAAATTTGTGTCTTGTTTAGATTTGTGAAAAAATGACATGCATCTTCATGCTGATGTGTGACAAATTAATAAATACCTTCTTTGCTCCTCTCTGGATGCTACAGTTCTTGCAGGAGACATTTTTACTGTCCCAGTGTTCAGCCGCCCCACAGGTGAGACACAGGTCAGGGTCACACTCTCGTACAGCCAGGTAACAGGGGCACTGCTTGGTGTTACACTGCGCCTTACAGCGGCAGCCTGGAAACCGGTTCTGACCTGTACAGATTGAAATATGTAGTTAAGAAATTACTCCTGGTTCTAGACCTGACTTTTTCAAATCAATCATGACTGTTATAAAAGAAAACACTTCATATGAATGCAATAACTTCACCTCCAGTACCTTGATTTCCCTACATTCAGTGCCAATAATTTTAATGCAATAGTTCTACTGAAACGCTCTCTTCTACAAAACAACTGATTTAAAATGAAATGGTTTTAACTTTCTAAGACCAAACCTCCAGATAATTTTCCAGTGTTTTAGTGTAAACTGGGTGTGACATTGATGTTGCATACATGAGCTGCCTGACTGGTGATGATCTGTGTGTCTATACACTCACATTCTGAGCTACACTGGCAAAACTTCTCACAGAAGTTTTGGGCAGTGACACAAGGGCAAGAACTGTCACACGGCTGGCGTGGGTGGTCACATGGCTGGTAGTTGTACACATGATTGGAAGAGCCATCTGCAAGAAGAAATTTCACATATAAAAACATTTATGCTTTTGCAATTTACTTTCACAATTAAATCTTTCTATCTAAACGTATGAGCTAGCCTCTAACTCAAAGACACAAACCTTTCTTTAGTTGAATTTTCCGACAATGAGTGGCCCACAGTCTAGAAGAACCAAGGAAAGCACAACAGGTTATTACATATGATGATATCATAATGAAATTTTCATGGTCGCAATTCATTTCTAACGCTTTTACCACACAATACATTATGATATTGAAATGTATTTGCAAAAACAAGTGTCATCAAAGTATAACATGTTTAATAACTTTCTTATAACAAAGAAACTGAACATTTAAATACAATAAACCATAATACAGTATTGTTCAAAATAATAGCAGTACAATGTAACCAACCAGAATAATCAAGGTTTTTAGTATATTTTTTATTGCTACGTGGCAAACAAGTTACCAGTAGGTTCAGTAGATTGTCAGAAAACAAACAAGACCCAGCATTCATGATATGCACGCTCTTAAGGCTGTGCAATTGGGCAATTAGTTGAAAGGGGTGTGTTCAAAAAAATAGCAGTGTCTACCTTTGACTGTACAAACTCAAAACTATTTTGTACAAACATTTTTTTTTTCTGGGATTTAGCAATCCTGTGAATCACTAAACTAATATTTAGTTGTATGACCACAGTTTTTTAAAACTGCTTGACATCTGTGTGGCATGGAGTCAACCAACTTGTGGCACCTCTCAGCTGTTATTCCACTCCATGATTCTTTAACAACATTCCACAATTCATTCACATTTCTTGGTTTTGCTTCAGAAACAGCATTTTTGATATCACCCCACAAGTTCTCAATTGGATTAAGGTCTGGAGATTGGGCTGGCCACTCCATAACATTAATTTTGTTAGTTTGGAACCAATACTTTGCCCGTTTACTAGTGTGTTTTGGGTCATTGTCTTGTTGAAACAACCATTTCAAGGGCATGTCCTCTTCAGCATAGGGCAACATGACCTCTTCAAGTATTTTAACATATGCAAACTGATCCATGATCCCTGGTATGCGATAAATAGGCCCAACACCATAGTAGGAGAAACATGCCCATATCATGATGCTTGCACCTCCATGCTTCACTGTCTTCACTGTGTACTGTGGCTTGAATTCAGAGTTTGGGGGTCGTCTCACAAACTGCCTGTGGCCCTTGGACCCAAAAGGAACAATTTTACTCTCATCAGTCCACAAAATGTTCCTCCATTTCTCTTTAGGCCAGTTGATGTGTTCTTTGGCAAATTGTAACCTCTTCTGCACATGCCTTTTTTTTAACAGAGGGACTTTGCGGGGGATTCTTGAAAATAGATTAGCTTCACACAGACGTCTTCTAACTGTCACAGTACTTACAGGTAACTCCAGACTGTCTTTGATCATCCTGGAGGTGATCATTGGCTGAGCCTTTGCCATTCTGGTTATTCTTCTATCCATTTTGATGGTTGTCTTCCGTTTTCTTCCACGTCTCTCTGGTTTTGCTCTCCATTTTAAGGCATTGGAGATCATTTTAGCTGAACAGCCTATCATTTTTTGCACCTCTTTATAGGTTTTCCCCTCTCTAATCAACTTTTTAATCAAAGTACGCTGTTCTTCTGAACAATGTCTTGAACGACCCATTTTCCTCAGCTTTCAAATGCATGTTCAACAAGTGTTGGCTTCATCCTTAAATAGGGGCCACCTGATTCACACCGGTTTCTTCACAAAATTGATGACCTCAGTGATTGAATGCCACACTGCTATTTTTTTGAACACATCCCTTTCAACTAATTCAACTAATTGCCCAATTGCACAGCCTTAAGAGCGTGCATATCATGAATGCTGGGTCTCATTTGTTTTCTGAGAATCTACTGAACCTACTGGTAACTTGTTTGCCACGTAGCAATAAAAAAATATACGAAAAACCTTGATTATTCTGGTTAGTCACATTGTACTGCTATTATTTTGAACAATACTGTATATGTATAATGTATAATTAAAAAAAATTCACACAGATTGAAGTGCAAAAGAAATTCTAAAAACCAATAGGTAACACTTTACAATAAGATCTCATTAACTTAACTAATGCACTAACGTTAACAATTAGCAAAAGCTACAGTTATTAATCCTTGTTAAAAAAAAAAAAAAAAAAAAATTTTCTTTTAATGAAAAAAAGAGTTGATTAAATAACATTAGCAACTTTTGATTTTAAAGTGTTATTAATATTGAAATGAACGTTTAGAAAAAAAAATTATTGGCTGTTTGTGTTTAACTAATGAATTAACTAAAGTTAACTAATGGGGCCTTAGTGTAGTGTAAAGTGTTACTGGAAAAAAAAAAAACATCTAGGGCATGTTGTAGTCCAGATTAAAATGTAAAAAAGGCTTAAGTATTTGGTGATGTGATGAACACCATATCAAATCCACAAATTTGAATGGCTGTTTAAATCACATGTATACATTTAAAAAGGTTTCAGAAAGAAGTGCTTCTTTGTGTCCGGGGTATCAGCTTCTTTCTGTTGTTCAGAGTCAGCTGCTGTCAGAGAGTGAATGTGCGCTTTCATTCAGCGCGTCATGCGCTTTTCATCAGTGCATTGTGACCAGTTGATAGGAAAATTATTCTTAAAATGCATTTTGAAAAAAATATTAATAATTTTTTATAATTCACTGTATAAAATCGTAGTCAGAATCTTAAAAATATCACTTTGAACACACACCTGTGTTTCCTTTTCTTCTTCCTTTGAGGAGTGTTTTCATCCACCGTAGGTGCTCGTGCAATGATGCTAGATTCTTTTACCCTGAATTCATAAACCTGACAAAGCCCAAAATGAGAAAAACTACTAAAACATACATCATGGTTTGTGGTAACTTGTAATTACCAGGTACTCAAAAATAATTCCACAGATATTATGCACAGTTGTTTAGCATTTAACGGTATTATAAACACTGAAATATGTAATGTAATTGCATAAAGCTTCAGGTGTGTGTACCTGTCTGCAGGTCTTTGTGCCGATGAGTCTGGCAATAGCACAGAAGTTGTCATAGTAAGTGCCAATGAGCACTCTGAAGAGAGAGGCCTCAGCACCACTCCAGTCCACATTCTCAGGAGGCTCTGAGCTCAACTTCAGCTTCACTGGAGTCTGACAGCGGGAGTTCGCCTCTGTACAAAATAAATAAATAAATTAGTCGATGGAAATAAAATTTAAAATAACAGGAAACCTTAAGGAAACATTATCATTGCTCAAAAACAAGAATATAAAATCAATGGTGACTTTATTTATGATTTTCATGTTTGACAGCACCCAATAAAATATATAGGGATGCAAATCTTGTCACCTTTCAATGAAATTGGCCTTTTTTTTTTTTTTTAACAATACCCATACACCAATTCTGGATCCACTCGAAGTCAGTGGTTTTCAAACTCCCCTTTGTGTTTTTGTATTCATGTTCTGATTTCGGGTTACAAAACCACACGTTTCTATTTACATGCGTTTAACAGCGTTAACGGTTGTAGCCAGTCGCAGGCATGTCTGTTGAAAGCAGTGTTTATTGTAGGTTAGTCAAAATCCAACCTGATCTAATCGGTTTTCCAAAGTTATCACAGTTATCACTCACAGATCTTCCTATTACAATAAAAGAAAAAGAAAGCATACACTGTGTAAACAAGATATTCACTGGTGTAGTTAACTATTGATTATATCTGGAGTATTCACACGATTAAGCTCCTTTTAAGGGAAGAGCCCTTTGCTTGGTTTCTCTACAAATTAAATCTATATGTCAAAATATTTAATGCATTATTTAATTATACCATTAATAATTAACTTAATTGTAGTTAATTAACCCTACTAGGCTGTTGGAGTCTGGGCATATTCATTTATTTATTTTAAAATGACATGAGACTTTGACTGAAGTAAAGCAAGTGCAGGAAGTTACACTTTATAATAAATCCAAAGGCAAGACATGGAAAAAAAAAAAAGTGAAAATGGCTAATGAGCTAACAGAGCTAATGAGTGATTCTCTGCTGCCATCTACTGGATATAATGGTCATTTCATGGCATTTTCTTGGTTTTCCACCAGGAGACAATTTTTTCCATGTCTTCATGAATGAAAGTAAACCTTTAAAGTGAATTGTTAGTAGATTAAAAAAAAAAAAACGCTTTAAAATAAACATTAATGTAGGGTTTTATTTCTGGGGGATATGAGGGGTGCGTGCCTCACACCCATGATGAGTTTGCATTCCTGAATATTACACGGATATATTTTCATAGACACTCAATCTCTACCTGAGGAGCTGGTGGTCTCATCCTTTTTATCATCATCATCTTTATCGTTACAGTCGTTTCCATCCGCCCCTCCCTCTCGGTCGCTATCTGTGTCTTTAGTCTCATTATTAACTGTTGGTGTGCTGGGTCTGCTGTTGCTGTTTGGGAGTCTTCCTCTGCGTCTGCCCACTGTGCGCTTAGAAGGGGTCTTGGCACGTTCAGCAATCACACCTGCTGGGTATTCCCTGACCATGCCATCCTAAAGAGATATGTATGGCAGGGTTATTCACATAGAGTGAAAGCCAGAATTAAGCAGCACTTGAAAAGATTAGCAATTTTTTGTAAAAGCTGTGTGCAAACCCTTTCAGTCAGAAATCATGACTGCACTTGCCGTTTTGTGCCATATCAAACCACACAAACAAATCAAGCCTTCAGGCTTAACAATAGCTTTTATTTTGGAAGGAGTGGAGAAATGCACTTGCCTGAACCATATACATGTAGCAATAAATGCCACATGGTTTGCCATCCACCAGATTCTCCATGTTCTTACGCTTGTACGTGTTTGGAGTTGCATGAAATGCTGTAAATCAAAAGAGGAATCAGTTTATAGAAATGCAATCTAAAATAGTTGATTTTTATTGATAAAGAACAGCAATTTGTCGAATCACTGCTTACGGTGAAGGAAACAGTCGTATTTGAAGCAACGCCTGCAGAAGAGTGTATGGAAGGAGTGCAGACTCTGCTCTCTTTGCACCGATTTAGCATTTGGACCATCGATGTTGGGGGTGCATTCAGGAGGAAGAGCCCCTGGGAGCTGCTGCTCAGTGAGTTCTTTATATCTGCAAAAAGAACATACATCTCAAAACATGATCACTACCCATAAAATTGCAATGCAAATACAAGCTTCACATTATTTTCCATTTAAGTTAATCATAACCATTGGAAGTTCTTATTCAGAGTTGTTTACTAACATACTTTTCTTTGAGTTCTTCAGTTGAACCTTTATCAGGAAACATGGAAGAAATGGCTTCAAAGATTTTATCAGAGGGAAACTTTTTTGATCCATCATTGTTGAGACCTGTTGCATACAAAAAGAAAAAGACAGATTTTGTTATTGAAAATTGAACTGTATAATAAAATGTAATGTGCACCATGTAATAAAATGCCTGCTCATTGTCAGCACTAAAGGGCATGAGATTTGTATGAAAAACAATACCTGAATTAACTTAAATCCCAAAACACATACAATTCTAAAGTACTAACATATGTAACATGTTTGATGCACACTGCTGTAAATCTCTGGAGTTTGTTAATAAATAAATGGGTGGAGCTTAATATATTTTAATTGTATCAAAGTGTTAAAAAGTCACTAAAAAAAAACATTTAATTTTTCTTACTCTCAGAATTCAGATGGTCCTTGTGAGTGTCTTCAGCATCATATTTTCCATCACAGAGGTCCATCTTCTCAAACTTGCAATCATGCTGATCCTCCTCTTCATCATCCTCCTCCTCATTATCACTGTACTGATTGAGTGCACTCACTAGCTCCACAAAGATCTCATCATTTATGAAGCCACACTCTAGACACAAAACAGAAAGAAGTCAATACTGCTGAAATGTTAGTTCTGCTTAAGTAGATAATTGTGAATCAATTCTAAAAACTGTCATTATTTAAATGATCAGTTCAGTTGAGCATTAAAATAAAATGTTGAACGGTTTCCCCACTTTTAATATTTTCATTTTTGGGGGACATATTTATTTAAAACACTAACCAGCTCAAATCTTATAAACCAGAAAAAAAAAAGATCCCTGACCTCTATCTCCATGAACTTTTCCATCGTAATTTTTAATAAGCTCTTCAATGAAAGTGCCATCTTGATCAAGGATTTCATCACCCATGTAAGGGATGTTATGCAATACAGTCTCATCCTCAACCTAAAACAAAATAGAAGATTAAGAGCAAGTGTGTTTTTTTTTAATACATTGCAAACATTAGAAATTTGGTTTTACCATAAAATTTTGCTGGAGTGGAGACCATGAGTACATGACTGGCACAGAGGCCACAGCGTTCAGTGTTTTGAGAGGAATGACTTGTCTGGAGAACTCAGAGAAGCCACTGTCAACAGTGCACTGCAAAATATTTCAGTCATGTTAGATTAAAAGTCTATATACTAATATAATTTTAGGATAATAAAGCATTTACTTTAAATGAATTTAATAATTAAAACACTAATAGATTTTGAGATGCACATGCAGTTTAGGAGTCTGAATTAGAGGATTTGTTCAAACCTCTCTAGTCCCTCGCAAGGAGCTCACAGGGGTCATAATATGAACAGGTTGTATCCGTGTCAGTTTCCATTCCTGGTTCAATATGTCTGTACGCTCCAATATCTTCTGTCTGTTGGAGTTGAACATGCTCTGTCCAGTAAGAAAACACATTTCAATGTTAGATCATCCAATAGACAGACAGGTAACCGTTGTTCTCATGACTATTTTTATCATTTGTGAAAAAAAAAAAAAAAAAAAAGTGTTGTACATAATGACAGTGCATTTGCATTGTCCATATCTCATGACACCTAAAAGCTTGACCAACACAAAACTCTATACGAGCAGCTTAATGTCTGCTCATGGATCACCTTGACCTCGTCTGCCCTCCTGAAACGTTTGAGCTGCCGCAGTCGCATGTACTCAGACTTCACTCTCCGTCTCCAGCAAACAGGGCCCCTCTCCGATTTCTTCCCAGTCAATCCCATGGCTTCCCTATACACATACAGTAAAGTATATGGCTTTAGATTTCATTATAGACTAATACAGAAATAAAATAGAAACATACAACATCAGGGCTCAACAATAAGGACTACCAAGCATGAAAGACGCTCATGACAGTTGATGGATTCTATATCGGCGAACTTTGTAGCTTTAACAATGATTAATCTATATTTAAATTATACAGTGGAGTAGAAATGCAACTATCGACTGGATATTTTTGGTTTTATTTGAGAGATCTCCGTTTTGTGCTTGCACACAATCTGCATCGCAATACATTTTTCAAAACAATTTCTGTGGAAATATTGTTAATATTAGTCTATAAGCAGCCATTAACGCTGAAGACTGATGAAAGAGAAAATAGGTTACTGCAGCAGGCAGAGCAAGATCACCGTTCACGATGCATGGAACATAGTTAGAAAATCCTAAATATGGAATTTTATATGGATGTGTTTCTGATGGGAACGGACTGTTTTCGGAAAAGTTTGCATGGTTTTTTCTTTTCATCTTGGCTTGGCATAACGCCTTTAAAGTCGCGCTAATGCGCTGCTTTGTCTACAGCCGTAACCAAGTAAACGATCCTGTTCCATGAGTGCCACCTGCTGGCAGAGAGTGAAAGTGTGTCATTCAGCCCGTCTGCTGTTTTGGTTTCATGCCAGTGTTTTATGTAGCATAATTTTATAAAAGCTACGATTTTTTGGTTTTTTTTTTTTTTTACGATTAGAAATTGTGTGCAGCACATCTAGTGTTAAATGCCACTTTGAAACAAAACGCAAGAAATCCAATTCAATCTAAAAAAAAATTATACTGAAGTAAGCTATAAACTGCTCATTGCTTTGCCAAACACGGAATAAAAAAAAAATGGCTGAAAATGTCAGCGAGCAGTGAACAGCTGGCTTGAAAGATGCAATGTTATTTGGTGTCTCCTGATGAGAACGTGGACAAATGTCATACCAACAGTTCCACTCCCTTCTCGAGGAAATGGATTGCACATACAAAGATATTCCTCTCCACTTGGTAAGGTGGCCAAGCTGTGGTAAAGTTTGAGAGGTATGTTGGCTGCTTTGACAGTATTAAAGCCTTTCCGGCTGAAAAAAGCCAAGTCTACGCTGAACTCAAAGATGAGACGTGGGATTTGAAACTAATGTTTCTCATGAAATCACAGGTAGTGGTCAACCGATATATTGACTGATATTGGGCATTTTTCAAATATCGGCAGATACGTTTTTCTGCTTGGCCAATGTGTTTGAGGTGGGATTTTATTAGGGATGCACGATCATGATTTTTCATGGCTGATTCCGATACCGTTTTTTTTGCTTAAAATACGCGTTCGGCAATCCGCCGTTTTTGGTTCATTTTTCGGCCGATTTCTCTGATTCCGATTAATGGCCGGTCAACCGGTGCATCCCTAGATTTAATTTTGATGGTGCTAAGAATGGCAGCGCCTGAGTGCACCCAAGTGCTCACACTCTCACTCTTGGTCGTCATCGTTAACAGTTCTGTCTAATATGGAAAGATGTCTGTAATGATCAGATAGAACAGTTAAACAAACAAATTAATGTATACAGAAAGTATTATAATGATTGCTTTTATTTTAGGCCTATTAGTAATAGAAAGGCAAACATTATAATACTTTCTTGTTTGCAACCAACATTAAGCAAATATGCATTTATATAATTTAAACAAATCTTTGAATGACTAATGAACATTTAGTTTCACAAACCTTGCAAACTTAGTCAAATCCAGCTGTGAGATCTTGTGAAGTGTGTATGTGTATCCAGCATGATCGTGTGTTCTCGGTGACGGTCGGTCTGTGTGAATTGAATGCTTTAAACTTTAAACTTGTGATTTCAAATTATGCTGCACTTTATGCATTTGCCCACGGTCATATTCATGCCATTTTCACTGTGTGCTGTATGTAAAATGAGGGTTACCCTGGACTTATTTGAAAAATATGATTCCCAGTGCACACAAAATTCCCAGAATACAGAGTGCGCTGTTATGTACAGTTTTTACTTTCTTTTTAATAATAATTGTATTAAACATTTATTTGTGAAAAATACTGTCATCTAAAGTAGAAGCATGTCTCTTACACATTTACTTTTTAATCCATTGTAAAATGATTTCAAATTTCTTAAATATTAATCATTTTTGTAAAAATCGGAAAACACATATCGGTTGACCACTAATCATAGGGCACTTCAATGAGCTAAACCTCAGACTAAAACAAAATGCTTTAAACATGTTTGAAACATGGACTGCATTTGTTGACATGTTAGCAGTCTTGTCACAAGATATTACTACCTCCACATTCCAATATTTCAAACATATACTGGAGCTGTCCACGCAGAGCAGAATGAACACGGGCGAGTTCAATAATTCAGCACTGTGGATGACCAAATTTGCAGAAGTGTGCAAAGAGTTTTTAGTAGGGCCGGGATTCGATTAAAAAATCTTAATCTAATTAATTAGAGGCTTTGTAATTAATTAATCGGAATTAATCGCATATAAATATTTGACCTGAGAACAGTGAGAAGTAATTTTTTTTCACATGGATTTATAGTATACCATTGAATAATGACTGAATACATAAGCTTAAGCAAAAAAAAATAGTTTATTTTTGTTGAACCAAGTCTAGCAGACCAGTGCAATTTTTGCCATTAAGTGTAGCAATAGCATATTTAGAAACAATTTAGAAATAGTACATTTCAGAAATTCAGGTAGCTTATAGGTGCTGGAACCTTCTGTAAAGTGTTTTTTTTAAGTAATACACAATACTGTCAATTACATTCAGAATATTGGAAACCCTGACTCTTAGAAAACATCTCTCTGTTGCTTCAGAGGCCATAACATACTAAGTCCAACTCTCAATAACCTTGGCCAAAACAATAAAGAGTTCAACATAAACAGCCAGTTGCACCAACAAAATAATACATAGTTCAACATAAAATGTAAAGTCCACGCTAGCTGCTATATGTTTTGCGTTGAGGTGATACTTGAGGTTCGATCATGTGCTGCGGTGATGGTGATATGCGAACGCTAGTTGGTGCTTCAGTATAATCGGTCCGCCGAAACTCATCCAGTGAGAAACGTTCCGCGGTGCAAAAATAAGTTATTAAAAATGCGGGAATTTTTTTTCTGTAACTAATTAATCTTAATTAACACGTTATTTTTTGTGTAATTAATTAATCTCAATTAACGCGTTAAAGTCCCGGCACTAGTTTTTAGGTCTTTAAACCTTTTATAATGAACCCAGACTTTAGGTTGACATACCTCTGCTAGTAAATATTCTCGCCCATGAACAATGTTCACTGCCCTTCTCGCAATCGCTTCAGTTTTATCATACCAAATTTTGTGACGCACTACACTCCAAAGATATCGGAGCTCAAGATAGGAAAACAGGACCAGGGGCCGGTTTCACAAAGATAGACTTTGACTATGACTTAGATATAGTTGATAGTCAGACTTCAGATAGACATCTAATTCAGACCATTGCACAAAGCACTTAAGACTCTGACTATCTCAAGTAGGACTACACTGCAGTGCATTCTGGGTAAAATAAGACACTTTTCAAAACAAAAAACATGGTGGATCGAGTAAGCGCATTTAACCGGTCAGTTCAGTTTACCCCAGCAGAAAATATGTGTTTGTTGGAGGAGTATAATAGTTACAAGGACATTTTACTAGGGAAATTTAGCGGAGGAGAATGTAGTAACAAGAAGAAATGTTTAATTTGGAAAAAGATTGCCGCGACAGTAAACAGCATTAATCCGACAGTTGAGCGCAGCGTTAAACACGTACAGAAAAGATACAAAAACATGGTGCAAGATGCCAAAAAGGAAATATTTAAGAGGAAATACCCAAAAACGGGAGGAGGACCCCAAGAGAAACTTAAAGACACCACTGAAATGGTGATGAATATATATGGTGGACAGTCGCCGATGTTCTGGAGGATAAGCGGAGGACGGGAAAGTGGAGTGTGTGGAGCCGTCAACACTGACGTAACCGGCGTAGTTCCCTCAGCCACTGACAGCAGCACCCCGCCGCAAAGTCTTAGACCTAAGTTAGCCTGGGGATAAGGGGTCTAATTTTTTTGGTCTAAATTAAGTCAGTCTTTATCTTTGTGAAACAGTCTAACTTGCATTAGACTAGTCTATGAGCAAATTTTAGACTTGTCTAACACTATAGACCGGTCTGAATAGCTTTGTGAATCCGGCCCCAGGGCTCACACTAACTATTTTGAGCTAGACAGTATAACTATTTGAGCTAGTCGTTATAACCATTTTGCATGAGCTTACACAGGGCTCTGTTGGGTTTTTTAACATGTGAAAAGCAGCATTAGCTCAGTCCAATAACATTTGTTTTCCATACACTTGCCAATCTATTTTTTGTTCGCAGGATTTTTTATATTTATTTTATTTTTGTATGAAAGCTTAACAGCTTGTAACGGTTTCAAAACATTTTCATTTTATTTTGTTCTATTGGTAAATCTAACATAAATGTCAATGTTCTTTTAAAAACACTTTGGAAAGACACCTTTGATAACTAATTTCACTAACTGGCAGCAGCGCAGTGAAAGTAATTTGAATCACTGGCCTAACCGGACCAGTAGAAAAAAATCCTTAGCATTCAGCCCTTAACATGGTAGGTTAAGTGGTTATGGTTTTTTCCACATTTAAAACAAAGTTGTAGTATATGAATAACAGTATATGAACAAAGTGATTACATATGAGATCTATATATACCGTTTCTGCAGGTTTATGAAGGTAAACTAAAAGGGATAGTTCACCCAAAAATGAACATTTTATGTTTATCTGTTTAAGCCGAGCTCACACTAAAGGAGTTTTACAATCATAAATGATTTTGAAATCTGAATGCAGCACACACGTAAGGAGAATCTTTACAGATTATCTTCCCTCAAATATTAAACATGCACACACTACAAGATTTGAATGTCGCAGCACATCACACACTGCAATAATCACGTAATCTAAATGTAGTAACGTGGACAAATAAGAGGTAAAGGGAAATGAATGGCTCTTTTGAACCACAAATTAACTTTTTATGACCCATAATATGAAATTCTGAGATTGCATTACGTACACTTTTATTCCCAAATCTGGGATTTGTATTATCCCTTGTGTAGCTGTGGCAGGTGTATGAGCTGATTGACGCCCCTGCTGGTCTAAGACACACACTGAAACGACGCCTGACTGAAAACTGAAACAAAACCTTATAACACGTTTACTAGTGTTTACTCACACTACTTCACAAAATCAGCAATTCTTGTAATGACAATTAAGAAATAAACACTGAACAACTTATAAAAGGCTGACAACTGAGATTCTAAAAAAATTCAACCAAAAATGAAAACTATAATCATTTAACGTTACTCAACCTCACGGTTCTCGAAACCTCACTTTTTTTCCCTTTTGACACATAAGGAGATGTTAAGAAGAATGTCAGTCACCATTTACTTTTAATGAATCTTTCACAATACAATGAAAGCGAATGGTGACGGAGACTGTCATTTCTTTCATCCCCTTTGTTTCCTTACACGGAAGGAAAGTAACGTTAAGAGGTTTGAAACATGAGGGTGTGTAAATGATGATAGATCTTTCGCTTTTCAGTTGAATTATCCCTTAAACTTCGTTAAAGCTCGACAGTAGGGTATAACATGATATGACTAGTAAACATTTTCCAATGTAAAGTTAGTCGCTAACTGGTTAGCAGGGCTGTTTGAACAAAAAAGTAAACGTGGTTTTACTAACACTCAAACAACTGTCTCTTTAGTGTCTTATTCTAGTGCATACCTTAAAGAAGAGACCTGTCCACATCCAAACAAACGACTTTTCTGTCAGTCTGTCAGCGCCGTCCCTAAGTGAAAAGGATCGGTTGACTGAGCTAGCTAACCCAGCTAGCTCGCGGCAGAGGGTCCTTTCACCTCCGCGCGTCCGCGTTACCAATACCGGCGAGCCTCGATAAACAAAAGACAGGCGCTTAATTCGTCTTTAGCTCTACAAGTATCTGTTTGGCCAGACGTATTTCTCTCTCTTAACCGCGGCAGACTGTAAGCGAACTGAAATAAATTTGAAATATAAGCTAATTTGTAATATTTCCGTTTCTCCAAGTATTCAAACCCGCTCAGTCTGTCGTTTATACTCAGAATTCCCCGCCCACCTCGCGCAATGCAGAATCAACGAGCGCCAAACAGATCAGCCAATCAGAACAAGCCATGTTCGAGCTGTTCAATGTAACGATTTTCGATTGGATATTTCCCATCGGGGATTGGGCGAATCGGATGCGTGTCTGCAGTGGGGAACATATGAAGAAGTTCTCTTTGTTCTTGATTTTAAACGAATACATTATTGTAAAAATTGTAAAACCGGCGCGCATTATGCCAATGTTCGTCTTTGGGTTTTTAATCATTGTCGTGAATTATACCAACAATGAACGATACAGTATAATGCAAAGATTTAAGGTCTAGTTTTTTTTTTTGTACAGATAACGTTAGAAGGAAACAGTGCTACTGTAGTGGCTAATACTGGGAGAAAAAAAGTCAATACAGTCAACATGGCATTCTATTTTTGCACTGAACCGAAGGACTTCCTGTGCACTGGTTTGGCTTGGTCACCCTACCCACTCACAGTGAGAATCTCTTTACGGGGTCAATGCTATGGGTCAATGCCATCTGCATACTCTCCATTCAATTGGTGGCCAATCCGAATCATTTCCTGGAGTCAGTTCTTTTGAAGAGTTCGAAAAATTATTCAGAGAGACTACGTCATCATATGGTCCCCGACCTCACTATCACATCTTTTCATTTGTATGGTCTATTTTAAAACGTCCCAAAAAAGCCATATTTGGTCACTTACTGCCATTTAAAAAAAAATACCATTGAAATAAAACGCCATAAATATTTTTTTCACGTGTATATATATTAGTAAAACTGCCTCATATATTTCCGACACGTTTTATTTTTAAATGTACACTATTCAAGTTTAGACTAATAATTAGTTTTCGGTTCGATGAGATTCGATGAAACCGATTTGGTAAAAAGTCTGAACGCCATTTGATTTCTCAGTTAAGTTTTCTTTGGAAAATTATTGCACAATATTGTAAGAATTTGTAACAGAAGTTTGTAAATGTGATTTAAAATCAATCTGCCTGTTAATTCCTGACATATTCAGGGTCCAAATCCAATCTTTAACAGCTGTTTATGTACGGTCTCCAGGCTCACGGTGTCCCTAGCTCTTCTAACACGCCTCCACATCTCTACGTCACTATGTGGGAAGATCTCATAGACAGCAAAAGAAATGGACACAGCGACCCCATTAGATTCAATGAAGACAAGTGAAGTCAATTAGAAGCACGCACTTCCTGGGGGTCGAGCGTACTGCGCAGACTCAAACTGAGCTTGATGACGTAGATGTCACTTGAGCAACATGTAAGTCTTCTAATAGCTGTGCCAAGATAATTTTGAATCACCCACTGAATCTTGCAGAGAAGGCAAGTGTAGAGGCTTTTTTACTTTATGCCTCCACGTCCCCCCGATAGCCTCATAGACAGTAAAAGTTTCCCTGCGAGCTTCTCCTCCTGTCCATACGGTAATTTCTCTACTGTGCGACAGAGAGTCATAGGTTATGACGCAATCGTTAGCCTATTTTTTTTACAAAAACTGCTTCTACGGGAACATAACGCAAGATACAAGGTAATGGAGCATTTTATACATTTTTGTGTTTCTTTAGAAATAATTAATGGACAAATTAAGTCTTTAAACACCTCAGATGTAAAGTTATTCGCTGTCAAAGTGACGCCAAAATGAATGGGAGTCAATGGAATGCTAACAGCAGTTGGGGGTCCGCTAGCCAATGACGGAGCCCAGGGGTGCCTCAAAAAAATATGAAACTCTGCCCCCACTGGAAGATCTGCATCTTGCAAGAAAGAAGGCGTACCTTTTATTCTCGTTGTATTATTATTGTTGCAACCACCGCCATGTCGTATAGACGCCTGTGTGTTTGGTTGTGAAAGTGAAACTACTTTGTTTGGCCTTCCAAAAGCAGACAGAACTAGAAATCATGTTTATAATGGGGTTAAAGGTTTGTGTCTCATTTCTCAGACCCCAGGGAATCACAAGATGTAAAGGGGTGTAACAAACTTGGGGTATTCGGCCAATCACAACACACTGGATAGCTGGCCAATCAGAGCACAGCTTGCTTTTCAGACAGATAAGCCCTGTAAAACTCGACGAGTTTCAGAAGGAAGGGCATAGAGGAAAAACAATAATGTACAGTATGTGGAAAAAGAACGTGGTTTTTTTAACCTTAAACCACATAAACATTTTATTACACCAAATTCTTAAAATATGAATCACTATTTGGCCAACTAAGATGAGATAAAGGGCAAGATTATGATTTTTCAGTAGTACTACAGCACACAGTGAATTCAAATAAGCACTGTGTTTTTGTTTGTTTTGGGGTTCTTCTGAAGAACACAAGACCACAGGAACCAGACAAGTCCTCTGCACCTGTGTTGCAGCCTGTAATTAAACTATGCCATGCTGGTTTCATTTGGCCAGAAATTAACTGGACCCGACTGACCCTGGTTTTTTCTTCATTTCTAATTACCAGTAGTTTTAGTTCCTTGTCACTGTCGCCTTTGGCATGCTTGGTTGGGGATGCTTGACTGATTGCACAAACACTATTGGAAGATAGCTGACATCACTGAATCATCAATGAACTGAGTTTAGCTGGAAAAATGACTCTTATTGTCAAACGGTTTTCCTGTTTGATACTGTAAAGATGCTTTGACACAACCAGTAATGTATAAAGCATTTTAGATATTATATGATATATTATACACAAATAAAGTGACTTGACAGCGTTTGGACCTGGAAACTGCGATGTATAACATCAGACTAAACCTGCTGAGATGAAGCAACCACTCCATTTGTGTTTTTACATTATTTTATTTAAAATATTTGGGAGAAATAAACCTAATAAACAGTGCTTGGTTTGGAATGAAAATACTGAATGTTTTGATCCCAGAAGCAAAAGGAAGTACAAAAATCAAAACAATCTCTTTTCTGAATGTCACCAAGCCCTCCAGGAGGCTTCCATTCTCGTGGAACTGCATTTGTACAAAGTTCATGGTTTCTCTAAATCTCTTAGAGCTCATCTTTTTTGTGTGTTAACTTTGTGGCATGTTTTTCCACAAATGTGCTCAATTCCTCCACGTCCCTTTTGCCGCCTTCAAATTTGACTGGGTTCTGCTTCTTGTTGCTGGGAGCAAAGTAGATTGTAGGGAAACCTTCTACTTTATAACTATCATGAGGCACATCATTAGCAGTGGCATCCATTTTGGCAATGACAATATTCTTCTCATTCTTGTATTTCTTTCCGAGAGCGGTGTAATCTGGCTCCAGCTTTTTACAGTGGCCACACCATGGTGCATAGAACTCGATAAGGACGTCTTTCTTTGTATCCATTACAATGTCATCAAAAGTCTTGCCCACCACAACCTTCACAGGTCCTTTGTTGCTCTTGGGAATAGGCTGAGACTTTACAATAGGTTTCAGCTTACCTGTCAGAGAGGAAAAGGATACGGTCACTGGTTTTAACAGTGACAAAAGTAGTGCTCTCTCTTCACCAATACAAAGCTGTCAGTCTTACATTTGCATTCTTAGAAGAACATTTCTTATCATACTGGCTTAAACTCATTGTAACAATCAATTCTTATTAAGGTTGATGAAGCGGGAGAAATCAGGCTCATAACATACGTAACACACCAATACTTTACCTTTTTTAAAGGCCATGACAAAGCTTTGGAGCACATCAGTGTCAAATTCCTCTGGATCCATAGCATATTTCTTCCCTCCCTCACCGAGAATGCCAACATTCACCTCCTCGCCGCTTTCACTGAGTCCAAGGCTCTTCAATTCATCAGCATAGTCTTCCTCATCCGCGATAGCAAATGTGTACTCTGGAAAGTCCTTTGCTACTTCAAGCACTTTGCTCCTCCAATACTGTGTGGCTGGGTGGAAATGATAACAAATTGTGTCAGTAGTGAACAAAAGCATTTGCATTGTGAGCGACATGCATCATCTTAATTCCGCTTAAGAGTTTCAAAGCACTGCAACAGCCAAGTCTTAAACACATACCAACTCTGTAATCAAAACTGAAGTCTACTCCGTAATAAACAACCACAAGAGGTCGTGTGGTGTATCTCTTTGCATCGTTGCTCTGTTTTCGGTGTCCAACCAAAGGTAGTATGTGTTTCTTGAAGAATTCTTGAACTTCTGAAGCAAGTGTGGAGTCCTTTAGGAAGAATAAGGCAAATCTTTCAGGAAAACTGACTTAAGGTTTGTTCACAAAAATTATAGTTAAAAATAAATTCCCATTCAGATTTCACAGTAGGTTCAAATTGGTCACAAGATTTTGTTACATTAAACAACTATGTGAGCAGTGCTTCATACACCACTTCTCTACAGACATTGGACCATTTTTGCCAGAAAAGGTTTGCTTAAAATGCTATTTCATGCACACTGTTAAAGAGTTGGATTCCCATGCTAAACATGGACAAAGTTTCAAAAATTAAGTTGTACGTTTGAAGGAGTATTTTTGTTCCAAAAATACCTCTTCTGGTTTGTCACAAGTTTCGGAAAGTTTTTTTCGAGTATGGGTCTGTGTGACGTTAGATGGAGCGGAATTTCCTTATATGGGTCCTAAGGGCACTTCTGCCGGAAGAGCGCGCGCTCCCGTATAGCAGAGACGAGACATTCACTGAACAGAGCAAGAGACCGAATTGTCACAAAAGAAGTGTGTTTTTGGTTGCCAGGGCAAGACAACCCTGCACAGATTACCAAAAAAAAACAGCATTAAGGGACCAGTGGATGGAGTTTATTTTTACAGAGCATCAACCGAGTTGTGCAAGTGTTTTTGTTTGTTCCCTGCATTTCGAAGATGCTTGTTTTACAAACAAGGCCCATTTTGACAACGGATTTTCACATCGTTTATTTCTTAAGGATAATGCAGTCCCAACGAAAAAGGGTCACGATCGTGTTTTGGAACCGCAGGCGGGGAGTAAAACTGCTTCAAATATCTCGGTGTTGTTAACTTAGCTATCAGCGCGTAAGCACATCAAGTAAACATGGTGTTAGCCATGGTTTGTTTTGGATGTTTTTTTCCTCACGGTAATGTCACAGACGCTCTCAACGCAAAAGCCTACTGGCGCTCGTGATTCTTTAGCTCCGCCCACACGTCACACCTCCAGGCGCTCGTGTTTTTCCGGGAAAAATCAGTACAGACTATCTTTCTCTTATAAATATAATAAAACTAAAGACTTTTTGGAGTTATGAAGGATGCAGTACTACTCTATAGGTACTCAAGATTAACAGGATATTGAGTGAAAACAAGCATTTCACCCCCCCCCCCTTTAAATTCCTCTGATTTTACCACACTTTAACAATAGTTTTCATGCTTGGTTTGCAAAGATCTCACACAAACAATAAAAATTAAGAACTTACTTTAATTGTTAGGGAATGAGATGCTGGCTCATATTTAGACCTAAACTTCTCTGGCTGGAGCATGACTACTTGTCCAGGTGAAGCTTTGAGGAATTGTTTGACTTCATTATTGAACGTATGCATAAATTTGTAGTCATCTCTTAGAGAATTACCTGCAGGAAGAGAGAATAAACTGTTAGAAAAAAATGAAGGTACAGCATATATTTATATCTAGACTTCCAGACAACTTAATACACACATGCTTCTTGATAGATCTCATATGCTGCATCTTCTTCACTGGAGAAAACGCCTACAATCACAGCATCATCGCCATCTCTGATAAGCTCCTGAACCTGTTTTAGAGTCTGCACCTGCTTTGACGGAGGACCAGCCTGGTCTGACATGTAGTCAACAATACCTACAAGTAGAGGGGGAAAAAAATTAAGAGATTGTAATTCTCAATTTCCAACACCTCCAAACCGATTTGTCATGACAATAGTTGATAGACCTACCGAACTTCTCCCGTGGTCCATTGTAGTCAAAAGCCTTGCCCTTTCTGAATATTTTAAGAGTTGGGTAGCCAGAAACACCAAACCGTGTCGCTAAATCACTTTCTGCGGTGGCATCAACTTTAGCCAGTGGAATAGGAGGAGTGCGATTGATGAGCTCTTTAGCAGCCTTCTCATACTCAGGTGCAAGTCTCTTACAGTGGCCACACCTGTTTGAATTTAAACACAGGACTCTCAAAAAGACACACTGATGCTTCAGAAAGAATGCAAAGAGGTTACATCATGGGGTTGATAAAAATAGCAGCACAGAAATCTAAATATACAAACCAGGGCGCATAGAACTCCACTAGAATGATATCTGCATTGTTCACCACATCATCAAAATTATCCTTTGTCAAGACTAGGGTGGCCTCTGGAGGAGGTTTCCAGTCTGGCTGGGCAACTTCTTTAACTCGTTCCACAATGGCTGAAAAGTGAAAGTTAAAACCATGCTTGATTAACAATGCACCAGGAAGTCAACTAATGAGTACTTGTTACAAATTCACAGCAAACTGATGGAAATAATTCATAATGGCATTGAAATCTATTTTAAGTGCACTCACCATGCTCACTTCGGTCCCCATCATAGTCCACCGGTTCCCCCTTTTTGAGTATTTTGAATGTGGGATATCCAGACACTTCATATTTACTGCTCAGTGCACTAGCCTTAGTGGCATCAACCTTTGCCACAGGAATCGGTGGGTCGTTCTCCTTTAGTGTCCGAGCAATCTTCTCATATTCGGGAGCGAACTGTTTGCAGTGGCCACACCTGAAAAGAGTAATATTTGCATGACCGAGATCTTTGACAGTTGATGACGCGTCTCCTACAGTTGAAGAGCAAAGGAAACATACCATGGTGCATAGAACTCCACCAGTACGGTGTCTTTGCCCTCTATGAAGGTGTCAAAGTTTTCATCTGTCAGAACCAGCACTCCATTCTCCTCCTTTACTTCTGTGTCATCTGCATCATCATCATCATCCTCTCCAAGATCATCTGCTGAATCTAAATGTTAACAAATATGAAATGCATAAATCTAAACTTATATTTCATGTTTTTTTGATAATTGTTTTATATAAATATCTCTGTGGTCTCCACAACAGTCTAACATGCAGTGCTGTCCTAAACTAGAATAATGCATCCAGCTAGCTAGCTAGCAAGTCCAACACACCAGCATGTCAAATATCAACAACCAGCAGCAGATATCTTACCATCTTTGGCATCTTCTTCTTCGCATCGGCTTGGCAATATGAAATGTGTCAATCCAAGCAGCACAATCAACAGAAGGGTTATCTTCTTCATGATATCTTATCTAATACTTAAGCCTCCTTTAGATAGCTTGATTGGTTAAACCGAGATTCATACACTGCTACCGGTATTCAAATGAATAAATACTGTGCTCGTTATAGAAACGTTTGCATTAAATGATTTGCACAGCTCATCACAAGTCACGCATTATTCTCTAAATGTTTTTTTTCTTACTTCGCTTCTACACTCCTTTACTTGAACTTGACTGACTTGCCACGTTCTGGTTGGCTGGTAGAGTAAGGACTCGGCCAATCATCGATCGCCACTCAAGTCCGCAGTTCATGCACGTTCAAAACCGCGATTGGGTGGGCTGCCGTGGGCTACAAGCTGATTGGATGGTTAGTGAAAGAGATAAGACGTCTAGGAAGTGTATCTAACTAGGAGAAAGTTATTGCTTTGCTTTCACTATTGAAGTTAAAACGATACAAGTTGTTGTTAATAGGACGTTGTTGAAGTTACGAAATTCACACGTACCTGAATTACGACAGCATAGGTGTTGAAATATAGTAAAAGAGAAAAAGGGGTAGCTATATAAAACTTTTCTTTACTAAAAGTGTTGTTTTGGCAAAAGAAAGTTTAATTTTTAACTGCAAAATTAAAGAAGGTGTCATCCTCATAAATGTCACAATACAAATAATACCCCAAACGTGAATTATAAAACTGCTATAGCATGTCTTTGTGATAGTGGTATTTTAGCAACTTTACACGTTTAATTTCAAATCAAATATCAAGTTTGAGGTATGTAATCAGACTGTGTAATTAATGAACAAAACGCTGAAGTTTCAAAAAATATAATAATTGCCTTAAACACATATGACTGTCTAGCTCCCTTGACATGCACTGTATGACTATATGTTTACTTTGAAAATTGATGAGGTTAGAAGAGTGTGCCTTTTCATTTGTGTACTGATTTGAGTATTGAGTATTCATTTATTAGCACATCTATTAATACTATATAAATATAACAAAATACATACATAGGTTGTATAAATATTTGCTTGTACAATACGGCTTGAATAATTTGAACATGTCCACATAAACATGTCCAGAAAGAGAAATTACTCTGTTTTAAATAGATTTTCTTTTGTTGGCAGGATGAAACAATTTATGAGATCCTCAAACTCTGCAAAGTAAAACCTCTGTGAATAGAAAATAAGATTTTTCCTTAAATGAGTAAAAATGATGAAGTCAAGAGTATTTCTATATTCAATCTGACTTTGTGATTACAGACTGCTTACATTAATGTGGTAATGATGGTCAGTTGACTTGTTGACCGGCTTTGCCAATAATGATTAAAGCCATGTCTTTGACATTAGATATCAGTTCAATGACAGTCAGCAAATGTTTTCTTTTTTTAGTTTTCTTTGTTACTTTCACAGAAAAAGGTATATTACCTGAAAAAATAAAAAAAAAGAATCACATCAATGCAAATCAATCAAGATCAGCTTCCAAGTAGAAACAGCTGCTGCCACTGCTTTGTTTAGCCGTAAGGACACATTTCAGGAAAAGCAAATTCACAACAACACCAAGGAGTGATTGAGAAAGCTGTGAATATGTCCATGTAAAAAAAATGTATCTGTTTGCCAATAAACATGTTTTTAAATTAAAAAAGCTGACAGGAAGTCTCAACAAATTTGTTAAATTAAGCCATGTAATTGCATGCAGTGCCATTGTATTGCTCCTGAAATGTGCATCTGCAATTGATTCACATTATAATAGGAATACAATACAGTTAATGTCATAAAGAACTAAACTGCATCGTCCTAGCTGCTCAAAGAAGATGTTCATTTAAATTCTTCCTTCTGCAGGAAATCAATCATCTCTGTTTTTAACATAAAGGTATACAAAAGCAGATAAACCACAAAAAAAATTGCAGATGAAAACTGTCACCTGTGTAAAAATGTATTTAAAGGTGCTGTATGTAGGATTGACACCGAGTGGTTGAACTACGTATATTGCAGTCCAAATTCCAAATATCGGAAAGGGTTTTTCTTTTTCACCAGGCCCCTCGTCCATCCTCAGATTTGATGCAGGTTGCCAGATTGATGACACCAACAGAAAGGAGCTCACTTCACGATGAATGAAATTAAATAAGCTGTGTTTTCCGCCAAATGGCAACCCAGGGTGCTGAAATACAATTGGGCAATTGCTTCCTTTAAAGACACTGTACAGACTCAGGAAAATCTATATAGCCATATTTAACTAGTTGCATGTCACTAACAACATGTCAGGCTGCATTCAGAAGCAACTTAACTCCTCTCCACCCTCCATCTCCCTCATACACCAGCCAACACTGGCCCGGGAAGAACCAGCAGGACCCCTGCACACGGCACAGGAACCAGCTGGGAGATGAACCTCAATTATCATGCCAAAGATGCACCTTCTGTACTCGACCCAGACTCTCTGGAGAACTTATTCATTTCAAGGTCAATGTCAAGTTTATTTATATACTGTAGCACCTTAAGAGCATTGTGTGCTGAGCAAGGAGACACTATTATCTCTATACAGAACAGTATTGACCTGCTAATATTATTCACAGAATCATGCAATATATGCAGCAATGGCTCTGATAAGGATTACACTTTCATTCTCATTACTCATGACAATGATTAATACCTTTGCTGTCATTCTGGTTCTAGATCTCATTCTTGTGTGACAGCATATAGAGGAATCGGTCTGTTTTCTGTATGGAAATATCAGGCTTTTTACAGATGATCAGCACCGCCACATAAAGAGCCAGGAATATTACTGTCAAAATGATTAGTGTGTAGTTGGTCTTGGAGCTGCAAGACAGGAAGTAAGTTGAAAAACAGCCATACACAGATCTGATAAATGTGGAGAAAGGCACTGCAGGTGTACTGGATAAACTGTGAAACATCTGCAGATTTCTAGCTGCTTATGATGTTCTCATGTGATACTGCAAATGATGCCAGGTGGTTACAACTGAAAAAAAAGGACAAAACCCATTAAACAGATTTTTAGTGTTTTTATTATTGCATGGTGCCAGACAATATGGGCCCACAGAACAAATGATTGACACAGTAATAGATATTAAGCAACATTATTAAGGATTAATTTTATCTATATGTAAGACCCTCTGAAGCAATTACTAAAACACTTGAAGTAAATAAATATACAAGATTAAAATACATTAAACTTTAGGTTGTTGTTGTTGTTTTTTTTACCACTAGGTGGAGCATTTATTGTATAATCTGTATTAATTTATAAAATGAGTATTTTCAGTTGTACATAAAGATATCAAGAAATGTTGTCTTAAGTTACTGTTTTGGCTTGATATATTTTATATGGATTAAATTTTGTCATGCCAGTAACACACATTTATAAAAAGAAAAAGAAAAAACAGGTTAGATAAATTAAGCTATGGCTTAACCCTACTTTTTTTTTTTTTTTTTGGTATGTAAAATTATTTCTAATTTTTATGTAATTGTGAGGATCATAAAAATTATATTATTTTATTAAGTATATATATATATATATATATATATATATATATATATATATATATATATATATATATATATATATATATATATATATACTTTTTAATGTTTTATTTTAACATGTGAAAACAGTTTGCATGTATGGACACAAATATGGACTAAATGTTTGAATGTATGCACACAATCCATGGACATAAAAATATTTCACCATACCATGTAAATAGGATTGAGGGAGGAAGATGTGAGCTGTCTGTCCTGTCCAGTGATATATTTTCTGTTTGTTGTATGGATAAGGTGCTCATACATCCTGCAAACAAATATTATAGTTCATATTCAGGCTGACTAAAACACTAAAGACTATCACTGAAATGCAGCTGGCCTGTTAAATTGCACAGTGATGTGTAGGGCTCTCTGAAGGGTCTGTGACATGATGTTTAACTGATGAGTGTTCACCAGACCGTGCAGAATAGTGAACCGTGTATGTAGACTCTGCTGGAACAAAGATAAACACAAATGAGGGTAAACAAATAAAAGGGAAAAGCACATGTTTTTTGTTTTGTTTTTCTAATTCAGTCATGCATTTATAGTGTACCTGCACATGTCTGGACCATCGGTGTGGGCCCTGAGCCAGGTAATGATGCAGGGCTTGTGCTGGCTGTTGCTGCTCCATTGCTGAAATTGCATCTCCAGAAAACCAGTCAGGTGGAACGCAGTGAGGCCACGTGTTTTCACCACAAAATGAGACCTGTCATCCTTCAAGACTAACACTTCCATAGACTAACACTTCCATGCAAGACACTGCTGCAGCATACACAAAATAATACTATAACAAAATGTATCATTGAACTTACAATCTGCAAAGAGGTGGAAAATATGTTCAAATACTCAATTTAATAAAATAACTTTATGTAAACATGTTAATAAATACGATTATTTCACTAAATATGTAATTTTTCTTTTAGCAGAACACCCACAGATGTAGCAGAAAACCCCTTCAGTCACTTCAGGCTCAGAGGAAGATATGAATCATGTCTTTGTGGCAGGTTGTCTGGTGATTAATACGGAATGATATAGGAATTCTTCGCCTTATAATTGGTTGTCGAAAATAAATGAAAATGAAAATATAATGCATAAATGAACTGATCACATGATAGTTCAGAGATATATTTTAAAGTGAACTTTTTAAAGGGCTTAATTCATAAAAATGTCCTGCTTTTCAACTTCTCAAACAGGAAAGAGATCAGCAGGGCATGTTAATTTCATTTTGTAAATCAGTGATGGTGTAAAGCACTTTGTTTATGAGTTGGTGTCCTGGTCTGGAAGAGAGCTCTGGAGCCTTTAAAACAGCAGACAGGAGAGATACCAGAGCTTTCACCATCGCAGTGTCCAGAATATGGCCTTCTGGAGGCTTGGACTCATGTAAGAAGAATAAGATGTCGTGAACACGCTGGATTACCTGTTTGGCACTATGAAATGTCACCTAAATCAGATTGACTGTCCCATAGACTGCCAAGTAAGTTAAACTGTCAAAGTCCAGAAAAGTATGAAAGACGTCGCCAGAATAGTCCATCTGCCATCAGTGGTTCAAACATAACGTTTAAAGCGACAAGAATACTGTTTGTATTCAACAAACTCTTGCCCACACTAAAACTATATTCATACAAGAGATCCTGAACACAGGAACACAATTACATCAAGATCAATTACACCATACTTAAAAATCTAATAAAAAATACGATTTGCTGAAATGAGTGTGGATTCCCGATCCTGCACTTGGCAGCTGATTCCTTCAGGAACAGCTTGAGTTTGGAAGAACAGCTGGCTTTTCCTTTCCAGCCGCTCCTCAGAAACTGACAAGGAACATGACAAATTTAGTAATGAAATAAAAAAAAAGTAAAAATGCAAGTAGCTCATTTAACACTTAAAGCATTATTATCTGTTTGTTATTTCCATTGTAAAAGGAATTTTGATTCTGAATTACCAAATCAAGATGGAAAACTCACTTGCAGACACTTCAAGCTATTAAAGACTCTTCAGTTTAAGCATGAAGTCATTTAAATGTAACAACGAAAGAGGATAATTCTGAAGGGAAAAAAAGACAACCAAAGGTTATTTTTATAGTCGTATGTAAAAAGTGTGATCAGGAAAGTTAAGACACAGTTAAATACACTACAACATTAAAATACTAGCAATTAGATCATTATTGCTTTTTATGCAGAATATAAAAATGTCTACCTGTAGATCTGCCGACTGGGACACCAGGATCAGTAATCATACTCTATAAACAGCACCAAAAATCTAATATGAGTGTCATGCTAATCATAGCCTACTGTTCATTATTATAAAAGGTGTCATTTCAGGATGTAGTCATGAACATCTGCAAATGTAGTTCACAAGGTTAGTATTTTATATATTCATTTGTATTATTAGATTCTATTTTATTGCTTTAAGTTGCCAAGGCAGCAGTTCTCAAATTTTTGTTTAGTTTAACTACAATATTGTTTAGTAAAAATACAAAGCACTAAAATAACTAAAACTAAATAAACTGAAACTAATAATCTAAAACAGAAGAATAATAATAGTAATAATAATAATAATAATAATTATAATAATAATAACACAATAAAAAAAATTACAAATAATGCAACTGAAATGAAAGTGAAATCAGAAAATATAAAAATAAAGTTTAATTCAAAATATAAACAAAAATTATTGTGGTAATGTATGTGTGATACTAAAATAACACCGGTTACAAGTACTTTAGAATATTGCATTTCATAATAATAATAATAATCATCAGTACATATTATCATACTTCATTTTTTTATTTTTATTTTATTTATTTTTTTTACCAGTGGCAATCCTGGTGCTGTAAGATTAAAAATAACCAAAGAAATATTTTCTATTTTATTATCATTATTAGATTGCCATAAGGCTCTCATTAAGTTAGATAACTAATATATTACCTAAAATATATATAAAAAATATAAAAATATCTAATATAAAATGAAATATAATATAATATAATATAATATATATATATATTTATTGCTTTTGCCTTCAGCGATGTTTTCCCCAATAATTATTGTGATTATCTAAAAAAACACAATAAATGTTGATGATCTAAAAACAATGAACACCAGGGGGTGTCTAATCTCATTTTACTATACTCGAAATCATCAAATATCAATGCTGTACAGAGCTAATTTTGTAAAATAATAATTATAATAATGACAATATTTTATTATAATAGATAATCTTATTCAAGCTTTAAATCTTTTACATAATTCATTCATTCACATGGTTCTGACTTTAAGACACTGTTACTCTCACCACAGTATCTTACCTGACTTCGTATCAGTCAATGACACCCTATCTAGGGCTGGTTAAGACCCCTGATACTCCCACTGATCCCCGGACGACACTGTTTCCCCGTGGAAAGATGGAAGGAAGGGTGCGAAGATGTGAAAGTTGGAACTGCTGCGTGGTGACACGTGTTTGTGCTAGCCTAGGACTTTTGATTAGTGTGTACACTAATATTATGGTGTTTTCTTGTGTATTATTGAAGTAAGAGTATCTTGTGTAACTGGGGCTGTAAGGTCAATATCATCAGGGATCATGTGACACTGAAGACTGAAATCAGCACAAGATTAAATAATATTTTAAAATATATTAAAAACAGAAAGCTGTTATTTTAAACTAAACAAAGTTTTTATTCAAGTAAATGCAGACTTGACTCTTTCAAAAACATTACAAAATCTTACCTACATCAAACTTTTGAACAATAATGTAGAAGTATAAATATTTGAATATATTGAGATTATGTCAGTAATTTAAATGTTACCATCAAGTACTTTTATAGCTTATCTGACAGAACAATTAAGCAAAACTGTGAAGTGACAAAAAGATATTACCTTTGCTATAGCTTATGTTCCAAAATGAAGGAGGTATTTTGGAAGATCAGTATACAGCCGTCCCATGTCTATGTGTGGGAGGAGCAGTTGTTGTCAAATCTAGTCTACACAGCAAACCTCTGGAAATGAGATGGACAGTTTGATACTGCCACACCTGAAAGTAGCCTATGCAAGCAAAAACTATGGTACATTTATAGAGAGCTAGTTTTTGTTAGTCACATCTTCTAGTGTAATTGTTGGAGTTTAGATGTCTAATGGCATATAGATAACCTGTACCTGTATTTTCTTAGGAGGCGGCTGACATGATTGTTCAACAACAAAGATGCGCTTTGTTAAAGATGCTGAACTCGCCAGGTTGGGCATAATAACCTCTTCTATGTACTATGCAGTTCTATAGAAATTTGTAAAAAATACATGTACAATAAATGAAAAAAATAAAATAAATAAATAATAAAACATTCAATGCCATAAGTGACCAACAATTACAACTGGGGGCAAGATTTTGTTAAAAATAACAAAAAACAAGATATAATAAAAATACAAAACCTTATTTATATATATATAAATACAAGCCAGGAGGATACATTTTTTACCTGTTATAGACATGATGTTCAGTAAAATAAAGTGCCATTTTTCTCAATACAAAGCAGTTAAACAGAAACGTGAATCAATGAGTGATAATCAAAATTAGATTATATTTATAAAACAATAATAAATGTAAAAAGTAAATAAATATTACAGATTCAGTAAATAGACACATGTAAAGTATTGACTCAGTCTGCATGAAATATGTTATAATTGAAAGCTCTTTAGTTAGTGGATGGTTTTGATGAAACAAAAACAAAAAGCATTTGTCTGGTGGGAGATATCTCTTTTTGTAGATTCTGGATGTTATTTTAATTTCAGGTCCTTTCCCAAATTGCCAATGAATTTATAGAGGATCAGGCCCTTCTGTTACTGCAACAATTTGATGTCTCTGCTGCATATGCCATGTTTATCAGAAAAAATCCAAACAGCTGTAATACACAGCACACATTCGGAGCAGAAAAGTATAAAAAGCAATGATAAGTTTGTATAACTGAGTAGCTTTCCTTTGCAAATGCATGGACCTCCCACCTCGCTTGTGACTGTCTGTAGATGTTGTTGAGGCTTTACCCCGCTGCTTGTCCTCTGTCTCTGTGGGCAGAGGGGCACAAGATGGGATATCCTGATCTGTCTTGGACAACATGAGATTTAAATACTCAGTCCCAGAGGGACACGCTCTAATCTTCCAGCTGGCAGAATGAGAGTAGATTCTGTTCGTCACGGTCACATTAAAAAATACAAAGGCATATGGTGGGCTATTTTATTCCTTTACTATTTGTTCCTTTGCAGTTAGTAAGCAATCCAGCAGCAGATAACATTGCATCTATGTAGCAGGTGAGGTATCCCTTGGCCATAACAGATATTATATATAGACCCTGAGGACCAGAGTTCCTGCTAAATGTAATGAAAACCATAGAAAAGTTTTCTTTGCTCAGATTCGGTATGCCTGGAACAAAATACAATACATCTTTTCATATAATGAAAAATGTGAGAATTTACTTACTATAATCTATGTAATTTTATATTCAATAATACACTTCATAATATGCATTATGCATTATATTTTCCAACATATATTTATATATTGTATATTATGTTTTTTTCTTGCCATAAGGGTCTTTATTTAAGATGTGTCCAATTCGGTTTAAATAAATGTAATTAAAAACCCAACTGAATTACAAGTAAGTTAGATTACACAAGGGTTGCTATGGTAAGGCTGACAATAACATGAGACTTCCAGGAGGAGGGGCTTCCCAATCTGGACCCTGTCAGTCAAAGCAGCAAAAGTGTCATCATGAACAGAAGGCCTTCTGCTGCTGTGCACTGCATGCCAACCAGAGGAGAAGCATCTGAAAGCAAATAATAATAATAATAATAAAACTAAACTAGACATGCTTCTCGACAGGTCTTGAATCAGTGAGTGAGCAAACTCAATCAAAATGATTTATGCTTAAATCTATATGATAAACTCAGATGCTGACATGCATTGAATAAATTATTCTAATTTTCTTGGATGGTCTAAACTAGATTGTAAAAATGAAACTGAAACAGGAATATGTTTGTGTTAAACTAGTGAAATAGAATACAGTGAAGAAATACCACACCACAAAGACTGCTCACTTCTGATTATAGTTTTGCCTTATTGTTTATGCCCACATATTGTTTTGCTGTTGTTAGACAATAAAAGATAAGAGTATTCTTATCTTTACACACATGACAAAAAAAAAAAAAAACATTTCCTCACAACTAGGGAATACAATCGTTTAGAGAATAAAATTAAAATTCATTTTTGCATGTTCAGAAACAATGGGGCTGATATTGTAGCTCAAGTGAATATCATATGCATTATTATTATTATGTCATGATTCTATTATTCATTGTTTTAGGTTACCTCACAAAACATTGTAATTTAATTTGAAGTGTAGATTAAAAAGTTAAAAAAAAAGAAAAAGAAAGAAAGAAAGGGAAAAAAGTGGAGGTTCTGTTTGTTGACACTGCGTCGAATCCCATAATGCTGAAATATATTTACCACTGAAAAATCGTGAAAATCTGAATGTCTCTCGTCATTAGTGCGAATGATTTCTTTGTCTGAAGTCGCAGTGAGCAGGTGAATAGGAGGCGTGGCTTGATTGACAGCGCTTCCAAATTATCGATTGTATTGCGTTCATCCCAACCACAACTTTTTTTCCTTCTCCTTTTTTTCTGGTCTACAAATATGTTGATTGCTGGAACTTCATCGTTAATCAGTTGCATAGCTTTTGTAAAATCCTCAGCTTGCGGAAGGTCCGTATTTCTACCTTTGAATCGCTGTAAGAAGGTTGACACCTTCAAACTGCAAATTCTGCGACTTTAACTTAATGCAAACAACAACGACTGCAAGTTTCACACAGGATAAACAACTTCTGTATCACATGCCGTCACTGTATTCAACAGGAAACCGAAGAGAGTGAAAGAAGACAGAACGAAACAAATTCTCTCTAAATAATCCGAAATACTCCAAAAACTATGTTCGTCTAATAATCATATTCACCAGAAAACGGATGGATGAGCGATTAAACACAGCTACACAGAATATAGCCTAAACAAGTAAATGCCGCATATGCTTCTCTCAGTCCATCTTAGCACTTGGTAAAATACTTGGATGGTGTTATGCATCATGAGATTACATTTTGTATTCATACACTGTGTCTGTTTTATAGGGAAATGCCCCTTTGTTTACACATGCTTTCTTGTAGTTGAGACAGAGGATGTGAAAATAGCCTATCTCAGGTGAATGCATGTGTAGAGCCTGCTGATCACTCTTTTTAGCTTCTAAGACTTTTCTGAGATGGACAATGTCAGTATTAAGTGAGACACAGACGTTTATAGGTGAGGTATGAACACATTGTTAGTGACCCACAACAGTGCTGACCAAGCCAATGGCTACATCCCCCTGAGAAAACAGGAGCTGCCACTTCAAACATCAGCTATGGGGGATTCGTATCCATGTTCCACAGTGATGAATGAGAGCTGAAGCGGGCCATTGACGGCTAGATTCATTGACGCCCAAGGGCTCAATGGATGACGGGGTTGAATAAAACCAGCTTTCTCTTGTGCTATAACACACTAAATAAGATGTGGTTTGGGGCTGTGTGGGGCCAACACGGGCAGTGTTTACATGGGGACATGGCAAATTATCAAATCGACAAAGATAAGCACATTTTTTATGAACTCATCTTTTGTTGTTCCAATTAATTTTACTATTTCCAATTAAACATATCTGCTTATTTTTTTGTGCAGCAAATCTATTCATCTTACAGAAGCCACTCACATATGTTAATAAGGCAAATTGATATTTTAAATGTATTTTGAATATTATAAGTTAATTTAAAAAGCTTAAAATCAAACAACACAAAAAATAAAAGATGTAACACATTATATATATATATATATATATATATATATATATATATATATATGTGTGTGTGTTAATAAAATTGTATAGTCTATTAGTTAAAAAATAAACAAATAAAAATGAAACAATTAAAAATAACCCAAATATAATATAAACTGAGAGCTGTCCTTTAAGTTTTATCTTCTGTTTACAAACTGAGAACTTCCTTTAGACTTTATAAAAATTAAATTTGCATAACTAAGCAGAGACGTAATGGAACAATATCTACCCTGATAGCACAATCTCGTAGACGTCTATTTGACATCTGCATTTACATCTGCAAGATGTATTTTTTAACCCGATCCCATCAACGTTTCTAGAGGCCCAATATGGCATACAGGACAAAAGCGCTGCTCATCTTTGAATGATTTTCTGTTAAATATGCCTACCTCTTAGACAAGAGAGTAAAAAATAATCAGAGGACATTCATATCACGGACAGACTGTCTTAAATTTACATTTATTCATTTAGCTGACACTTTTATCCAAAGCAACTTACAATTGCTATATATATGTCAGAGGTCGCATGCCTCTGGAGCAACTAGGCATTGTCTTGCTCAGGGACACATTGGTGTCTCACAATGAATTCGAACCCGGGTCTCTCACACCAAAGGCATGTGTCTCATCCACTGCGCCAACACCACCCCAGAAGAGGCAGATATAGAAGAGAAGAAGAGGCAGAAGGAAAACTTCTGTTGTCAGTTTCCACTGAATCTACATAGGCTATAGCAGCTTGCAATCTGGCGCACATGAAGGTTTGTGGGTACAGCCTTCTCATTTAAAGCCGCAAGCATATATTATTTCAAGGTTTCATCCTTTTGGCGGTGGCTGAAAGCGCGATGCAAAACTGATATTAGTTTGTTCTGATTTTGGGGTAAAAGAGGCAAGTCGTAGATGATAGCCTAGCCTATACTTAGTTTGAAGAAAATAACTATGACAAACCATTCCCTACATTAGAGAATATTAAAAATAATTAAATTATATTTAAGTTGAAAAATGAATGTCCTGCAAGCAGCTTCTGAATTAGTAGCCTACACATTCAAATAGGCCCGAAGTGATCTGGCATTCTGATTTAGTAATAGTGAATTGGACAAAGCTGTGGGATGGAGACCATGCATAACCAAACTGCCTCAATTGAAAGGTAATCTGACTGAAACCAGAACAAAGAATGAGCTGCCATATGTGTAACAGCTGTTCTTTAATGTGCACATTATATGCACAAATCAGACACCAGGGGCCGTTAATATGTGAATGTGTAATTACCGATGAAAATAAAATTTTCTAGTCCCAGTTTCTCAGTAACGACGATAAGTATTCCCTATACCAATCTTTTATTTTTGCATTTTCATGGGGTAAAATTCTACACAAGTGGAGACATAGACGTAGGCAGCGTTCACACCTAGTGAAGCTCTGTGCTGAATAATCCTGCCAATGAGAATGGTATTAAGTCCCTTGGCTTGAGTCGAGGTTCTTCATGTTGCCAGTGGCCTACAGCAGTTTGAAACTGAACGGTCTGCTTTTTAGCTCCATGAAGCGATAAAGATGACAGCAATATGCACGACCCTGTGAAGCGTTGTTGGGTATGAATAATTAGTTCCATAATAATAATTACTGTATTAAGCTGACGTGTAGTTTAGGTGCAGGTGAGTCTGTCTGCTAGCGATGCGTTTAGTACTACTAGATTACCTTAAAGCACTCGTAGATCCACAGTGATTATTGAGGTCTGCTGAAGTTAAGTTGGTTTTTGGAAAGAGCCCATAATTCTAATAGAAGACAGATCCTTCTCCATAGTTTTAGTAGCCTAGGAATTGTCTTGTTTGTTTCTGGGAAACTCGGCCTTGCGCTGTAAGAGATAGGCTCTTGGGTAGACCTTCGACCTTATTTAAAATGCCTGATAGTATGGTAATTCCTACACTCAACACCAGAACTGAGCAAGTGTCTGAGTAATCAGTCAGACTCAAATGGTTGTGTACAACTGACAAAAGTTTACATAGAAGTATACCTCAAGGAGGTAGCAGGTTCATAATCAATTAATATTATTTTTATTTTTGTTGTTGTTGTTGTTGTTAAACAACTACTACCAAATATACCAAGGATTTTATGCAACTAGACAGATGTTTAAAATATAAAGGTTTGGTTGTCAAAAACAGCAAAGCTCTGAATCCAGAATCCTGTACCACAAATAAATGTAACAAAATAAGATATTTCAGATGAGATTATTGGTATGGTAATTTTATTTTTCACAACTTTTTAAAAAGCATTCATAGTGTTTCAGTAAAGGAAATCACACTGGCTGATAGTTATCAATCCTTTCCAGCAAGATCTCAGAGTAACCAGGTGAATAATACCTGTGAAAGAAGGGCCGGTCAGTGGAACAACAAAAACCATACAGATAAAGTTCATAGCATTATGAATGCACTTTGGTTGGTACTGTTTATTATTCATATAAATGTGTATGAACCTGACAATCTCTTCGGGGTAGCAGCTGTTGATTGCATTGATATATTCCTGAATTGCAGAGCCAGGTTCTGCTTTGATCTCCTGTACTTTCTTCAGACCACCACTGGTGACAAACAATCGGCGTGCCTTACTGTCATGAGGAAGAACCTGTAAGATTGGTAGGAAATAGAAAAGTTTCCTGAATAGTTCTTATAATGATTAACAAATGCTGATCTCATAAAATGTGCTGATGAAAACAATAAGTTCCCGCTACCTTACTGAACTGGCAGATGACATGTTTAAGAACGTTGCTGGGAGCTTCATAGAGAAGAGGCTCCAGTGCTGGGAGATAAGTGCACTTCTGAAGGATGCTCTTCAATGCCTTCTTGGCCTTTTTGAGTACATTAAAACAAGTGAGAGAAAACTGTTACAGTAACTAAACATTTGACATTAGCAAAAATCATTTTCACCACAATGAGAAACAGTACCTGCTTCAGACATTTTACATATGGGCTGTTGCTTACCTTGACCTGCAGGTCTTCAGAACTTTCAGAGTCCAAATAGAGACTTAGGAGTTTAGGGAACACGTTGGCCACAGCTATAGCTTTTGCATGCTCAGGTGTGTGTCTGCCAATCTGGCCAAATGCCCAAGCTGTGGCTGCTTTGATGTGATCTTCTTGCTCTTCCTCCAGACAGATAGCCAACTGCGGAACTCCCTACAGGAGTGGAAACAAATATGGAATATGGTAATAAAATACAAGAATCAAATATGATTCAAATCAGTATTATGAGAGAAGTACACTACTGTTCAAAAGTCTGGGTTTGGTAAATATATTTATTATTTATTTTATTTTATTTTATTACGTTTCTTATGCTCGCCAAGGGTGCATATATTTGTAAACAGTGTTGGGTATAGTTACTTTGGAAAGTAGTTAGTTAAGTTACAACGTTACCATCAATTAAAAGTAATCAGTTATGATACAGCGTTACCTATTCATAAAAGTAACGCGTTAGAGTACTCATGCGTTACCAAAAATTAAAAGCAGTTTGCAGCGGCTCACACATGACAGACACAGCCCCCGGCCCCTTTAAATGCACCTAGAAGTCGTGACTCCCGACAATGAATAACGTCAGTCATCCGACTAAATTAACACTGCAGGATAACAATAACAGTAAAGACAGTCAGCAATCGGCTATTCCACATGGCGTTTTATTTATTTATTATCACAGAACATATTATTAATCAAAATTCGCACCTAACGTTACCCAGTCGGGTAGCCTAGGCTACTGTATATTATGAGCACCACAAGATAACTCCTGATTTTTCTTTAACTTTAAATAATGCAGTTATCAAAGTACAAGTATGCTTACTTGTAAACACAACCTTAAACAGGCTTGCAGATTTAAATCCATTTAGAAATGATGAACAACCAGCCAGCCAATGATCTAACAGAAATTAACAGCTGCCTGTCAAACAAAAATGATAACAAACCGACCGAATTAAATCCTTCACTGCCACACAGGCACATGACAAATCGCTTAATAGCCGAACTAATTATTATTAAAGTGTCACTCACAGTCACAAGCCTAAATTCGCTGTAACACAGTCCTCTTACATTTACTCTTCGAAGTAGTGATTAAAACGTAGCAGAAGCAGATTTTCGAAACGTTTGTCCGACAGTCGATTTCTTTTTCGTTGACAAATTGAAAATAATGTGCGTACTTGCATAAACCAAACGCTGTCCTCTCTGCTATCTTGCCGGGAGTTCGAAAAAAAACCCCACACACACACAGGGTCAGGCGCAGGGCACAGACGCATCACAGCCATTGACTTCACGATCACAGAGCTTCGGCTCCGCTGATACTGTACATCCGCAGGTGGCACAGTAGACCTAGGACTACTGTCTGACAAAAAGCAGGCTGCAGTCGGGATTTTCCTTTCCTTAAAATAACGGACTACTTTTTTTAAAAAAATAACGAAGTTACTGATTACTTACGCACGAAACTAACGCGTTAAGTTACACATTTCAGGAAAAAAGTAATTAGAGTACTCTAACGCGTTACTTTGTAACGCGTTACCCACAACACTGTTTGTAAATAATAAAAAATGGTCTTTTTTTATATTTACAAAAATGAAATGTATTCCTGTGATGCCAAAGTAACATTTTCAGCATCATTACTCCAGTCTTCAGTGTCACATGATTAGAAATCATTCTATGCTGATGTGAGGCTCAAGAAACATTTCTTCAATTATTATTACAGCTAAAATGATTGTGCTGCTTAATATTTATATGAAAACCATGACACTTTTTCAGGATTATTTGATGATTAGAAAACAGAATTTATTTGAAAAATATATTTTTAACATCATTACTGTCACTTTGAATCAACTGAATGTATCAGATGAATGTAAAGGTATACATTTCTGCTTAAAAAATCATCCTGACCCCAAACCTTTAAATGGTACTGTACATATGTAGTCAAAATCTACATGAAGTCAAGGTTTAAGAAAAGATGCTATAACAGACTTTAGATACGATCACAGCCATGGCTAGGTTCTCGGAGTGTGTAGCCACATAGCCCAGCATCATGATCCCCGGCAGGCGTACATTCCCTCTGGAGTCCCCGAGGTAGTCAATCACAGCTGCTATGCCCCCCACATTCACTATCATCTGGGACAGCTGAGTAGGAAACACACAATGCGCACAAGCAAATACACGAGCCAGTGTGACATTATGATAAACAATAAGTGATGCAGACCAGAAAAGCAAAACAGTTTTGGGCAGGTGAAAAAAATGGGTGATGTATTGTCATTTCCAATTGTCTGTTTCCTGTGTTGCACTGGTGATAAATAACAGACCCACATTCTCCATGTTTTACAGACTAGCTGCCTCACACCATGTTATTTAAACAGGGGGTGTCAAAGAGCTGACAAAGTGGAGATTCCAGACTTACCCAAGCATCTTGAAATCATTTAGTGGCTATGTTATGTATGTGGTAGGTACCTCGGGGGTGTGTTTTGTGATTTCCCGAATAAGAGTGGCGACATTCTTCCGAACATATTCATCCGGGTCCTTCAGGCAAACCAGTGCGGCAGGGAATATTTCAGCCTCCACCACCATCTCAGCTACGTCTACGGAGTGCTTGGCGATTTGGCTTAGAGCTGAAAAAACCTGCCTCTGTAAAGAGGAGAATCAGATTAAGTCTGCATGTCATTGATTACAATATCTGTAGGCTGCGTCACCTTCAATTTGGCATCTGGGTTAAGTATCATCTGTGCTAGGTGGGCGATCGCCCCTGTGTCCACCACGGTTTGAGCCAGCTCTGGGGAGTGTTTGGCTATGTCGCTTAGAGCGGAAGCAGCAACCCTCTTCAGGGCAATTTCAGGCTCCTGCATGCATAACACGAGCAGAGGCACAACTCCAGCATCAACCACTGCCTGAGACAGCTCTGCACAGCAGGAGAGGAAATGAACGAAAGGAACATTAACGAATTTAGAGAAAGCATTATAAAATGACAGATTTATGCAAACTTACGTGCATTATGTCTGGCAATGTAGCATATTGCCCATGCAGCAGCCTCTTTGACCCCAGGATCAAACTCCTCCAGGGAGATGACGAGAGCGTCCAGTGCTCCACAGTCCACCACGGCCTGGGCCAGTTCAGGGGAGTGCTTAGCAACAGCCCGAAGCACGAATGCGGCAGCTTTCTTATAGAAACGCTGTGTCTTTCATATCCCAGCAATCCAGAGGGAAAAGGACAAAGCAATTGACCAATAAATACACTTGAATGTTCATGAATCACCAGCAAATCTGCCTTTAATAAACAATTATTAATATATCACATTCTATATCCTTCAATTACATCAAAGGACCTTCTATGGAAAGTGTTTTATACATATGATGAGGCTTCTCTGACAGTGAATAGCATTCTAACAATGAGTTTTAGGACAGAGGAGAACTGGACCCTGAAGGAGCCTGGTTTTTCCAAAGTTTTTTTTTTTTTTTTTTTTTTTTAATTCTTTCCATTTCTGCCACCTGATGGAGTTAGTGTTTTGTCTTGCCACTGTTGCCTTTGGCTTGATTATCTGGGGTCTAAAAGACATCCGTTTGACAGCACTGACACTGTCCTATAAGCACAAAAATAACTTGAACTGAACTTTGTTGAATAATGACACTATCAAAGTGTTCATAATTCATGAATTATTCTGTTATTGAACTGAAATGAAACTGAATAACCACATTATTGTCTTCTTATCGCTGAATTGTACTTGTTTCATAACGAATGAACTTATTCCAGTTAACTAAACACGGAACCAACACTTTTGTCTTGCTACAACTGCTTTATAGCAGAACTTAGATTTGCCTTATTTGCATCCATTCTGTTATTTTCCTGTTTAATACTGTGAAGCGACCTTGAAACAATCTCTTTTGTATTAAAGTGCTATAAAAATAAATTGATGGCAAAAGAAAGATGTGGTCTGATATCTGGACAAGTTGTACTACCATGAACGTAAAACCTTCCTGATGACACAAAATGTAAATTTTCAGTACCTGTTAATAGTAATAAGTACAGTTCCTGTTTAAAGTCATAGAATTAAAACCAAAAAAACAACAACAGTTTTTTCTTATTCTTTAAATGTTTTGTGAGAAGTATAATGACAAACAGCTCAAAAATATGGAAATTATATAAGCACGGATTGCTTGGCTGACAGTGTCAGTAGTCAGTAGTAGGAATATTTGTATTGTGAAAAAGCTCATTTAAGCATGAAGGTTCGACACCTTAACACAAACCTATTCATTCAAATTATAGAGGCTCAGCTAAAGAAACTCACGTTTTGCTCAGCCAGGGAGAACACAAGCTGAGGAAGAATGTCTCCCTTTACTACAGCCTCAGCCAGGTCATCGTTGTAGTTGGCAAGCCTTCCGAGAGCCAGAGCTGCTGTCTGCTGAATAGTTGGGACTGCATCCAAAAGGAGAGGCCTCAAAAGGGACATTACACCTAAGCCAAAGAGAGTGAGCACATTTGTGCCGGGAAGAAAACAGGAGTGGAAAGACACTTGAGAGCAGATGAGGGGAGGATATACTTTCAAAGGTTCAAATCATATAATAAGATATATCTCAATAAAATGTTCTTTTAATCTCCAAAAGAGATCAGGTTAAGCATGAGCATGTGTAGGCTATTCCTGATTTATGAATACTAATTACAAATGTTAACTTGTTAACTTATTTTGAAAGAAATGTTGTCTGGGAACATTCATTGTACTGTGTTCGGGAGAAAATGAAAGATTTTGATTGATGATCCTTGCACAAAGAATAATTTGCTATGACTTCTTTTCCCCACATTGGTCCTGAGTTTTCAAAGGGTTTAAATAAATATGCTTCTACTCTACATAGGGGGCAAGGATAAAGCAATCAATCAATCCATTTTGAATTTAGATTAATTTTGTTAAGATTGGAGTTGTAAATAATGAAAAATTATACATTTAAATGATTAAATTCGAAATAGTATAAGTATATAGATACAAGCAAATGCCATAACAAACATGCAGAAACCTCCATTAATCAAATTTTATAAACTCACCAGCATTTTGAAGTGTTTCAGTATTTTGTGGTCTTGCTGCAAGATCTGCTACAGTTTGCACAAACTGTGTTCTTGCCTTCTGGTATTGCTCAAACACTGCATAATAATAATAATAATAATAATAATAATAATAATAATAATAATAATTGTAACGTTATTAGTAATAGAAATAAATTCAATTTAAATCAATTATGTCAAAAAACTGCAAAAGTAAGAAAAGTAAGTCACCACAAGCAGTTTTAATTCGTTTTTAATTTTTAACGTAACAGGCTACCTTAACGGATCTTACTTTCTCACCTTGCAAAATCTGTCGTTGACTCATAGTAATAGGAGTAACCCAAATTGGAGCAAAAACGACAAAAGCAGCGTGAATGCGGCAAAAAAAAAAGTACGTTTAAGCTTCCATTAAGAAACAGCGTTTGTTGTGACTTTGAGTTTAGAGGAGGCGTGCAACTGTTGTCTTGGCAACAAACCGGAAGTGATAGGCACTGCGTTCGGTCGGTGCGTTTGTTGTCAATGCTTATCTAATGTTTCGTGCTGAAACACATATATGTTCAAATCAGGACCAGTATCGCATGCAGTTTATGCCCAGATGTAATAGCGGGGATTGGATTATTAAACAAGATTCAAAAACGGTCGATGAATGTGGGATACTGGGACAGAGAAGCTGCGAGGGCGAACAGCTGCCCTCGCATTAGTTCTTACCGCAGAGACAACTGCAGACACAGATATTAACTAATTACTAGTCTTTTTCTTTCGGAAATCTTTTTTAAATAAGTTTCATAACAGCAGAGAAACTAGCTTGTATCATATAGGTAAAAATTAGTTTTTCGTTGAACAGAATACAAACTTTCCGTTGCGTGATTTACCATTTGAAAGTTGTCGCTCTAGTTTATTATTGTTTAATCCCCATTTTTGCTTGGTGCCAAATAGTTATAAATTCATAGTTTTCTGACGGTAAACTGACATATCAAACAAACCGGTTTTTCATTAACTTTAATGCCACGTCTGCCAAAGACATAATGAGCAAGTCTTTTCAACTAATTAGTGTTTGAACACTGTTGAATTTAAATTAAGAACCTGTGGGGCTACAAAGTTTCATCATGACATCACCAGGACAGGGTGACGTGAGGTGAGATTATTACACATTTTGAAAAAGAAACATTCCCAGTTTCCACCTCTAAATTCAATCCTAAATTCAGTCAACATCACTGTTATGGATTTTCTTGATTTATGTTTATTCTAGAATAATTTATGGAATTTATAATATTATTAAAGGTCCAACATATTTTTAGCTATTAGCTATTATTTTTATTATTATTATTATCTGTAACTCTGAGTGGGCAAAAAAAAAAAAACCTTGCTAAAAATTCATTCGGACTATACTCATGGAAGTCCCGACACCGGCTAAATGTGCCCACTGAGATATTGCCTATGCCTTTTTCTACAACATTTCTAATGTCTTCTAAAGACCATCTCGTCGTAACAGTTTAATGCTGAAACTGTCTACTAACCTATAGTAAATCTGTAACAGATAAACTACATACCCCGTAAAAATAAAGTTGTCATTGCATCAGTGTGGCTACATATTAAGTCAAACTTTCCTCGCCTCAATGAGAAAATCACCGGCAAATTCTCCGTTTCTAACGACTGACTGGGTACTTTGCACAAAAAAAGGTCTGACTGGGTACTTTGCACAGGCTATAGGTTATAAACTTGTCATCTGTTTGAGATACAATTCGTCAAGTCTGTAGCACCTGCCTCACAATACCTTCTTCACAACAAATGACAACAGGTTAAATGTATTAGACCGTGAACAAACCAGATCAACTAGGCGACTTATCAGTTTATCGCGCAAGCATTTAATACACTGCCATCCGCGATAACGTATGTAGGCTGTCTTTATTTGTCAATATAAAAAAAACTGCTATTCTGTAATGCACCACACTTTCATGATTATTTCTTTAGGTTTATTCTGCTGAGAGATGAGCAAATACTGGAAAGGAAAAAGGTACCATTGAATACTAAAACGTCAACCTTTTGCACCATAATAGCCATTGTAGCTATAAAATAAATATATTCGGATATTGTGCAAATCCATGAAGATTTTTTGGTTTATATAGATTTCTCTCTCTTTGTAGGCTATGATTCGAAGCAGCATTGAAACGCAAGAAGGCGATTTGAAAGTGTAAAATGTTTTATTTAGATGTTTTACTGTGCAACAGTCACAATACAATAGATGTCAATAGTCTACAATCGACCAATAAGACAATGAACACTGAAGACATCAAAATATTGTCCAGAATGAGAGGTTGGGGGTATAACAGTGCTGTTTGTCTTCTGACAAATTCGTTTATGTAGCTTGCAAGCAGTCTGAGAAATATAGGCTATGTGCATGCTATACAGGACTGGAGCATGACCTCGAGACCAAACTGAGGAACCTGAACCGGCAAAGAGGAGCAAATCACTTGAATTTCCAAGAACTTTGAGTAATAAAAATTAATACGCAGACTACAACTTAGCGTTGCATCTCTTCATCCCTTTTAACACACTGTCCTAATATAGTATTTTGTCCTTTAATTTTGAACTATTATATATATGCATTTTTTGATACATTATCAAAGGCCAGAATATACCAGGAACGTTTACTACCCCAGAAAAGTAAATGCTTTTTTTAATCATGATTTTTAGAAAATTATAATACACATGTAAAATACAAGCAACAGATAACGTAACTCGTTTAGGAAAACTGTAGAGCGAAAGTAAAAACATATAAAAAGGTAGGTATAATTCAGTAATTTCTGCATTCTTAACATGCCTCAACCGTCGCTCTGCGCTCCACTTTGCAATCAAATGGGCCTCTAACGTTCTCAGGCAAACCGATATTCCAGCAATGTGTTGAATGAAGCGCGGCATTTTCACTACGTTAAAGTTACATGTAGAATATAACGATAATAATGCGGAAAGAAATGGAACTACATGACACTACGTTGGCATGGAATTAGCTGGATTATATCTGGCGTTGGCTTCATCGTGTAGTCCCTCATCATCCTGACGATGTGGAAGATCCGTTGAGCGCTGTCTTTCGCACTTTGTTACCAAAGCTGAACTGACGATTTGGGCTCGTCATCGTCGTGCCGTTAATAGGATTGGAGATATGGGTGAAATGAGGTTGTGAAGGCTGAACCAGTGTGCTTGGACTCGGTAGTGGTGAGGAGGTGGATGGAACTCCAGCGGGACTGCTAGCTTTCTCGCTGGCTGAGTCGCTTTCAGAGCGGTTTGTATTGTTCACGCCATCTTGTGGATGGGAAATCTTCATTTTTTTACAGCTGGGCCGCACGCGGTACTTCAGAGGCAGCGGTCCATTCTATGTAATGTGCGAAAATAACAGAAGGCACCTTGTTATTGAACGGTGGATGCTGAGCAACGAAAATCCTCATTCCACAAATGAACCAAAAAAAAAAAAAAGAGATAAATAAATTACCTGCTTGAATAAAACACTTACCTTGAGATTTAAGACCAAGTGTGTAAAGTAAAGATTCAGCAGTCAGATTTGAGAGTCAGAAAAACATTTGAGAACTTACTCTTCTCCAAGTGTAGATGTAGGCAATGTCCATTAATGTGTAGTAATCCTTCAAAGGCTCATCCTCATACATAACTTCAATCTATTAGTGCAAAGAACAATAACATAAATAATAAAACCAAGCACCAATCAATCAATATCACACCATAATGGATTATGCGGATCAGCAAATAAATAACAGCACCCTCCTCCTATAAAAGTATTATTTGATGAAACACTGAACATACTAAACTTCGACTGAAACAAAGGGATTTAAAAAAGGCCAGAAATGGAAACTAAATCTACAATAGATCAAATTACCTGAAAAGTAGGAGGTATATCCATTTTGCTTCTCAGAAATTTCCTCAAATGCATCACAGTCATGGCAGCAGGGCACTGTAAGTATCTTTTATTATGAACCTATGTGGTTAATAATAAAATAAATTATACACAAATACATTTTGCCGATAAGCTTTACTATTGGTATAATTTGTATCACCATCATAACAAGAGGAAAAAAAGGCTTTCAGCAACAGCAAGCACTACTTAATTACCTCTTCTTTTTGCTTATCATCTGCACTGCCTTGCTGTTGGGCCCTGAACAATAAATAGTATAATTGATGTAATTGAAACACTAAATGATAACTTTTCAGGATTCAAATAAAAATGCCTTAACATTAAGATTACACTAAAGAATGGCCACTTCAAATGTATGTAGTGTATTTATTTACACATTTTTAAAACTCTTGTAGCAGCCCAGACAGATAAACTGGCAGAAAAAAATAATAATCACTTGTACAAACATAGGCAATCACGTACCTTTGAACAAAAAACTCAATTGACAGACTGATAATTTCATCATCTGTGATGATTCGCTTGTCTTCATCAGCAACTTCTCCTCGATCCTCATTTGATCCATTTGCAACTTTGAAAAAAAAAAAAAATCAAATGATGAAATCACAGCTTAAAATTAGAATAAAACGGTTACATAAGAGCCTGTTCAAACAGTTAGCCTAACTTATTTACTTGAGTGCATTCATTTACTTACCATCAACAGACGGGTGTTCAGCATAAAAATCTCTCCTACGTTTCATTTCATCTGCAAAGAAAAATACATTTCCAGTTCAAAGCATGTGTAATTAATTACAAATAATAAATCCAATCTTTTACAGTGACTGACTTACTTTTGAAAAGACCAGGAACTAACTTGTATACAATGTCCTGTAGAGTTTTGTCAGACCTGTGGGGGGAGGGGGGGGGGTCAAACCTTTTTTTTAATCTAATCATTTCAAACAATGCTGCTGCAACCCACTCAAATTCATGTTATTTCCTAATTCTTATATTAAAGGGCACTAACAGAAAACACAATATACAGAATTTGAGATAGGAACAAACAAGATGTCTTGATTTTTAGATGATCGCTACTATAAATAACTCTTTGGAAAGATGGAACAGACAGTGATTTTAAAAGGTTACCGAATATTGAGAAGTGGCTTTGTCTTGTGGACCTGCACATCACATATTGGACAGTATTTACTGGTTTCCAGGTACCGGACAATGCACATTTTACAAACTGAAGATCAGAGAAATGTGGATCAGACAAATTGTCAGGATGTGTTGCACATATTCAAATAAACCTACAGAAAATAGAGCAGCACATCTCATATACTCACATGAGTGCAAGCATTCTATGATTGTTGTTGCATCTATGAAATATCCACCACACAAGACACACATCAAATGGGGATTGAGCTCCGTGATCTTGATCCTTGTTGTACGATGCATCGTCATGGGATGGAAACGACCCTGCAGGTGCATCGAAATATGATGACAATTTATCAAAATACGTTTTGCAACTACAAACAACGGCCATAGTGAAAATAATAATTAAGACTTAAGTTAGTATTTATGGGCTGTTGCGTGAACTGGCGCAATTTTTAAGTCATCTCTTACACACGGGGCTTCTGTGCTGTGAAACGATCTTCATATCGCAGCAAAGCCAGTTAACAGACACAACACGACAAAACAGACGTAACACTGCACAACGTATCGGTCCTGAGGACAGTCTACGTACATGAACTATGTGACGAACACTTCTGACGGTTTCTATAGCAACTAAAGCAGCGTAACATGGCAACGTACCAAGCAGCTGTAATTGAACGTTCCACGTAGAATAGCGTGAACGCGCAAATTTCTAGTTAAGACAAAAATCTCGCCCATTCTATGTTAAAGCGTTCTTTTAAAATTACAGAGGATCTTAAAACCTCGCATAAAGATCTGAAATAAAAGACAATGTTATTGATGATGCTGATCTCCGCTTTTCTTTGGCAGTCTCTCCCTCCTGGATCACTAATGTTGTCGCAGTCGTTCATTGCCCATGAATGCACCTTGCATTAAACTGATAGGCTACCCATTTGACATCATGACTATCGTCATACGTTGCTATGTATGAGGTTAATTTCCGTTTGTCACAAATCCTGTTTTTGAAGCACCTTATTACGTCGGGGCATTCGCTGAGAGCCGAAGACAAGTGTTATGAAGCACTGAAGGAGCTCACTACAATGTGAAAACGATTAGCCTAAGCTAACTTTCAAGGAGGCTAGCGACTACGTGTAGACTTCTGAAACTGGATGAAGCATACCAACAGATGGTTATCGCATTTTATGCGTTTTGATGATTATTGTTGTGAGATAATCATGTATTAAATGGTGATGTCATCTAGGTATGGCAATTGGAAATAAAGCCATACACAAAACGATTTTAAGAACACACCAGAAAACCGACACTAATTCTGATTTCTTCACGTGAGTGGAAAACAAACATGATGAATATAAAGCCTTCAAGACAACTTTCTAACCACCATACAGATGAAAAATAGGCTAGGCTAAGTCAGCCTGGGCCATTGCTTATTAAATAAGACGTTCATGATTTAACATTTATTAAGTAAAACATCCACCAGCCAAATAGAACTGACAGTGCTGTTTGTTCTCACCACTGCCAAAAGCCTTTCGGTTGGTTATGAAAACAAAACCACAAACTTTTTGAACTAGACAAGCATTCTGGTGATTGTGGTGCTGTAGGCTATAGGTTATAATAAATAACAGTTAAAAGGAGGAAATTGCCCTTATATATGAATTGTGCCACGTGAGAAAGGGCGAGTTTACAAAGCACCGTCTGGCCTATTTCGATTAATACAGGTTACGTTACCACAACGAAAAATCCACCTGATTAAGCAGATGACAGAAGACTCGAAATGTTGACAGACCGTGCTAAAGCCATCAGTATTAGAAATAACACGTCACTTTGTATTTAGCTGTGACATTACAACCACAGGGAGTCAGAGACATTCTATTTTAAACAAAATTATTCACCCAAGTCTCAGGTAGGCTATACACATTGCGGTTTCTAAATTAAGACACATATGCGCAAATAAAAAACCTTGTTATTCTTAAAAATAGTCTTATAAAGGATTCTAAAACAAGACGCCGACCAAGTTTAATACTAATTTTTATTTTCTTCTTGACATGACAAACCACAGGAAGGCTTAGCTTACCTTACATTACATTAGATAAATAGCTAAATACGCGATTAGCCTTATTTTTTGAGATTATTATTTTTATCTGAATGGTAAAGTACAGTACTTCGACAAATGTGTTTGTCGAAGTCTAAAGAACTGATAGCCTATAAGAACCATTCAAAGCTCGTGTGAGCCACTGTCTAGAGAAGCATTCTTCAGGTCAGTCGGACAAATGAAAGAAGCTACTAAAAACCATATTCAATACGTTAAATAAGTACCTGAGATCATAAATACGTGTTGTTTTGTCAACCACACATCATCGGTGTCGTGAATGTTTGCAGTCAACAGCTGAAACCTTTGTCCTGTCCGACAACAGGACACGTTTAGGTTACAGTGTAAATTTAAGTTAAGAAAACGCACAAATAGGTACAATTCAACAAAACAATGAGTTTACCCGGTCGTAAACATCATACACATTCCATATCTATAAAATCGGATAACTGCTCAGTGGGACAATAAACAAAAAATCCTTTAGAAACCCGCCTTACATGAACAGTCGACCCGTTTCTACCCGTTTTCGCGTGAACATCAGGATTCATTACAAACTAAACCGTTTCATACAGCCAGAAACCCCAAGTAAACATAATGATGCCAATAACTGAATATCATACAACAAACCAGGAATCATTCTCACAGACAGGATACGATATTACTATATAAAATAACTCAAATCTAAAAGCACGCGGAGAGACGGAGCCAGTGCTGTGTCCGCGAGCCTGTCAGTTCCCGCATCCACTTTAACACACGTCTCCATTTTACTCTCACAAAAACACAGATTCATGTAGAGCACAGGGTGTGAAATTAGACATTTGTAAGGGAAGATATCGAACGACACATACCTTACTGAGCTGGACCGAAGAGTCGAGCCTGGAGGTGGTTAGACAATGAAAGTTAGGAGTCGATCAGTAGAAAATGAATACGAGCCAAGCGGCCATCTTGAAAAGTGCTGCAGACGCTGTCAATTGCAATAAGAGAACAGCGGAGCAGGGCGCATTTCAGTAATACAAAAAAATCGAAATGGTCCGCTTGTCGATGTGTGTGCTGTGCTCAGTTGCAGATTTGTAAGCGCTCTTGAATGTAGACCTCCCGCCAATAAAACGGCCAGGCTGATGTGCGTTTTCTCTAGGCTAGCGCCTTCAGTCTTCTCTTCGAAAAACGCTGCGCTGATGGTTCAGTGGAAACTGACACCGTCCCCAAAATGGCTTGTAGTTCGACCGCCCAGTGCGTCACGTGATCTCATTCCTTAAGGGTGGCCTGGGAATATGTGTCGGTGTATTCAGCGCTGATCGCGTTCAGCAAATAACAAAGAAATGTGTGTCAAAGTCTTTTTGACCGCAGCCCAGCTTGTAAGGGTTACACAACTGGACAGGTTCTTATAGGTCAGTTTTGAACCGTTTGCAACGTTTCTCTGCAAAAATATCCCTCAATAGCTTTGAAGAATGTAACTCATAACTGAGACATTATCAACTTACCATAATACCCGAGTCACATCTATTCAGACAATAGGTTAAACTAAATAGCGCGAATGCGTTGAGTAAGCAGTTCGTAGATTAGCCAATCACATGTTCAGACATAGTAGGCTAAGCTATTTACTACCATATAGTCTGCTCTAAATTGATTCATGGTGGTGAATGTAACGCACAGGGCAGTACAATAAGAAGTCTGCGCACGTTCCACTTATGGCCGGGAGTTCCCTAAAGAAAATAAGTGCTATTTTGCTTCTACAAATATGACTCAATAGTTTCGCAGGGGAACATAACGCAGAACCTGATTTTACCAAGTGAGACATGTTTTGATTAACCAATCAGATTTGAAGAACCAATTTATAGATTTTGTGAAGTTTATGCTTAAAATAACTGTTTGGTGCTTGTACACCAGTGTCATTAATCTATAATTTCCTCTGATTTTAGGGATTACTCATGGTTAAGGTTAGGTTTAGGTGTAGGGATATGTTCAAGAATACATTTTTGGAGTAACTCAGCAAAATCAGGACGTGCGGAACATTCCGCATATTCTCATCAACTTCAACAAATGATATAAAAGCCTGTCCTGGCTCTCAACTTAAAGAATTTCTTCTTTCTATAGCATATATAGACACAATGCATTGTTTTCAGGGGATCCAGGTGTCAGACACTATATATTGTCGCATAGTTGTGGCAAATGTCGATTTCTTCGGAAACATGCGTTTATCAACAAAGACAGACTGAGCTTTAAAACATAATTACCCCAAAACAGGTTTGCGTAGCCTATATCAAACTGATTTTTTATTGTAAAATTTATGAAAAGAAGCTACAGAATAGTATGTCTGCAAGAAGAATCCTTTTTCTTTTTTCTTTTTTTTTATGTGGCACTGCGTCCTGAAGGAAAAAAGCCACGCTTGACGTGTTCATTTTCGATATTCGAAATGTATTGATCCAGGAATCAAGGCTGGGTTGCCCTCTCGAGACTTTTTGCTGCGTCCTTCATTTTTCCAATCAAATCCTTACACAGTTGAAACATTCCAGATTATCCACCAGTAAACACGTGTACATGTTAATTCCCACCTTTAGTATTTCACAAAGTCAAGGGGACACATACAATTACAATTATACTGCAACACTGTTAATGTAATATAGTCGTATATGTAGTTTATGCGGTTGTCTCATGCCAATTGGAAATAAAGCACACAAAAAATAATTATTTCTTTTAAAGATGCTCAGTTGGTTTTCATCGTAGGCTACCCCTCACAAGCTTTAAGTTTTATGCAAACAAGTTAATAACATTATGGATTAACACCCTCACATGAGAAAACAGCTCTTTTATTTTATTTATTTTTTAATAGGCCGTTTATTATTATTATTATTGCATTTAACAGTCAATCAGTCAACCTTGATCATAAAATGAAAATTGTAAAAATTAAAATTTCGGTCATCATTTTATTTTTACGCAGTGACATCCTTCCGGTTTCAAGTCTGTTAAAACTTTTGGGACGATTAAAAAAGTAAGCTATTGGCATATGTGATGTGACCATGATTGAGTGCATGAGAATTTTATGACTATCTTTCGAACAATTCACCTTTGTGTCACCCCTACGACAAACACAAGCATCTGTGTAATGACTAAGATAATAAAATTGCTAAGCAGCCTTTTCCAGAGGCAGAAAGCCAAAGCTGACATTTCAGTTTCAGCTATCTTAAAATAAAATTAATGGGTTATATCAATTAATGGGCAGTACCCTAATAATAAAAAAAATGGTTAACTGTTTAATTATTTATTTCAATTGCATCTGTCTGTAGCCTATGTTTCTTTTGACAGGACTTCTTGTAAAATGAAGATGGCCTACAAAATGTAACTGTAGGAAGATAAAATAGCCTCTATATGGAGGCTCTGCTGCTTATAAAATAACATTACTCAAACAATAAAACCGTGTAAGGCCTAGATTACCCAGGCTTAAAAAAAAAAAAAAACTTAATCAACGAAGTAGCATAAACCATGTCCTGTTAAATTTTCCTTAATAATTACTTGAGGATAATGCAAACTAATGATAATGCAACTTTGTTGTTTTCAGTAAATACCTGAAGTTGCTCCATGGTGCAACTAAAATCAATTACAGAAGAAGCGCCAGCCGTCTGCAGAAGTAACCAACATTTATTCAAAGTGAAGAAAACAACAACAATTACTGGACATATATTAGCCTAGGCCTATGTATAATTACATTCCTCGGTATTTAAGGAAATCAGGTAGGACGGCTGATTGACTATTCTGCCGAGAAAACAACGGTTATGAGATAATGAAGTATTAGAAACACTAACTAATTAATAGGCTAGAAACCTCGTACCTTTATACAACACTTAAGACGCCATTCAGCATCAGTTATATGGGGAGGACATGTATCAATGCTAAGGACCATAAAGGATTATAGTAAAAAAAATAATAAATAAATAAATAAATGTTATATAAACAAAGCCTATCGCTGCAGACATAGGCTACTTAAAGTTACACACATTTAGATTTTACACTCTGCAAACAGGAAAAGGTCACTACTGAATTGGTTGTGGTAAACAAACTAGTAGGCTAAAATTCCAGCAAATAAACAGGCTACTTATGTAACAGACGTATTTTACAAAATATATATATAAATACAATTTCTCACCTTGATGAGAAAGATTTCAAATGGTCTTTTGCTTTTCTAAAAGAAAATAAATATTTAATATAGCTTATGCAACTGTAATTTTATTCAGAGGAAACGGAACAGTGGCATACAAAACATTGATCAACCTGGAATAAAATATAAAATGTGTCGACTCTCTCATACAAGAACCTGACTTCCTCAAGAAACGAGCTAAAACAGCACACGATATTTTAGAATAAAAGAGTAAAATAAAGTGCTTAACAGTTTTATATGATCTTAAAAATACCATTGATCATGTAACCCAATTGTTGATTTATCTGGATTCTTCTTAACATGACAGTGTTTCAAGGTATAGTCTGATCAATGTGCTTCAATTCTGGGTGACCTGAAAAAGATTAAAAATTGCTCTCAATAGAAGCTTTTGTAGGTTAGTGAGACGAGAGAGAGAGAGAGAGAGGCAGTTTTAACATGGGAGAGATAGAGAGAGAGAGAGAAGGCTTACAAGAGACAGCGTTGTTTTGATCTGACCAAATTAATCTAACAGTGCTTTGACAATACAAACGTAGTAAGCGTAGGCCTATATACAAAAGGAGAAGAAAAAAAGTATAAGCGAAAAAATAAGAGACAAAAAATTAGCGGATTACTAGAGCAGATGAGTAAATACTGTTGATGAAAGACATGCAGGCTACCACATGAAAGGGTTTGACCATAACCAAGTAAATATGAACGAAACCTTATAAAATTTCAGTTCTTAAAAAAGAATGCGGGTTATCACACCATAGCTAATTCAGCTAAGCGGAGGAATCTTTACACTGTAAACGCAGTATGCAAGCCACAGGCAAGTATGTCGAGCACAGTCTGTCAGCCTTTGCACAGCTTTGTGGTTACGTGACATAGAAGATGTGAAGCCTTGGAAAATAGCATCAGCAACGGACTCCGCGCAGTGCGACTTCCTTCTTGTCTGCAAAGCACCGGAAGCAATGCAGCACAAAGAAAAAAAAACCTCAACCATTTCACCTAGAACGCTTTTGCCTCGAGGGGAGACCAGACTGTCGAATGCGACCTCCTTGAATACCGTAAATGATGTCAGGTCGAACACAGTTGGATCGACCAGGGTTTGAAGCCCTTTCATCACTGATTCACTGAAAACTCCATTTTGAGCAGTCTCGCGAGCCTCGGTCACATGAGCGCGTCAGCTGATCTCAGGAGGACTGGAACTGTCGGAGAACGGAGACACTGATTCACGGGGCAAAAGCCTATACTGGCGGTTTTGCGTTATATTATTTACATAGCTATAACCAGGATAGAAGCTCTTGCATATAAATGCTTGTCAACGCGACTCTAGCGAGATTCCGCGCTTCCAGTAGCCTACTGCCCGCTGGTAGACGTTTGTCTGGCGGCAGACGCGGCGCATCCGTGTTTAAATTCGACATTATATTAGAAAGCTTCTTGAGCAGCTTCCTTACTGATTTCTGATTCAACGAATTAAGTGTTAAAACATGTTAAAACACTTGACATGCTCAATTCTGACGATCTCTGGCAGCTGCCCAAGTCTCCTTTGGAAGATAAACCTTAAGTTCCTCTTAAACACTACCTTTTTATTTTACTACAAATTATTTATATATATATATATATATATATATATATATATATATATATATATATATATATATATATTGTTTTACAACATATAGAAAAATCTACTTTTACTCTAGCTGGTAGTTTCCAAAAGCAATAATGGAAGAACTGAAATTTTGCAAAGCGCAAACTTCTTCAATTGTTTAACAGCTGTCACTCTCTTTACCATTTATATCCTTTAAAAAGATAAAAGAAATTTCAGATTGTTGTTCAGATTAGAGGTTTATACGTTCTTTAAAACACAAGAAACTCTAAAAACTCAAATTTCTCGTGCGACATCCCGTTGTTATTATATTTTGGCTCTAAATCGAACTTATAATTTGTGTAGTGGTTAATTAAAAATCAGCTTTAAAATATTAATTAATATAAATGTTGCACTAAATTATTATTCCTTATTTAAGAATAACCTTAGATTTTTAGATATAATAGACAAGTGCTAACTATTTTACTGTGTATATAAATACGATTCTTTTGTCTCGTTCAAGATTTTCGAAGCCTTACAATTAAAAAAAAGAAAAGAAAAAAGACAAGGTTAGACAAAAGTTTGCAGATGATCTTCTCTCCATAATGTGGAGAGAATATATGTTCATCAGATTAGTAGTTGTTTAAAGATTATGTTTAATCTTTTAAAAAGAAAATACTGAATGAATGACGACGTCCTAAAGGTTTATTTGTATTTATTTCGTTAATTTTTTTTTTATTAATTTACATAAAATATTCCTTTATGTAACCCTTAATGATATATATATTTATTTATTATATTATATTATATTATATTTATTTGTAATAATTATTTATGAATATATTTATTATATAGCCTACAAAATATTTATTACTTATTATTTAATTCACAATTTATAGTTTAATAATATTACATTTTAATGTATTTTTATTGATATATGTCTGGTCAACCATTTTCTTAAACTGATCATGCGATATCAATACATTGTGTTATTTTATATATATATATATATATATATATATATATATATATATATATATATATATATATATATATATATATATATATAAATTAATATTTTTTAACATCGGACCATGCATGTACTCGGATAAAAACATTTTAATTAATCGGGAAACCTTTGCAACTTTATGATATTTGATAAAAGCCTTAGAAAAAGGAAAAAAATAAAGATTTTATAATACGTAGAAGAGTATAGGTGCAGGCTATTTGCTTTATCACCCCGAGGTCAAATGGCTTAGGTTATAGAATATGCATAATGGCCCATATTAACCAGTTTGTTTTAGTAAAAGAAGCAACCTAACTGTAGAAGAAAAATAAAACATCATCTGTCTATCTGTCTATCGACCTTGTGATTTCAGAGGAAGCTGCTCACAGTCACTTCAAGACAGCATGTCAAACGCTTCCAGTCACTTCTCATAGAAGAATACAACAGGGAAAGTACCAGTAAAGTGGTTCTAAAAGAATTTCAATATGCAATTCAGCTAACTGTAGATTATATATATATATATATATATATATATATATATATATATATATATATATATATATATATATATATATATATATATTTCGAACCCTCAAACAGAACAGCGGCCATCTTGGATAAAGCCCAGACCAGAGATTGTGCAACAAAATGGATGTGACGTGCACTTATTAAATGTTTCATAGAAATAAAATCAGATACCAAACAACCAGCTGTTATAGGTTCTTTAGCAGCAAATGTTTAAGAGAAAGTTCATGCTAATTGGGGTATGTTTAAATTAACCATTTGCGCCACTGGTGCTTTTTATTAGGGGGAGGAGATATTTAATAGCCTAGCTATTAGCCTATGGACTGTTTTAAAAATAACAATTGTATTGATTTTCACAGCATACAGCAAAAGCTCTAGTGTCAATAGAAGAGCCTATAGCAAATTATTAAACATAGCAATGCTTTAAAATTACTATGATGTAACTGTAATATATACTCTATAAAGTTGAGAGAAAATTGGCAGTGAACAAGGTAAGTGTAAAAATGTTAAAACGAAAGATCAAATATCCTAGTCCAAGCAATTTTATTTCGCTTGGTACTGCAGGGTTTCTTTGAAATGAAAAGACATTGTTTATTGAGGTTACATATTTATGTACTGCTCCTTTTTATTTGAGAAATTTCGTAAATGAAAATTAAAGTCTTAAACCACAATTTGAAGTCAACAAATATTTAGTTTAATATAAAAATCGTTAAATCCCTGAATGAAATTTATGTTTTGACAACGCTGCTCTTAAGTCTCTCATTTAAAGAGAAAAACAATAATATTCAACAATATACGAGATCCCATATAAATAAACAAAAATATGCTAAACAAAAAATGTAAAAGCCATTTTTGCATTTTTTTTTATTAAATCAAATAAATAAATGATTGATTTATTTTGCTTTTCTAACATGATTTTCGCGTGACACATGTTTTATAATAAAGAAATCGTGTGTTAGGCCACGTATTCACAGTCCAGATTAACTTTTAAACGTTTTTCTTTCCTTTTTGAACTTGCTGGGCTTCTGATAAAATACACTTTTTTATAACAACCTTGACAATTTAACTAATCTTGAAGTGACTCTTATTAAGAGAATCTTAGCATTCGGGGAAGACAATATTTAACCTATAGAATAAATGTTAATTGTTTAAGATAATGATAAATAAGAAAATAGATAATAGTTATAAGATAGGCTAAAAAAAAATAATCCAGGAAGAAGAAGAAAATACATATCAGAAACAATTTTCAGTGAGATATAAGAATACTAAAAAAGTTTAAAGGAAGTTTTACAGTTTGTCAATGTTGTACAATAAATTAATGAATTCTGTATAAATAAAACAAACTGCAAAACTTTTTTTTATGATTTTTATTTTATTTATACTTTTCAGTTATGTCAGAATATCTGTCAGGACATGTCTCGTGAGAACAAAAGCGTCGAACAATCTGGATCTTCGGTGTAAAGACAGAGAGTTGGCTGCATTGTGAGGTAGAATCGTTCGTTACGTCTCCTTTAAGACACGAGAGGGAAGTTTAGTTATTGGTTTCATGGAAATTATGTCAGTTCATAAGCGACCACTAAACATGAGCATCATGTTATATTAAATATAAGGATGAAATGAGGAGACGTCTTGTTCTTCACAATGTTCTCTGAATCTTCAATGTAGGCTACCTCGCTAATTCCAATTGTTTTGGAAATAAAAGTAGGCCTATAGGCTTAAAACTGAAAATGGATATGAAGAAACGTTAATTGTTGCCTCTGTCGGTATGTAGCCTACACATTTTCATTTCCTCGAGTAATTTTTTCGAGATAAGAACTTTGCTTTCAAACCACAGGCTTATTTAAATAAGTATGTGATCCCGTCGTCGAAAACGCAATTTTCACGATCTAAGAAGCTAGATTTTGTGAAGACCTATGTGAATCTTCGAAGAATGATGCCTATAGGCTTAACCCACAATAATCCTGTTTGCTTTGGCAGAGCGTTTAACTCCGGCTCGTGAGGGTTATTTGTTCACTTACCACTTCCAAGACTGAACGTATAATAAAATACACGTTTGCTCTTCTCCCACTGGTACTATAATGAGTTTGCCCCCTCCGTTTGACAAGCAGTTGTGTTGCTTCATCCTGTGAATTGTGGCAGTTTATTAGTGAGTTTTGGGAAATCCTATTGCTCTTCGTGCCAACCCCTTGCTCTAGCTCCTTCAGTGTGGGCACAGTGCCAAAAGTTAGTGTCGCGAGCCCTTCCCCTCCAGTCAACAGTTCTCGAGCAGGTTGCTTTCTATCTCCGTATTAAAACGGTTGGGTAACAATGGGCCGAATGCACAACTTATAATACACAGTATACACTACTCAATTAGGCTAGCTGTCAGTTTTAACCTTAAGGAGGGGAGGCCTCTTGTGATTCCGGAAATGTAGCTGACCTTCAAGCTGTTGACTTTTGATTGGTAGAGATAGCAACATTCTGGATGCAGAAAAAAAACAACAACAACATGGTACGGTGTGGTTTAAACAGCCTAACTGTGTTTGTGTCTGGACGTGGTTTCGTTTTCAGAGAGTGAGTGAGCCTAGTATGTTATCGATCATAAATATTTAATTATAAAATGTTTTGCCCTCTATCAATCAAAACAACAGTTTGTAAAGATAAAATGAGTTGTGAAATTTGACCAGGCAAAAAAAAAAATCATATATATAGCCTATATATTTTGAATTATCGCTCATTTAGGGCTATTTTGTCAAAGAGTGGGTTATTCTGAAACGTTTTTAAAATAACTGTCCATTGTTTCCCTTAATTTTAACCTCATTCTATGTAAGGGATTAAAATTATGTTTCCTCGTTGCATCACGAAACCACTTTCCAAAAATCATTAAATTCCATTTTTCGCGCGGATATCACACGTAGGCCGCAGACCCGCGCGCAGACTAACATACTCGTGATAGAATAAGCAGCAGTGGCCGCTTGATGGCAGTGCTGGGATATAAGTGTGGGCGTTGAGTCAGAAAAGACGTCGTGTTTTTGACCGTAATGGCCATATACTAAGCCAGTGATGAGGGACAATGACCAAACGGCTGGACAGTGGAGAACTGAAATATGGTTGGAATTCACAACCAGCGAAGAATGGTGTTGCACAATCTAAACTTCAGACAGTCCTGCTTTGCTACTGTATTGTTAATTTTTTTGACACCAGTACTACCGTTTATTACCGACATATTTGCTTAGTCGCCTACGCTGCCTCAATACTTTATTTAGAATGCTACTTTGTATTATGTCAGTTGAATAATTGATTTGGTAGGCTAGGCAAACCAAAACGAAAAAACTTAAGACGATGTAAATAATAAAAGTTAATTAATTAAGCATTATTAAATTGACTACGTTAATGAATTTGAATTTACGAATATAGCTAACCCAAATTTGAAGTAGGCCTAGCCTTTTTCTTATTGCTTTAAAAAAAACATTTTGCGTGTTTTCTTCGACCTTCTTATATTTATTTATGCCTATAGTTCACTGAGTTTTTGCCTGTGTTTATAGGTGGTCGTGAAAGATTGTCAGCTTGGGTTTAAATAATTAAAATTTTAGGCTCTGAAAACAACAATGCATATAAAAGACCACTGAAACACGGTATTCAGAGGTGCTGATACAAATGATAGAAACTTCGTCTGGTCAGATGTTAATGTGGGTTTTCTTTGTTTTTCACCCTCTCTTTACAGCACTCATCACACGCGCGCGCACACACACACACATTCACATCAATCAGTGGGTTTTATCATGTTCTCAACAAGTCAAATTAAACTAAAATGACAAAGTTTCCTTCTCTATTGAAGCTCTGAGGGGGAGTTCTGTGCAATCCCCACTAATGCGGCACAAATGAAAGCATTTTACAATCAGGCTCACGCGGACCACGAGCTCTCAAGTTCCCAGTGCCGGAGGTCCGAGCAGCTCTGCGGTGAGTGAGGGATCGGCTTTCATATGCGCGCTTTAACGCAAAACGTTCTCTTTGTTCCCCTACTCCTGCTTAAAACAAATATATGTGCACGAGCTTCTCTTCGAAAAATGTTAGATTTTAGATTTTGTAGGTTTTGTTAGTTTTAATTTTGTTGTCAATTTGTACCTAACAGATTTGTTTAACATGAAAACAAATTGACAACAAAATTACAACTGAATTACACCACAAAGATGATGATGTGATCTCTCTCTACAATTATTTCAATCCCCATCTTACAACACCCATTACCAAAGATAAAGTGGAGTGGCTGCCCTCCTTTCTTTTCTCTCAGTAGGCCTCTCCAATGCTAAGCCAGGGGACCAGGGTGCTCTGATTGACAGGCCATGCTTTGTGTTTCTATCAGTCTTTAGAAGTACTCTGCTGCAAACAGACGGATGGCCCACTGCATGCATGCCCCTGACCTGACAACCTCCTGTTAAACAAAACAAGAATGAGCAAGCTACCCATAACACATAATGCTGCATGTTTGGTTTGTCTTTTATTCTTTTATTTTGTTTTAGCCAAAATAGATTAAAAAGCATTCTTTTCAAGCTCTATGTTATTAAATTCTTTTTGAATTGTTGATTCTTTTGAAAATGTCAAAAATGTAGTTATTGCCAGACCACAACTAGACTTGACTCTTAATATTTGAATAGTTCTAACATAACTTTAACATACAAGAAAATGCTAAATATCACCTATAAAACACTGTATGGATGTTGTGATTTTAATATCAACCTTTAAAAAGTACTAGAAAATTACAAATGAATAAGATGGATAATTAGATAATGTATAGGCAAATATCAAGAAATGATTTTTCTCATATATACAACTAATACAGGTCAGGCTAGTGCTGCAGTTCCTAGCCCAGAAACAAGCATTTTAGCACCTTGAGTTCTATCAGCCATTGGAATTTTCATTGATTGACTGATAAGATTTTTCTGTAATAAATACCGTTTGTGGCTAACACAAGCTCATATTTATATGTTTTACTCAACAACATTAAAATGCATCTGTAATAGCCCCTTTTTTAATATCTTTTACTTAATGCAGTCAATAACAAGTGGCTAAATGGGACAACAGTTAAACACCATCACCCTGAAACTAATCTACGCACTAGTTTGCATCTACAGCCTCGTTGTGTTTAAAATCCCACTCTTGCAAGACTGAAAGGGTTGTCAGAAACATAGTGGTGACATGGTGTCATGTATTTATAGCTATTAGCTTTTTACTTTTGGTGAATGTGTTTAAGTGTTCATTTGTGAAGATTAGCGTGATTAACAAAATAATATAATGTAACTTGTTGATCATACAGCTTATTTTCTGCAATACTCAAATGTCCATGGAAAAACTCTATTTGATTTCTGTTAAGGCAATCAGGATGATGCTAACTACTAATATGGCCTTCAAAAATACATCATCACTGCAGCACTCTATTTAAAACAAATGAAGCAAATGTTTGTGCATGCACTACATAATTTTGTGCAATGGTGCAGCAGTGGTTCCCCTCCTCCTCCACTGGACTGATCCTCTCCCGTGCCCTCTGTGGGTCACCTGCACGCCTCAGATGTTCAGAGCTTCTGTCTGTGTGCTTGGACTTACAGTAGTCCACACAATCCACAAGGTGTCACTTGTATGTCCATGAGCCATACCACACAAATTCAAGCACAGGTGGGTGTGAGGCAGAGGAAAGTGGATGTCATGTTTAAGGGAGAGAGCTCTGAAATGGTCATTATGCCTTAGGCTTCACAGCTTCCACCCGGGATAGAGGAAATCAAACATTCAGAAACACACATATGAGGCAAATGATGTTCTCTAACCATTATATGAAGATTTGCTGGGAAGCATTCCATGTTTTGCAAATATGAGCTGATTTTCGTATTTTGTCATTGTCACATGAGTTTATTGTCAGCGGTCTCCAACAAGGTATTGATCTACAGCTTAAATCTCTCAGACGTTGGTATTCGACGTTTATGTATGTTTATGAATTTAAATGTGCAAAAGCTCTTAGAGTCAGTTTGTTTTTTGGCTAATCATATTCTTTTGCCAGATTTGTATTTTTTGTCATGGAGCTGTCACACAATCAGGGATGTCTGTTTTTTTATTTCGGTGCAGTTTAGGTGCGAACTCCAGGAGATCTCTGAAACCTGCTTGCTCTGTGACAAAAGCTGCCCTTTTTATTTCTCCGGTAGTCAAATCCAACATCCCCTCTGACTCAATATCCTTTGCACTTCAGGTATTGATCCTGTACCCTGCACGTGTGCATGCATTTCCCTGCCATCCCTTGTTTGTAAGCCATCTCTCTCTGTCTGTCTGTCAGAGAGCGAGGTGTGATGAAATCTCTCTGTCCCCGTGGCAATGCAGGCAGCACGTGGATTGAGGCCAGTGCTAGCAGATGCCTGATCTATGATAATGTCCACTGATAGGAAAATCAATGTGGCATTGATTCCCAGCCTAGTGTTCAGAGAGTTATGGAAGTGGAAGTAAAAGAAAGAATGGAAGTAAAGAAAAACAATTAAAAAGAGGTGGTGAATGAGTTATCAGGAAAATAGTTGAAGGTGAATCTCGTTTTAAAACACTAGAGAAAGAAAAAGAGAGAAACTTTACACTCTTTCTGGCACAGTAAATTCGGACCTGGCGGCAACTTGTGCAGAAACCCTATGGATTGAGATGGAGAGAGGCTTTAAATGGAATTTGAAAGGAGGAAAGGTCGAATAAGAAAAAAAAATATCAATTTCCTCTGAGACTGAATGGCCTAATGATGATCTGGTGAAGTTTACATTTTTCTCCTAATTGCCTGTTCCCTGAACATGCAGTTCTGTGCTTACGCTACTGGGTCAACTGACCATTTCAATTAATTGGTGGAATATATTCTGTAATGCAGTTCAATCTTATTACAGACATTGGATTTGAAGGAAAAACGTTTGTAGAAATCAGTATTTACTATAAAATTTATAAAAAATCACTCTAATACGTAATTTTTCAGATTTATTATTTCTAATGTCTTTATATTTGCACATTCCCTATATAAAGTTTCTCTGTCAGTGTGACACGAACACACAGAAGTTGCTGTGGAGAATAGCAGGATTGCGTGGCATCTTGATCACCATGGCGACGCATGGATAGTCTCCCCGCCGCACACTCGCTCCCTCCCCAATTCTGTAGTGAAAATGGATACCATAGCAACGGCACACACTGTTTTCAATATGTACTCTCACTTCGTCTCTGACTGTTGATGGCTTCAATATACATCTACATTTTTTACAAGCATGAAAGAAATATAGAGATTCTCTGAAGAGAGGAAAGGGTCTATGTCCTGCACTGGCAATTAAAGTGAGATAATAAGAACAGCATAGGTACAGCAAAATATTCTTGTCCATGTTTGATGAAACCAGTGAGTTTATTTTGAGATGCAGAGAGTCATTATTCTAAATACTAAAGTGTTCACTTAATTGGTGATATATACCACCAAATCAAGTATTTTGCCAGTTTTTTTTATTTATTATATTATTTATTTGTTTATTGCTGTATATTTTTGCTACTGACTATTTTACAGAGACAGTCAATAAATTTGCTTATGGAAAAAAAAAAAAATAGTAGGATGCTGGCAGCTGCCTGGACCTCACACTGGGTACACTTTAGGGAAATAAATCCCTTAAATCTATTAAATTATGACACCACCGTGCCAGGCTTGGAACCACTCTCTGCTTTAAAAAATCCTTGTTAGCTGTAGTTCAAAAATTATAATCAACATGGCTTGAATATAAAATTGATAATAGTAAGAGTAATGATGGTAATCATATAAGGGCCATGCAGGGTCTGAAGAGTTGGCTTCATAGCTAAAGCTTCTCATTCTCTGCTCAGCCTGATGGTTAATCTAGCACTATGTCCATCGTAGGGTTCTGCCCCGGGGGGAAAGCAGCGAGGGAGGTGGAGAGGGAAAAAGAGAGGGACAGATATAGAGAGAAGGGTGTGCATCTACAGAGGTTTCAGGAGCGGAGGGGGGAAGGTTAATTTGCACATATTAAAGAGGGCAGAATTTCTCATTAAAAAGAGATTGAAGTTGATATATGCCGGTGTGTGTCTGACACACTGTACATTCCGATTGTGATAAGTCCTTGACATAACAAAGAGGGCCCTCTCTCTCCAGTGACCACAAAGGCAGCCATAGTCCACAGTGCACTAACTCCTCATTCCAAATGTCCCGTTAGGTGCTGTTAGTTTGGGGAAAATTATCAAACAATTTTAAAGGCAAGTAGAGAAATTAAAGGAGGGTTCTGATTGAACAAGATCGGCAGCAGTTGTGGTATAATGTTAATAACTGCAAAAGGTCATTTCCATTTATCTCTCCTTTTCCTAAACAAAAGCAACAATCAGTTACAGTAAAGCACTTAAATGGAACTGAATGGGTTAATCCAAATATTAAAATATGTAGAGCCACTTAGTTAGTTACCATAACAATGTAACAATAATAACCATAAAGCAACTGTAAAATTAATGATTTAATAGTTAATGAAAGTGCTTTTATAAAATTTTACTGATTTTGTTGACTTGATTGCACAGATACTATTTAAACTGAACTGAGCTGGATGATGACATCACTGAATTCAATCATGAACTGCCTTTAACTGAAAAATGAGTGTTTACTATTGTCATTTAGCATTTTTCACACACTATTTTCCAAATTATCACTGTACAGTTGCTTCTGTGTTGTTAAAAGCGCTATATAAATAAAGGTGACTTGATTGAAGGTGTCTATAAGATTCGCATTTCTGCTTTATAAGTTTTTATTAAATTGTTTTTATGACTTTAAAGAGATTTGAACCTTCTGTCCAGTGGTTTAGGTATTCATGTATTCATATTAATGTCTTATGATTATTTACAGATTTAATTAAAATTATGTATAAAAAAAACGGGGGAAAGCAGTTTTTAGGTGTGCACATAATTTAATTTTAGAGAATGTTTGAATTATTTAAGAAACCTGAGTAGTATCATTTATTTTGTTTGAGCTTTGGAATTTATCCAATCAAAACATCCATTTTCAAAGGACCCATTACCACTCTCCAAGAAGACTGTCATTGTAAAGCAGTTATTTCAAATTAACCTCAGTGCTAATCCATGTAAAAATTGTCCCACCATGACTGTAACTAGGCAATCGCAATAGTTTCTAAACAGACACACTGAACCTAGTTCATTAAAGTAAAGTAAATTAAATTAAATTGGGGAAGTTGTAGCCTAGTGGTTAGAGAGTTTGACTCTTTATCCAAGGGTTATGGGTTTGAGTCTCAGGGTGGCAATACTACGACTTAGGTGCCCCTGAGTGAGGCACTGAACCCCTCCCTGGGTGCTGTAGCATAAACAGCTGCCCACTGCTCCGGGTGTGTGTTCACAGTGTGTGTGTGTGTTCACTGCTCTGTGTGTGTGCACTTCGGATGGGTTAAATGCAGAGCATGAATTCTGAGTATGGGTCACCATACTTGGCTGAATGTCATGTCATTGTCACTTAAGTAATAATTTGGTCATTTTCTATTACAAGTTATGCAATCAAATCTTAGACGGGCCTTTCTCATATTGTGGGGAAAGGCTATTCCAGCCTGGGCCTCATTGTTTCTGAACTGAAAAGCAGCAGTTCTTTCTCTCGATCCCTCTCCCCGGCCTGAACCAGCTTGATGCTGCAGCTTGATAAATCACATTCACATTCACATTTTGTTATCTTTGGTCTCGGACTTGATTTGGTCCCTGTCTCTCATGTGTCCAACACCTGTATTACAAACTTTGATATCATGCACAAAACGAGTAACAATAAAACATGGGAAGCCAGGGAAGACATACAGAATGTCTTAGTCAGCTAATCCTTCAAAACAAGTGTCCTCCACTCTAAGAATGTCTAAGAACTAAAAGGCAACCACACTCCTTTTTTATCATATGATTGAGAAAAGATGTGGACTCTGGAGGCTTCATGGTTTAGATTCTGATTTGTGTGCATATTTTCATATTTATTTATGTCATACTTTTCTAAAAGAAAAATGGATTTCCTTGCTTCCTCGATGTGCTGTTATTTGCCAGTGAGTTTGTGGGAGGTCTCTGCACTCATTGATAAACACACACTTGGCATTCGATGACCTCATCCTTTTCACATGTCAGCCTTAGGTTGACCATGTTTTAAATGGAAAATGCTGAGGAATTTACACAGGTTTTCAATAACAGAGTATGTGTCATACAAGATACATTTTCTGATATCTGACTAAAAAATATTTTTTCAACACTTTAAAGTTATGTTGCAAATATGTAGTACCAACTGATCCAAACTGTAAGAGGCAGGATAGAAAAGATAGATATTTAACTTGAAACAGATTCCTCTGTTGTCACGTCTGATTATGTAACATAGGAAAGTTCTGAGTTTATAGTAGTTGAACTGTTTGTTAATGCAACCATCTGTGGTCTATTTATGCTTCTCATAAAACGCCAGAACAAAAAAACACCTCTCCCTCAAGACAGTGGCTTCACCATATAATGGTGACAGCTGATTTTAACTCACATTTCCATAATTAACAAGCTTGCAGCATGTGCGCCTATGACTGCATGCCTCTCCTGATCACAAAATGAATAGCTTTTCTTGTATCAAAAAATTATATGCAATTGACTCCTTCTCTGGGACATTATGGGGAATAAGATTTAAAGTAGCCTGCACCACACCCCCTTCTGACTATTTTATTAATTATGATGGGGGCTGCTCAGATAATGAACTGATATCTATTTTTAACCCGATAAATACATGACATTTCACCACTACAGTCTGTCACATTAATTAAGTTAATTAGATAATTTAAACATAAATTGATAATTTATCTGTGCTAAAGTGGTTGGTTGTTTTTAAAATTAGTTTTTCTATAAGGCCAACATATATTACACACTTTATTTAAATAAAATTAGAATACAACAAAACAAGAATATTTTGTATTCATCACCTCGTATGTCTACAGTATTTGATTTGTTTGTTTGAAGAGCAAACCTACTTTCATTTTAATGTTATTGTTGTTACATTTGATATAAAAACGGTCAACTGTGGTTCTTGACGTTACTGTAAAATAATAGTGTTACAATGTAACAAACATTGTAGCAAGGCATTTTTGTTGACTGCGTGTTCCTACTGTAGGCCTGACATCGTTCAATCGTGTTGTCATATTGCAGCTTATTAAAATCTGCATAAAATGTGGTGGAAATATCTCATGTGCACAATGGAACTGCACATTGTTACCTAATAACAACACGAATGCAAAGCAAAGACCCCCATAAACACAAATCACCATCAGCAACACACTAAATAATGATAGAAAAGGAAAACAAATCAACCTCCAACTTCCCCATAAATGTTAATAGCCCAATTCAAACATAGTACGTATTTACACATTTTTACAGTAGCTAAAAGCACACGTCTGTTAAAATAGCATTCATTCATTTTACCATAAATTAACATGTTTTACTGTAAAATTTTTGCGTGCCTTTCCAGTTAAAATTTTTAACAATTCTAGAGTTTTCTTAAGAGCTTTAATGTTTAGCAAAAATAACACAAACATTTCTACTACAGCCTATATTTATTTGTCTGTTGTAATAGCCTACTTACATAACAAAATGCACGTGTATTTTTTAATAAGACCTTACCGATTAATTTAATATTTAATATTCATTATTGTCTACATTTATGGATAATTATCAGTGTATGAGCGTGCGCGAGGAGTGTATAGCGCGCTCACGGAGCTCATGTTCCTCGCTGCTGTTCGGCTCCGGCGGCGGCGACGGTCAGAGGCGGCAGGGAAAACCAGCACACACCGCTGAGAGGCCTGCTGTTACCGAGCTCGACCGCAGGAGTACACAGAGAGAGTGTGTGTGCCGCGACGCGAGCGTGCAGACCCCGACAGAATGAAAATCGAGAGAAATAGGCGAATTGTTACTGAAAATACACGTTTGCGTTTATATAGGCTACGCGTTATTTATGGATATGATGGAAATCTGTTTATGTGCAGCCTCCACAAAATGAAAAAGCAGTAGTTACGTGACATTATTGATTATAGCGATGCTTCCTGTGCCGTATGCTCCTGTGCAGATCCCAGAGACAGGGTGACAGGGCAGATTAATGTCACGCAGGGGCTCAGTCCCCCACCCCCCCCCCTGCCCCATGAAGAGGTCACTTCCCTCCGCACTCAAGCTGCCTCCAACCGCGAAGATTCACACGATCACTAGGCTACACTACGGAGAAAATTATATTTGTATTCTAATTTTATTTATTTATTTATTTAATAATTGTTTTACTCTATTCGCATTGATCTTGTATTTTTTTTATAAGAAATAGGCCTACTGCTGTTGTTTATGTATTATTTAAACGAACAGATAATTTTTTTTCGTGAGACGCCATAGGCTACCAATTGTAAATTAGCTACAGAGGTAAAATCAGTTTCATAGAGGGTTAGTTTTTTGTTTTATGTATCTGATTACATGTTAAATAATGTCTGACCAGACTGCGAGGGTTGTAAAACTGTCCAGTGTACAAAATAGCAGTGTATAGGCCTATTTATGACAATTTACATTTTTGAAATCAACACATAGCCTATTCTACATTCTCTTTTAAATGTTGTTATATTTCATGTTTTGCTTTATTTAAATTTTTCATGGAAATGTTTCCTGATTGTTTGCATTTATGGATAAAAATAATTCAAATGTGGTGGTAGTGGGGTTGTTTATGAAAAAGCATAATTAATTTGAACAATTTCTTTACCACAATAGGCTAAATCTTTGCCAAAAATACAAATATCTGTTTTCTAATAAAGTTACAGACCACTCATAGTCAAGTATGTAACAGCAGCATTTCTTTTGTGCTACACAACAAACTGCCTTTGTTACAAACACTCAACAAAATGTGTAACAGCTGGACAAATGTCCCCTTTATTTTGTCTGAAATTATTGTATGCCTGTATGACAGCAAATAAGTTGGCATGTCTTCTTCAGTATTGATTCTTATATTTTGCTCTAAACTTCAGTGTGTTTTTCTTGGACCCGTCGGTTTTGGGGTTTAGTGGTGGGGGTGGTGTTATTTCGGAAGAAGAATAAGCTTGTCTGTGTACGAAAAAAGATGTGTCTGAGACCCACTGGGCCACACTGGGACCATTATCCAACAGGAGTGAAACCTGTGGGGGTCCATGGCAGGATCCGTGGGAGGGAGGCAGTGATGAGTTTGGGGGAGGCTCAGGACTGTAGTCCCTGCTAATCTCTCTCAATGGCGGGGGAGGACACATACTGTAAAGATGGAGAGGAGGTGGAGAGTGTCAGATGGGGCCCCTCGAGCCGGCCGAAGAGCCTGAGACACGGTCAAACACAGTTCAGGCCCTGAGCAACTCCAAAGCCTTACTGGTAATAATAATAAATTAATTGAAAATAATTTACGAATCAAATATATGATGAAAAATGTTCTCCTTTAAGCTTTGTGATTAAAAAAAATCTAAGTTGTATTCTTTGTTTTTAAATCTATAATATTATTATTTGTACTTTTTACAAACACTGAAACATGTATAAAAAATGTTGTAACACTGAAAAAAGTATTTGAAAATAATTTATGAATCAAAGACATGATCAAGTTTTTTTTTCTCCTCTAAACTTTGTGATTTAATAAATCACAGTTGTGCTCATATTTTTTTTCTATTAAAAAAATATTTATAGTTTTTACAGACTCTGAAAGCTGTATAAAATGTTTTAGTAACTCACTTTTTTTTAATAATCTATGAATCAAATATTTGATCAAGATTTCTCTCCTTCAAGCTTTGTGATTTAATAGATCACAATTAAATTTAAACTTTTTGTCCATATTATTATTATCAGTAGTAGAAGTAAAATGTTGTTTATTTTTGTAACAACGTTTTTAGTAACACACTATTAAAATAATAATAATTTTTCTAATCCTATGATAAGTGCTTTTGTTGTTTATTGTTTGAGATCAACCCTGTAAATCAAACAAACAGTTAACCAAATTAGAAAATTAATAAACATGTGAACAATTAATCAAGCAAACAAATCTGCTAATAATCCCCCCAAATTATTAATGGATGTTTTATTTTAAACACTGAACACACAGCACGTAATATTTATCGTATTTTTTTAAATATTAAATATGGGAAGACTCTAAACGATTATTTAAATATAAACAAACAAACAAATATTTTGATTGGCTACCGAGGAGAGCCGGAGCTGGTGTCCCGTCAGGCCTCTGGCGGACTGATGTTGGACAGGAGTTCAGCTGGAAAACAAGGGGGATGGGACTGAAGAGGGGGTGTGTCCAAACTCCCAAGATGTGAATGAATTAACCCAGTCTCTTGGGTGCAGCTGAGAAAGATAGAGCCTATAAAATTCAAGAGAGAGAGAAAGTAAGGTAGAGAGAAAGCAAGCGGTGGAGAAAAAAAGAGAGCGAGTGAGAAAGAAAGCAAAGGGGACAGCGGCATGTTTAAACAGCCTGGATGTGATTGACATGTCTGATAGGGCAGGACATAGGAGGGTGTATGTGAGAGGTGTGTGTGTGGGGGGGGGGGGGTCTCCCAATCTGACTGGGAGAGAGGAAAGTGAGCCATTAATTACTAGAGCAGAAGCAGATGTAACAGAATGGTGCCTGAACAGCTGGAAATCATCAGCATGAACCAAACAAGAGGAGAAATAAAAGTGGGTGGGGAGAAGAGGGAAAGAAAGAAAGAAAGAAAGAAAGAAAGAAAGAAAGAAAGAAAGAAAGAAAGAAAAGAAAGAAATAAAGAGATAAAGAAAAAGAAAGAAAGAAAAATTAATAGTGGGATGCATTAGATGCAGATTGTAAAAGCAGAGAGTGGGATATTTGGGTTTGATTTAATAGTAGTAATATAACAATCATCTGGAAGGATGTTTGATTGGCTTTTAATCCTGTTCAGATTGTCAGCATAAAAACAGATTAAATGACAACTGGATTTTGATGAAGAACCAAAAACAAGAATGCGACATAGAAATTGTTATTGCTATTATCATATATAGATATATTTTATAAACTGCAATTGTATTTACAATTGTATGCTTTTACTCTCTGTTTTCAGTCTTTTCCTAATGATTGCTTTTTTGTCATCTGCTGTTTGAGATCTACCCTCTAAATCAAATAAACTACAAGCTAGAAAATCATGCAAAAAACAACAACAACAATAACAACAACAACAAACAAACAAAAAATGAATAAGCCCACAAGTCCTGCTAATAAACCCACAAAATTATTTATGTATTTTTTAAACACTAAACTCTATTTTTCCACAGTATGTAGTCACATAGTTGTCATTTATCACTTATAATTACACATTTTGAGTAATAATACAAAAATACACACTATACACACACACATATCATACATTATTAAATTAGTTACAACAACATATAATAACTTTAAATAACATTAACATCTAGATACAGATGAGTACAGGAACAGAAAGAATAGGAAAAAAAATAAAGAGAAATAGTGTAATATTTCTGTTTACAAAAGTGTGCTCCAGTTATTCACCTCAAACATTCGTCTCATCCTCTGAGCAATTATCAGTCAATTAAACCTTAACATCATAAAACTTGTCTCCGCCTCCCCCACATTTTTAAAGACATGGTGTCTTTAATGACATAATTAATTAGCAGGCTGGAGCCCAAAACACACATTCACATTGTGGTCTAATAATATTCCTAAATTTCAATTTGACGTGGTCATTCGGGGGTTACAGTTCTGGAGAGAATGAGAAAGAAAAGGACTATAAATCAGTCACCTCCCTTTCCAGTTCTCAGTTAGCAGCTTTAGTTACCTGTAAGCTGAATCCATTCCTTACAGGCAGCAGAGGGGAAAATGAATCGTCCCTAAGGATCTTGAGTGGGTTTTTTTTTTTTTTAAACCTGGCTCACCCCCTCCAGTGCACCTGGTAGAGAGCGAGCGAGGGACGCACGGGCTTCTGTGGCTCCTATCACCCCATCTGCTCTCTGAGCGGGCATTAACACAAAGCCATCACTAACTGTGTGGGGAAGGACTAAATAACGAAATATTTGATTTATCACTGTCTGGAATAAAAATATTATTAGAGGCTTATTGAAGAACTCAGATTTAGGTCATAAAAGAGTTCCTTATTTAATCATGGGAATAACGCGACGGCGCCCCACAGAATGTGACGTTTTACTAATTTCCAAGAAGGCTTATTAAAATAAAGCGAAGATTTTTCAGATGTGTGAATGCTGTCACCGGCCCCATTGTGTGCGTGCCGCTGCGAGCGTATCAGGCTGGGGTGGAGGGGTCAGGGGTCAGAGGCCGGTCAGTAGTGTGGACAGCTTGATGAAGCTGAGGGGAGAGAGGGGCCTGCTGTTCCCACAGCGGGAGCGCTCAGAGCTGGGCAGGGACAGTGGGCAGATCCCCGGGGTCATGCTGAGAAATGGGTTCCACTCACCAAATAGCAAACACAAGGACAGAGCGCAGAAATATGGGGTTCTTGAGTGTCTGTTTCCTTGCTCATAATGGAAGAAGTATGCGTGTGGCTGATTCATTGACCTTGATATGTCCGACACAAAGTAGAGTTCTTAATTTCACCAAGGCATATTTAGTTTAATCTCAATGCAACCTTCATATGGATTTAGTCTTTGGCATCTTTATCAGGGCTGTGATATTCATGCTTATGGACTGATGACGTGTTTCCATGTTTGTTTTTTTAATGTATATTTCAGAATATTAGTTAACACCGCTGTGTGATGTTTACATATTTCTCTCTTCTTACCAATGTATCAATATCAGTCTGCATTTTTGTTTTCTTCATCTTTTTGTAAATCATTGAAATGCTATCATGTTTTTTTTTCTTTACTTTTGGGGCAAATGGGAATGCCAAAAATACATTTGTTCTTTCTGTTGAGCACAAAGGAAGATATTTTAAAGAATGTTGGTAACTAATCAGTTTCTTCTCGTATTGACTTCCACTGTAAATACAACAGAATTTAATGGCAAAAATGATTGGCTATCAACACTTCAAAATACCGTCTTTTTGTGTTCAACAAAAGATAGAAATGCATAAAGGTTTGGAATGATAGGAGTGTGATAGAATTCACATTTTTGGTTAAACTATCACTATATATTATTTGAAAATATTAATAACGTATAATCTAGAAGCACTTCACTGGCACTGAATGTAAAGCCTTCTCATTTTAACCAGAGAGATCTGTAACTGGAAAACCTGTCTTGAGTCAGTATAACCATAGAGTCATTATTTTAATGAAAAATGGTTTCCAAGTTAATTCTAGCATAACTTGTTAGCACTTCTTTACAATTTAGAGGTTCAAAAGTATACGGAAATTAAGTAAAAACGAAAAAATTCCTATGCTAAAATATATTTAAATAAAATAAGGCACTGCAAGATGCAAGAATTGTAATAAACATTTTAATTTCACTGAAAAAAAAAAGCGCAACACTACAATCTCAGTGTTCCGAATTTCTAAATATGAAGCAGGACTCGTGGATTCACTTCTGATGTTTTAAATACAAACTTTAGATTTTGCATAATTTCTGTACAGATACATGAGAAGGTGGACATTAAAACCACATCAATAAAACCAAACAAAAAGTCCCTGCACATACAAAAATAAATTAATACACTTTATCCAGTCACCAGTTTTGTGGAAAGCCTGTTGGAAAAGATCAGAACACACCGACAGTGATTTGAAACAGTCCTTCACACCAAGTGAATCACAAATATGTATTTACAACAGAAAAGAGGTAAAAGTGTGCTAAACTAAATCTCATTTATTCTGACAGCTTATTCTTACTCCAATATGCACCTGTAGATTTATATAGCAACAAAAGAATAAAGGGAAAAACAGGTGTATTTACAAGACCACAAAATTATCAAGTAGGATTTTTTCTTTAGAACTTCAAACACAAGACATGTTCATCAAAAAGTTAACAAGACTCAAAAAAGGTAAGAATTGTGTACAGTAGTATAAAAAATGTTTGCGAGTTGAGCATTACAATATATCACCTGGTGCCCAACATGCAACAAATGCAAATAAATAAAAAAGGAATAATAGAAAGTTGGATTCAAAAAAGTATTAATGCAGCACAAAACATTTGAAATCAGTTTTTTTCTTCTTCAGTGTAGTCACTGTGCAGGCAGAGATCTCTGGGACTCTCTGAACTGGTATTGCCTGAGCGACGCAGATCGGTATTAAATCTTTTCAGAAAAAAAATGGATTGACTGGAGGAGAAAATAAAAAAGGAAGGAGAGAGAGAGAGAGAGAGAGAGAGAGAGACTGGCAGCGTCTCCAGCGCGCGGCCCCTTGCTGAGAAGTTGGAGATCGGGGCCAGGCACTTGGGTCCAGGGCCTGGTCTGTGTGTCCTGGCTTGAGAGAGAGGTAGTTGCTCTTCAAAGAGTGCAGCAGGGTCAGTGAGACCTTTGGGACGCCTCCTCAGGGGAAGCTCAAGATCAGGATGCAGAGAAGGCCTTCGTGGTGCACAAATGTCTGATCTCTTCAGCTTTGAAATATTTGACGCCTTTAAATCCAAAGACGGACAAATATGACAGGTTTTTATTGAGATTATCGTTACATTTTTCTTGTTAAAGGGGTACAGAGAGGTAACAGTGGTGAGCAGATACTGTTCCAGAAGCATCTCCATCTTACAGTCCCCATCAGAGACCTTCATCTACACTTTCCGCTCAAATCGACTTGCACCAGTGTCATTTTCAACACACTGGCCGGGTGAGAGAGACCGTGTGTGTGTGTGTGTGTGTGTGTGTGTGTGAGCCTGTCTTTTGGCCTCCATGGGTTCCAGTAAGTTTACAGCAAGGGATTTACTAAACTCAGTGCAGCATGTTGTTTGCCAGATGGGCATCAAACTGGCGTGTGTGTGTGTGTGTTTATATCAAGGCTGGTGCTGGTTTCGTGCGGTGGGTGAATGTTCAGGTTTTGCTGCTCAGATTGCAAGCCTCTGGGCAGATGAGAGGGATCCAGAAGACAGCCCTCCTCCAAAATGTTGTCTTCTACATCAGGTCTTCTCCTGTCCTGTCACAGACACCGCCTTCTCTCCCAGTCTCTGAATAAAAAACACAAGCACAATTTCAATTGGTGATCCTCAAAATTTGTCAAATAAAAAATGTAAATATATATTATGCATTAATACTTTTGTCTGTTTGATGGTGGCAGTGCCGGCTCCAGTTTTAGGAGTGTTGTTGTCGTTGTGCATGGCGAGGAAGGGGTTTGTGTTGACGGCTGGTTGCGTGGCAGGCAGAAGGCTGTTGATTGGCAGCTGCTGTAGCTGGATGTCATTCTGCTGCTGCTGCTGCTGTTGTTGTTGATGCTGCTGTTGCATTAACTGATAGAGCAGAGCCTTCTGCTGTTCCTAAACAGACAAACAGAGTATGATGAGATGTCTAGACGAAGACGGCACACCCACAGACTGCCCACGGACCGTATGATGCATATTGCACAAAATAGTGGCAAGAGTTTCCTCAAAATAGCAATCCCAAGCTCCCAGGAAGCGAAAATAAACAGTTCTGAGGAAGAAGCCATTGTGATGTATGAGAGTTGTGTTGCATTGAATCATCGAAAGATAATGTGTTTTGTAAACATGCATCTATTTTGAGCTCTTAGAATCATGTATTATATCAAGACTCTAAGGCGGTGTAATGGATGTGTGCTAGTGCTTCTCTTACTGGTAAAGCCTGCTGAGAGCTGAAAAGCTGCTGTAGTTGGTGCGGATGAAGGAGGATCTGCCTGTGCTGGTCGCTGAAAAGCCTTGCTGCACTGCAAACACATACATAAGCCCTCATAAGAAAATTACATTTTCAGCATTTCAAATGGCCACACAAATCTATTCCATGTTAAATAAAACCCCTCTGTATGCTAAAGTAAAGAGACTCTAATCATTTCTTGCTTAATACATCTGAGATGATGTGAAAGATGCCAGATCTTCTTATGATAACTGATCTCTCCCCATAAAGGGCAGGTGTCTCGATACTGGAAACCACGATCAGCAATGCAGCGATTGGCTGGCGGCAAGACAGAAACCTAATGACATCATATAGTCAAAAAGGACACCTGATAAAAAGCCTGACATTATCTTAAGAATAAGAATAAATCTTTCAATGTGTAAAACCGGCTGTGTCTATACTATTCGAGATTACACAACATTATAATATTATTTTTTAATTAATTAAATTATTGTCCCTGGATCAGTGGGGTACTCGTAATAGAGTAGCAATGGCTGGGATAGATTTAAAATGTCAGTTCCAATTAAAAAAGTGCAATCTAATGCTATTTACATGAAATAAGCCTGCCCCCATGCAGGTTTAAGATTACGGACCTGTTGCAATGACACCAAGTCCAGGATGAGCTTCAAAGAACCAAATAATCCAAGATCATGCCAAATCAACAATATAAAATAACTGGGTTCTCCTCCTGTTCTGACTAAGAAGGCTGTTTAAACTGGAACTTGCTTTGAAAACATCAGAGGTTCAATCTTAAATACACAGTTTAGTTTTAGAGGCAGACATGCAGCGCACACAGGCATAGCAAGAAAATGAGCACGTGAGAATGAAAAAGGCAAAGCTGGCCGATCCTCACCTGGTTTTCACAGCGGTCAGGCTGCTGCATTCAAAAGACAGATCGAGAAGCAGAAGAAATGAAGAAAATATGAATGCATCACACAATGCCAAGCAATATGGATGAATCTCACAAACATGTCCATATTTCAATAAAAATAAAATAATAAATGAAAAAAATGTTTTTAATTACATTAAAATGCAATATATAAATACACCACAATATATATTTCATAAAATTAAGAAAATAATTATTTTGAACAGTATCTGAAATATAAAAAAGCTTGATGTCAGTAAGATTTAAGCAGCACAACTGCTTTCAACAAGAAACATAAGGCCGACGACACACTGGATGCGTGGCGCAAGCGTCTCAGCCGCGTGGCGTGTCGGTTTTTAATTCGGCTCCCATGTTAACAGGTTAGAGCTTACAGACCGCCTGCGTGAGACGCGCGTCTCAGGCGCGGCTTGAGCCGCGCGGAAAACGCGTGCATGCTAGAAATAGAACCGACGCCTATTTTTACCGCGACACACGCGTGTTGGAAGCGTTTCCAGGCAAAATATAATAGCAAAATGTGTTTCAAAATGTCATTTTGTACACAAATACATATTAATTCATGATATTTTGATATTTGAAAGTCTATAGGTTGACATAAATTCAGATATAAATGTAATTTAAAAAATAAATAAATATTATCGATTTTCAAATATTGCACCTGTCAAACATAATCTATTTCGCCGCCAATACTTTTGACGGTGTCCTTTATCAGTAGGCATAGGTGTAGGTGTGTAAACAAAAGTTGATAGTTGAAGTAAAATATGAACAGAGCAAATTTCTTCATCACCTGCCAGTTTATTACTAATCCAGACTGTGGTATCTTAACCCTGAATTATGGATCCTCAACCAGCACCTCCCCCTCCCTCCGAAAGTAATAAAACTGACTATTTAACAAAAAGGACTCTCAGTGCAAAGTCTAAGGCGGCAAGTGCCAGTTTGTACCTGTTACTGAGACTGTTGGACATGGGCAGGGATGCGCTGGTAGCTGCAGAGGGATGGGGCAGGGGGTTGCTATTCTGGGCCAGGCTGGGGGAGGTTTGGATGACTCCGTTTAGGGCACCCACGATGGCCAGGTGGTTCCCCTGCAGAGCGCCCATCAGACCTGTCACCCCGGCTATGGCAGGCAGGGACGAGTTGGCATTGCCAGGCTGGACAGCCACCCCGGCCATGCCGACTCCGTTCATCTGCTGCTGGGGGGGACTGTGGGCCGCAGACGGAGGGGTGGAGAGAGAGGACGTGCTACTTCCGCTACTATGGCCACCAGACAGGGGATCCTGAAGGAAAGAGGAAGAATAGAGAAAGCACAAGAGCATGTGAGAGAGAGAGAAAGAGAAGAGAGGTCAACGTGAGAGAGGCGCCTCCTGTACCTGTCCAACCAAATAGATCAGCATAATTTTTAACAGACTTATGCTACGAATCATTTAAACATCATACAGCCACCAATTATCCCATGAATCTGTAATTACATACTACACCATCACATCAGTGCAACACACTCGACTATGTACAGATATACATAATATAACACTTGACTCAACTAAAGATGTGCTCAGTCCCAGCAGATGGCATCTGCAGAGCAGGGGTAGAGGAAGTTACCTGAGTGGGCAAGGGTTGAGAGGACTCTGTTAAAACACTGCTGCCTAGCTGAATGCTCTTGCTGTGCAGCATGTCTGGAGGAGAGAGAGATTTTGCAACTTGACATGAATGCGGAGACCAGATTAGCTAGAGTTGAGCTGGGAGAGGAGCCTCTGTGAGCAGAACAGAGGGAGAGGAAGGGGTCGTACGGGGGGTGAAAGGTGGGCTGGTCTGCATGTATGTGTGAATATGTGGATCGGGGTGGGGGGGTGTTTGGGGTGGGATTAGACTGTAACGGTCCAGATGGAGTGTGTGAAAACTCTAAGGGTAGACAAGAGGCATAAGATAGCATGCGTGTCTAACCTGGATGAGTGTTGCTGGGGTACAGAGGAGAGGAGGCAGTGGTGGCCGTGGTGCTCGCGGGGGTGAAAGGCACGGAGAGCTGAGCACTCAAGAGCTGCAGTCGTTCCTTCTTCATAGTAAGAGTTCGGATTTGTTCCTCCAGACGCCGGTTTTCCACCTGCAGCTGGTGCAGGGACTTCAGCATTCCCAGAACTGGACATAATAGCGCACACACACACACAAAACATACGCATCAAGTTTTGACAGCATAACAGAAGTGGTTACAAACCACCGAGAAGAAGTCTTTGAGAAGCAGCGAGCCCAATACCACAAGCGCAAAAACTAGTTTGGTACACGTGTGGTTCAAGACCTCCAGAAAAAACGACAATGCCAGACCTCCGCTCTTGGAAAATCACATGGCACTGATCGGTGGCCAGCAAACCCGAGCGAAATGCGAACCAGATGCACTGTCACCAAAACCGCGTAACTGGTCTCATATCAGCGGTGAACAGAAACACAGCCGTCCTACCACTTCCTGCTCCGTGCGCTTGTCAGACTCCCCAGCATTGCCAGAAGAGCCTCTATCACAACAGAAACAGCTGCTGCTCATTCACACAACTGTGACACTACAAACCAACCTTCTGCTACCGAGAGATACGCTAACCTCCACACTAGAATTACTTAGCTGATCATGAAACTACACAAGTTACACAGACAAAATATAAGTAATGAAGCTCATAATTACTGTGCTATTAACCAATACTTTAATTGCTTACATTATGGAGACAGATGCACTTACAGGCATCTAACAAGCATATTATTTGACTGACATGCTGTAAATTTACGTTTATGATGCAAGGAATTATTTTCGGTTTATATAAAACATTTTTCAATAAAAGCAATAGTCCCAAGTTTATCCCTACGCACCCTGAGATTAAAATGGACAAATTAGACTAAACATAAATGTAACAATTTTCACAAGTAAAGCCAAATTTCAATGACCATAATTAATAAAGGCTTTTAGCATAGCATATTAATGTGAAATTAATTTAAAATGCCTTTTGATATCTCTACAAGCTTCTCTTCTAGAATATGAAATTATTATAATAAGAATTAGTTGATTTTGCATGCAAGTCAAACGTGTTGTTCTGGGTGGGTTTAGTATGGTGTTTTGCGGTTTGCTAAGGTGTTCTGGGTGGTTATTTACTGCCCCAGGTCAAGAGTCAACCTGCAAGTCTCTATGACATCCTAGTCTCTAAATCTGGTGCTGCTTTTCGTTTAATGCAAGTTCACCAAATATTTATTTTGATTACCTTTTTTTGCTCTTTTATCAGGTGAAAATCCTAAGTCTCATATCACCATGTGTTCATTCCAAAATTATCCCATGGGGGTTTTCAATGTTTAAGTAAAATAAGATCTATATAACTTGACGATACTTGGACATTTTGTGGCATAACAAAGTGCATTCACTCACAATCCAAACTTAAGTAGTTACTTAAACCTAACTGCTTCAAAATTCACATTTTCAAAATGAGTACATGTAATGTACATTGTAGAGAGATGGTTATGTGAAATCTACATTGTAAATCTTGAGGAAACCAAAGGCGGATTAGATGTCCAGGTTCAATAGTGTATACAGAAACAACAAGCATCATTATACACGTGAGAAAAATAAAATAAAATCATCTCACCATCTCCCTGTGAGCCCTGTTGTAGGAGAAACTGCTGTCCTTCGTTCCATTGGCGTTCCAGCAGCTGGTCGATGCTGGTGGCCACCGGGGGCAATGCATCCGAACCAGACCCGAGCCCCGGAACCAACGGACCTGACGAGTCATACCGGACATGAAGCCCACTTACCGGAAACCTAAAGCCATTTACAGAAAACAAGTGAGATATCTATACACAAGTTTATCAAACATAGCTCAAATAGTCTCATCATGCATTTAACATGGAAATGCATATCAGATCTGGTCACAGTGGTACAATTCAGGTTATAAATAATCAGCTTTCGCTTACAAACACTCAATAGACTAGACTGCTGCTATAATAACAACACAGTTGAACTCCTGGTCTGGCGTCCTGCCTTCAGAAGCAGATGCGCTGCTCAGTAAAGCCAAACAGAGTTCACAGCTTGATCGAGTGAAAGAGCCTGGGCCTGCCTCTCTGACACCATAAATCTCAGTACGCACTTGTTTGGACAGACAGCGATCTGTGTTATTATGAATACTTCCAGCTCTGGGCTCTACATCAGGGCTCTCGGGTGAGTGGGAATCTGTCTCTGAGGTAATTACGGCTGGGCTGAGATGTGCTCCTCAAGGCAATAAATCTCCAGCACAGGACTGTGAAGCCATATCCTCCTGCATGGCTGCTCCGGTGTGGATCACAGAAACGGCACATACAGATACTCGCAGTTAATCTGAAGATGGTGCAGAACTTTCCCCAATGCGATTCATGGACTAGAGACATGTCGTTGTTTTTTTAAGTTTACATTTTTAACTTCAGCGTCATGTTTTTAAAACGCTGTCTTCTGCTCCAAAAGACGCAAGATGTGAGATCAGCAGACAAATACATCCGTCTAGCACGTTGACATGGAAAAACAATCGAAAAGCAACAGAGTTCAAAAATTTTATTCGTGTGAACGGCTTCTTGTACCTTCAGTAATGAAAAGGTTGTAATACAAATAAACAAGCTCAGAGTTTATAGCAATATTGTGCTAAATGCATTTCTCAAACTCACATTACGACTAAAAAGACCAAACTGATCTGAAAAGTTGAAAATAATATTTAGTTTATTTTAATATCCATACACTAAAGCAGCAATGAAAGTACACCAAATAAACCCCCTTCTTAAATAACAGAAGCGATCTAAATGAAACAGAAAATCAACATACCTTTTCAACCAAACATATTATATCCTTTTTTGTGCAGTATATATATATGCTTCCGTATAAATCCATTTTATATTTAATCACAGCGCAAAAAAGCCTACACCTCAGGTTACAGAAAATGAATGCAATGTTTCTTTCTGCGTTCGAAGACATCTCTGCCACGTTGAACTCTAAAGCCGGTTTGTAACTGCGATATGGACAACAGCTGCGAGCTCAAAATGCACGCTGTTCTGAAGGAGAGAAACTGAGTGAGTGAATAAGTGTGGTCTGTGGGGGAGGAAGGGAGGGCGAGCCTGGAGGAGGGGAAGTCTAGCTCTGGAATGTAAATAGGACTTACCGAGGGGAGAGGTTTGTCTTTGGTGAGTTTCCTCTTCTGGAGAAGCCGAGAGCTCCGTCTCCTAGCTCCTGATCTGAAAGGTAAACAGAGAGCAGTCGATAAGGAGCCGGCGTGAAGATGTGGGCGTTAGAGGACAGGGACAGGCAGCTCGACCCAAAGTGAGCCTGGTAGCCATCAGATCTTCCTCACAGAAATCCATCTAGAGTGGTCTCTCTGCCGGCTCAGCTTGCACACTGACACCACTGAGAGTGTCACGGAGTCACCTCTCTCTCTCTCCCTCCCTCCCTCCAGCTCTTTCTTTCCTGTGGAGGCTCCCTTCACCCTGCCTGCAGGCCCCATGCCAGACACTGCTTTTCATTTTCGGCAGTGAAAGTAATGAATCACATATGCGCCTCGCCAAGCACAACCCCCTCCCTCTTTACTCTCTCTCTCTCTCTTTTTTTTCTCCCCACCCCCCTCTAGTCACAGCTAGCCAATCCCATTTTTCTCTTCCTCCCAGCATCCTTCCCCCTGCTTTTCCTTTTCCACCCCATCTTATTCTTTTTAACACTTCCCAGCCCACTACCACCTCGAGCACAGGCGGACTCCAGTGGGGGGGTATGGGCACATCAGAACGAGCCGCTCAAGGTCTGGTCTGACTTATTATAGTGCTGACCTCTTGCCTGACCCTGGAACAGCCCCGGGGCTGCAGTGCAGACTGGACCCGAAAGCATCGGGTATCACTTTACAAAAAAAAAGTGCTCTGCTAAAGTAAACAAGCCTTGTGTCACAGCCTCAATGATAATATTATACTATTTTTTTTATTTTTTTACCGTTTTTTTTTTTATTAAAAGAAATTCCAATATCTAGACAACAGAGTGGCCCACAGATGATAGATACCTGACATTAAATGACATCAAATTTGCTGAATGTTTATAAAATATTTATTCAAAAATGCACTAAAAATAAAAAGTACACGTATATTACTACCATTAATTTATATTATACATTACATAATAAAGTAGATTAGATATTATAATAGATTTACATTTAGAATAGGTTAATATCTTTTTTTATATTTATATACTATAAACATTTTACACAAATTTACATGTGTGTGTGTGTGTGTGTGTGTATACACTCAACCACTCAAAAAAATATCTTATGCTGCATTTATTAGATCAAAAATACAGTAATATTATAAATTATTATTATTGAAAATGAAAAACTAAAATCTATTTTAATATATTTTAAAATGTAATTTATTTCTGCAATGGAAATTGATTATTTTTAATATTGAAAACAGAAATAGAAAATATTTTTTTTTTAAATGCCTTCATCACTTTTGATTTAACACATTCTTTTGAATGAAAGTATTATATCCTTTTTTTAAATCGTACTGACTTCAGAACGAATATATATCAAAATGTTGACACAAGCCAAATTATCAGCCCACTCAATATGCGTCCTATTTTAAACGTGCTGCGCTTTAAACTAATGCAAGATAAGAACTGGGCTTATGCTAATAGCATGCAAGCTTTGCAGTCTCGAGCGATGGTCTCTTTAAGGACGGGTGTTCTTCCCCCTATTGTTAGTCAAATGACCCCCTGACCTCTGTTTGAGGAGGAGGGCATGACTGATCCATTATTCCTCAAAGGCTGTGTTCCCCCTTTTTCCTATCTCTCTCTTGCTTTCAACTGGCCCCCACCCCAACCCCCATGACAGGGTCCTGCAAGCCCATTCGCTCATGACTGAGCCCCCAGGGTTTAGGCAGGGTCCGGGGAAAGTGTTGAGACGTCCGGGATGGAGGGAAGGAGAAGGGAGAGGCTGAGTGTAAGGTAAGCCTGCCTCCTAAACCCAGGGCAATCCCCTCTGTGTCATCACTGCGGTCATTGTGTAGATTAATGAAATGTTTGAGTGGTAGCACGCTTCATTTAACAGGTATGCACACTTTCAGCTTTCTTTCCTGGGGAGAGTTGTTCTCTGCCTCTCCCTCTCTCTGCGACCTGAGGAGGTCAGGAGGGGGGGTTCAGCTGACCACACATTCCATATGCACAGGAGAGCGGAGAAAGAATAGGAGGAAGAGGAGAAATGGGAGAAGCAGGAGGGAAGGATTTGAGAGGGTAATCCTGTGCCTATGGGAGGTACCGGCTAAAGATCAGTGTGGTTCCTCATCTGTGTGTCTCACCTGCTGGGGAGCCCTCAGACTGGGCGATCAGTGCAGCCATGGCGGAATTCGGATTCAGCCTGTTTCCGAACATATGGGTTGGCGCCAGGTTAAAGGATCCCGGGACAGAGTTTGACTAAGGAAGAAACAAAAAAAAAAAAAAAAAGAAAAGAGTTAGACTATGGAACACTATCAAATTCCAAATGCTGATTGAGTGCAAGTATGTGTCTCTGCATGTGTGCATATGAATGCGTGCAAGAGCACTGAGCCAAAGAGCTGGATGATAAAACTCCATGTCAGCCGTATTTCCTGTGAGCCAGGAGAATTGGCTGATCCTGCAACAGCAGATCCTCAGCCCTGAACAACATACACACCATGTGCTTCTGGAGCTAATTATTTAATCCAATTACACCATTTCCCTAATAATGGGTGGGATTGGTTTCGGTGTTGCTTCTGAGGTAGCGGTATATGTGCAACAACAAACTTGGTGCACGGTGGAAACCACACAAATGTTCACAAGATTTGCACTTAAATAGCACTTTTGCAGTGGAATAATGTTGTTAATAGCAGGGAACTGTTGGGAAAATTGAAGAGGTTTTATTCAAATTTTATATAAATATAGATGATTACTCCTATTTATTCCAATTTACAGACTACACTTCCATTTATTCAGCAAGGACACGTTAGATTTCTCAAAAGTAAAAGTAAAGACATTTATTTATTACAAACGATTTCTATTTTAAACAAATGTCAATTCACCAAAAATCCTAAAAAAAATGTTTCACATCTTCCACAACTCAATTAAGCAACATAACGGTTCAAAACAGGTAATAACAGTAAATGTCTCTCGACCACCAAATCAGCATATTAAAATGATTTCTGCAAGATCGTGTGACACTAAAGTCTCAAATAATGACTGCTGAAAATACATTAAAATCCAAAATTAAAAAACTAAATTGCACAATATTACTATTTTCCCCCCATCAAATAAAGATAGCCTTGGTCCTTTAAAAAAATAACAAAAAAAAGTCATACAGTGCTTATTTTCATCAAATCAATAAATTCTTTCATTTTTCTTTGCTCGCTTTATCTACATCAATGCCTTACCTGATCCAAACAGAAAATAATGCTAGCTGAAATTACAATGTATTGGATTTCTTCTGGTTACTGTACAATAACGTCTTTATGTGTAACTTAAGGACTTCTGACTCTATTGGACTGAAACCCATTTAGTGGAAATCACTCCTACAAATGACCACTGAATAGACTATAATAATAAGCTATACAATGCCAACATTTAAACCAACCTTGAAAACATGCTTCTTTTATGCATCTTATACTAAGAAATAAAGGAAGTAAAAATGTCAATTATGGTGCTAAAACATGGAGCAAAAGGTACTTAAATCCTAAACGTGACACAGAATTAAAACTGCCTTAGCTACTAAAAAAAACAAAAAACAAAAAAACAACTTGTCTTTAATAACAATAAAAATGGTCTTCAAATTCTTTACATTTTATGTCTACAAAAAAACAAAAAGTGATATCCTACATTCCCCGGGCCCCTCATGGCCCCTCAGGCCCTCCCCATTCCTCAGACTCCTCTTTCAGTCCGTGTGGAGAGAGGAGGGAGCATGACCAGTGTGAAGAGAACCCCTCATCCCACTACACAGCTCTCTGTCCAGCCTGTCAGCCCTCATCCCGTCAGCGAGCTCAGCTCAATGCACCCGCACAGGGAAAACAGGGACAGCCAGATTGTTTGAGGCTTAGGGCTCTCAGCACCATTTTGGAGGTTAACGAAGACTGGGACAGAGGTTGGCCTAGGGGGTGTGCGCTGGGGTCGAAGGTCACTGCTGCACTGTTTGAAAACACTACATTTTTTTCATCCAACCAATCCACAAATGGAGAGTTAGGGATAGTGAGGAAGGAAATAAATATCTCAGGGATGCTCATGCTGACAGAATAAAAGATGAGTGTTTGATAAATTATATTCAACAAAACATGATGTTATGCATAAAAATAAAAATAAAAGAATTCCATTCATGACCTGATAAAGTTTTAAATGCATCACAGTTTACTGATCTTCTGACTATAACCTAGTGAAGAAAAAAAGCTCATTGTATTGTGTCTCCTATGCCATAAAGCTTAGGACTGATGGGGATATTTGCAGTCGTGTGTTAGGAGGGGCTGGTCTGCTGGGAGCCCTGCAGCATTAAGGCCATCAGTGGGTCTACTTCATCTCCTAATGTAAGGCCACCCTGCCTGCAGAGAGGGCAGATCTGCACAAACAAAGCCCTGTTGCCTGGAAACTACGGGTTGCTACAGCAGCGCAAGTCAAGACAAAGATGCTCAGGAGAGCGGCAGCGATGGTACTCCGTCTCTAGTGCGCTTCCAAAGAGCTCATTTGGAGCTGCGCTGGAAGCCTGTAAGAATGACTTGACTTTATTACTGTCATCTGAACACATGCAGTAGTTCATCCATGTGCGGGAAGGATTCTTAAGTCACTGATTTATGAAGGTATTTATACATAATTCTTTATAAACTTATACATTTATTCACTATATCCATTCGCTTTTAAAAGCACTGTTCTTCCAAACTTTCTATTCATCAAATAATCCAGGGACATGTATCACAGTGTAAACTAAAAAGCAAAAAACGTTTCGACATTGATAAGAAATGTTAGTGTTATCGTGTGAAAGTTATGCCATTTATCTCACAATAATGTCATGTCTGTTTATTTGACCACACATACTGCTCAGACTAGTGAAATCAAAAAAGTGTATTAACAAACAGAATCGAAACATGGCGTTTATTCGATAAGACCATATACATAAGAAGTCAGAAATACCCTAATTGTCATACAAGAGCTGAAAAATGAGATCTGAAGTGACACACTTTACTTGTCACACTGAAATGTTATGTATCATAGATGGTACCACAATGCTATAAAGTAGGGCTGCACAATATTGGGAAAAAATGACATTGCTATATTTTATTTTTATTCAATATATATTGCGATATGAAATCTAATCAAATTTATTCTTACAAACAGAAATGGGGTGAGCACACTTACATTCTCATTTTAAATTATTTAAACATCGACACCATCGTATTGTAAAGATAGCCTTCCTCATACTGTTAACATCCTGCTGCGATTATATAAATATTGCATTATCTATCACAAACTCTGGCACTTGCGAACCAAACTCATTTGTTCTGTAGAAAGAAAAAATCCTTCACAAAGAAAAATAGGAGTTACTTAATATATAAATAGCTGCACCCAACATTTACATCTGAGCCTTTTTGGAGTTACTATTTGTGCCATGAACATGCTCAAACAGCATTTATCTTGATAAAACTGGAGCAAATTAGCACCGGTACAAAGAAGATAAGTATAATTCTATTTAATGGGTTAATTTTGTAAGAGATGATGTATAAAGAATATGTGTGTGCTGAAAGCTCTGTGTGATAAGCAGTACAATATTTGTTCGCAGATGTTGATTTTTTTTTTTTAAATCTAGTTATGGACTTTTTGCATATACACGACTATTCAAACATGTGGTGTTAGTAAGATTATACATTCTTTTGAAAAAAATATTTTATTCTCACCAAGACTACATTTATTAAAAAACAAACAAACAAAAAACCTAATATTTTCAAATATTATTACAATATCAAATAATTTATTCCTATGATGGCAAAGCTGAATTATCAGCAGCCATCATTCAGCCATCATTCAGCATTCATTCAGCCTTCATTGACACTTGATAATTCAGAAATCATTCTAATATGTTGGCGCTCAAGAAAACTAAATATATTTAAACAGTTTTAAATTTGAATCGAAATAAAAGCACCTTAAATAAAATTTATTTTAGCCTGGAGTCACATTTTAAGGCTTGTGATAATTGTAATCTTTCTTATATTAATTTGCCCATTTCACCAAAAACAAATCTGCATTGAAATAATTGAACAAACATATACAGAGTGAGCACTGAGCATGAATATGTAATAAGGTCCATTAAACACTTACATGTGTGGATGAGGTGCTGGTGAACGGGGCGGTTGGAGGCAGCGAGGTGAGAGTGGGCATGGAAGTGACAACTGACTGATGAGCAGGTAACTCGGAGTTGGATCCGGACAGAGACCCTCCAAACACCGCACCGGGCAATGGGCAGGCTACATCACTACTGCTGGGGTACGAACCTGCAGAAAGACAGCAATTACAGCAAATGATTAAAGTGAAACAGCAAATTTTCACTGATAATTGACCCATTGGCCAAACATTCTCTTTTGGTTTTCACATAGTCAAAAATAACATTGTCTTGTTTATCAGCAGGAAATCTGGCAAAGCAACTTCGGGGATGTTAAACAAATAATTAATTATGCAATTACGGGAATTACGCAAGGATTTCAATACCATCATGCCCGACCTTATCTCAGACAAACTGACCCAGCTCTCCGTGCCCACCTAACATATGTCAGTGGGTCACCAGTTTCCTGACAGACAGGCAGCAGCTAGTGAGGCTGGGCAAACTCACATCTAGGACTTTCATGACCAGCACTGGTGCCCCTCAGGGATATGTTCTCTCCCCACTGCTCTTCTCCCTGTATAAAAACGAATGCACTGCAAAAGAGTGGACTCCCCTCACTCACCATGAAGAGCACTGTGACCGCAGTGGAGTCATTCAGGTTCCTGGGCACTCACATAGACTTCATTGCTAAAAAAGGCCCAGGCGAGGTTATACTTCTTTCGCCAACTGAGTAAATTAAACCTGGTTTAGGAGCTGCCGAAACAGTTCTACTAGGCTATCTTTGAGTCTGTCCAGTGTTTATCTATAGTTGTCTGGTTTGGTTCAGAAACCAAATTAGACATCAAGAGACTACCCTGGATAGTCTGGACTGCTGAGAGGATTACTGATGCCCCTCTGCCCAACCTCCAAGGCCTTTACAGCTCCAGAGTGAGGAAAAGGGCTGAGAGCCTACTCTCTCTCCGAACTATTGCCTTCTGGTCAGCGCTACAGAGCACTGACCACCAGAACAGCCAGGCATAAGAACAGTTTTTCCCACAGGCTATATTCATCCTGAAAAATTTAAAGTCCATCATAACTGACACGTTTATAAAAAGCCTCTGGAAACTGCACATTGTGAACTACATAAACTGTACACAATACAATAGCTGTACATGCATTTAAACAACAGTTTTTTTCTCTATATTTCTAACTCTGTATAGTGCATTATTATTAAATTTTCTATTTTCCTTATATCAGTGTTCCATTTCATTTTGTCTCTTCTGTGCAATTCTATGTATGTCTGCAATATCATGTATGTTTGCACTATGTGTGTACTTCTGCACTGGAAGCTCCTGTCACCAAGTAAATTTCCTTGTGTGTGTAAAACCTTGGACACCTGGTAATAAAGCTCTTTCTGACTTCTGAGTTCTGAAATCAATGCAGGTTATGAACTGTTATCTAGTGGTAAAAACGAAGTTTTAATAGCTGTAAGGGCAACCTCTGTCCTCTAATATAGATTTCACTGGTTATCCAGCTTTCTCTCCTACTGCCCCTGAGATGAACTTTGTGGACTTTGAATGTCTTGTCTGACCAGGCCCTTGTCACAGCAGACATCGAGAGCAAGCACAAAGCGTTTTGGGGTCCTCTCAACATCCACTCTGCATCCGCCTCCCGGTGACCCAGAAAACAGTTACCGGAATCTGTTGACTCACTATTTCTTCTGTAAAAATGACTGAGGGCTTTTCAGGCAGGCCTGGGGAGGAGTGCAGCCCATTCATATTTATGTGCCGGTTCATGACATGCATGCTATTTCTTGTTGCTGTTGTTTTATTGATTTTTTCCCCCTTTTCTCTCTCCCTCCTCCCCTACCACCATCTCAAGTAAACCCAGCTGATGGCCCAGGCTGACCCATTGCAGGAACGAGAGAGGCCCCCTTGCCACACAAAGGAATGAATGGCTCACGGCAGTCTACATTCACTGGTGAAACAAGGAAACATTGTTGGGCGGAGAAGTACCACGTGAAGCATTTAAAATACCAAGCTCCAAACTCCACATAGGGCATAAGTAATCGAGAAAGGAAGCCTGGATATCACTGTGGCACGTTATTCCATTTAATCACAATTGGTTTTAGCTTTGGCAGATTTGTGAATACCAATGGCTACCTTGGCTCATTAATGATTAGATTAATCTTTAAATCAACGTGTTGAGCTGGTAATCTGGTTAATAATTACAATTTTAGGAAAGGTCAACCAATGGAGCATTTGATTAGAGGTTACAAGACATGAGCGACCAAACAAAGCAAGGACAAAGATCCTGTTATCTGGTGCAGATCGAACCCCCCCGATCGATAAGGACTTAACATCTCCTCCTGAAACCCCCCTTATCAAATCAGGGGAAGAGAGGGGAAATTTCAAATTAGATTAGCCAGGATTTCAAGTCAAACCCCTGTCTCCTCTCTCAGTAGAAAATCCATGCGAGTTCAGAGGGAGGTTAATGACGAGGATCAGAGTCTGATAAGAATCCCAGCGCTTTCTTTACAGCCGAAGAGAAGAAAGCAGGGACTGATTCGAGGTATTGTTGCATGCTGGCAGAACATATTTAGGCCTTTGACGTGGCAGATGTTTTTATTTTTAATGTGGTATCTTGAGCAGTTATCAATGTCTTGAAATGTTTCGCGTTGGGTTACTAGCTTCAAGATATGTTCTATCACAAGCAAGCAGTCGGGGTTGACATCTCTAGAGCATGCAGACTGAAAGTGAGGATAAGTTATAGCGCATGAATTCAGTTAATGCAGCAAATGCATGCACTGCTCAGGATGCCTCCATAGTTTCATCCCGAGTAAGAAATCCAGGGATAGAGTGATATATTGAAATTCTATCATTATTTGTATTAGGTTGTTCCAAATCTGTGCGACTTTTTCAGAGGAACATAAAAGATATTCTAAAAACGTCTCAATGTTTTGTGTCCATGTAAAACTCAATGGGGTCCAAATGTTGACTTTGAATGTGTGGTGTGAAAAAAAAAGAAAAGATTTTTCAAAATCAGCTGGTTCAAAAAGTGGAAGAAAAATCACACACTGTAACATGTTTTTGCATTTAAAAATGCAAGACGCAGGGCAACGAAAGCGAAAATGCAAGGTCTAGAGACATTGTTTTAAAAACGTTGAACTTATTTTAACTTGAGTCCCATGTTTTTCTCCCATGAAAAACCAGCCATCCATAAAACAGAGAAAAAGGAGCTGGGAGCCACTGAGGAAGGGTGAAACAGATGAGATGGAGCACTCTGCTGTAGCCCTGCATTAGCCATGGCTAAATATTTACAGTCCAGCCAAATGCCATGAACAGGTGAGGGCTGCGATGGATGGGAGCACAAACAAACAAAAAACCCATATGGCCTTGAGAGAAGGGATATGGCAATAGTGAGATGGTAGATAATAGCAATGACAGAGAAAAAGACAGACCAGAGTATCCAAGTTCTAATCAGAAGGAAAGGAACTTAAAAACAAAAAACAAACACACCCGGATTGTTGCCAAGCAACAGGGCAGCGCCAAAGATAAGGCCCCTTTAACATTGCGTACACAAAGCACTTAGCTTAGCAGGTGAGAGAGAGGGGGGGGGGGGGGGGGGGAGGAAGTGCTTGCAAATGAGTGAGGAAGAATGGTGTGACCATGTATTTAGGCGTTCAGGCTCCAGATCAGTGAGCAGGAAAGCCAGTAGGGGTCAGGGCATTTCTACACACTATCTCAAGCCGTCTCACTCTGGATCCCGAGAGAAGACAACATCAGGGAGGAACAAATACAATTTGAACTAATTGCCTGTTAGGGGCTCCTTCCCTCCTCCAGCTCCCTTGTGCTCAACAGGTTAATGTGGATCTCTGTGGAGATTCAGCGGGCCACTCTTAGCTCTCAATCAGGTAGGAATGAGGAAGCACTTTAGAGAGCACCTCCATCCACTTTTACCCTAATGAGCTTCAGCACAGACCAAAGCAACATCATGCTGGTTCCCAGGCCTCTTTTCGAGAAGAGCAGACCTCAAATGGATTCCTTTTATTTATTTTTTAATAAACCGAGATGGAAAAAATTCAGGGAAACATTAAGATGAATCACATGAATTGAACAATGCGATATTGAAAAGATCCTCCATGTGTAATTCCTGAAAAATAATTATCTCAGATAGACCAAAACATGGCAATTAATAATAGCCTATGTTTATAAGGTTCTATGCACATTTATGAATAAGAGTCCGTGAACAACTGCAAATGTAAAAGAGCAAGAGAAAGAAAGAAAGCTAGAAAAGAACTAAAAATTTAGATTTAGGAGTATGCAACATATTTAAAAAGACAATCATGGCAGACTTCACATGTAATTTGAAAGGAATGAAAATGAGGAATTTGAGAATTACATATATTTTTTTGACTTCATTAGCATTATTGTGGTTTCATGTAAGCATCATGAAAACACAAGGAAGAAATGGATCCATCCAAGTGCAAAATTCCTGGGGATTTAAACTCTTGACATTTGGTAACCACAAGCATTAAATCTTGTTGAGCATTAAAACTTGTCAATGCAAGATAACAGAAATGTCAAAAAAAACTTTCAGGGTAACCTGCAAGACAATATCATAGATGCCTATGCTTAATTGTGAGAAACAATTAAAATATGATTAATTTTGCAGCCCTAAATCATTCTAATGCCCCGTCGTTCTTATAGTCCATAACATGAAAATATATATTATTTACTGTGGTTTTAATTATATGTGCATCCCTGGTGTGCACAGATGAATAATTCACAATAAAAAGATTCCATTTGAATTTGACTGAGATCTGTTTTTGATTGTAAAGCACATATTTTTCTCTGCTCACCTGGTCCAGCAGACGGGGAGCTGACAGTCATACCCTGTAAGCTTCCATTCCTGAGGAGGGATGGGGACTTCTGAATCCCCAGACTGCTGCTCCCAGCACCCACTGCTCCCACACCTCCTGTACTGCTGACTGCACTCCCGCGGCAGGCCGTGGTGCTCATAGAGGATGGCGAGGGGGAAGTGGATGAGGGCATTGTGGACCCGTGCTCTCCTGTATCAGTGGTTTTACTGTCCTGGGTGGTGAAGCACGGTCCATACCTGTTCCTCCAGTTCCCTCTCTTCTTCTTCTTCACACCATCCTCACCAGTAGACGAAGACGATGTCGCAGAAGAAGAGGATGAGGAGGGCTGGGGTCTTTTGTAGCCTGCTGAGGCCAGGCCTCCGAGCTCTCCGGCTGGGTGACAGTTTTCGTAATGCTTGCTTGAGCTGGTGCTTTGGGGGATGGATATCATGCTGAAGGTGTTGAGAGCCACCATGCCTTCAGAAGCTGCATTTTCTGCACCACCCTTCACGTGACAACGGCTAAAGGATGGAGGTGTGTACGAGTCACCGGCTCTTAGGCTGGGATCAGAGAAGCTGAGGAAATCAGATGTGGGCTGGACCACAGACCCACTAGTGGCTGATTTATTGCTGCTGTTGCCTAATAAAAGACCTGAGAGAGAAAAAGGAAGACAAAGATGAAAGCACACCGTAATATCACAACCACATTGACAGAGAGACAGCATAAACCAACAGAGAGGTGGCACGTGGTCGTAAAACTAAGACCTTTTCGCAGCCACAATGTCTTAAATAGACAGAAACACAACATAGCTGGAGCACCGCACTTCATCATCTTTACTAAGAGCTTGTAACGCAAAACAAAAACTATAAATTCTGTGCAGAATAGTTGAAAATTTTTTACCAAATTAAACGCTAGCATCCAAAAAAAAAAAAAAAAATTATTATAAATTCTGAAAAAGTTTGTCATGCTTAATATGTTTGTTCAATTCATGATACATATTTTTTGATGACTAGAAAGTTCTAAAGATCAGCATGTATTTAAAATAGAAATATTTTAGAACATTAAAAATGTATTTACTTTTAAATAATATAATGCATCCTTGCAGGAAAAAAGTACTAATATCTTTTTAAAAATCAGTGCCCGGTTGCATGAAATTCCTTAAGCTAAGAAATCCCTTAGATATAAGGTTAAGGGTACCCTAATACCTTTAGTGAAACTTGGGTTGCAAGAAAAAACCATAAGGGTTTCCTCAAGGAACTTAAGGCTGTTATTAAGTTTTCCCCCTTAATTATCTAAGTGTTCCCTTAAGCGTTGCTACAAAGTCCTTGGTGACCATTTCACCTTAATAAATTTAAGGGACCAAAACAGCTCTCCTAAGTCAACTTAAACTCAAAATACGATGGCTGATTTAGTGTTAATTGAAGAGGAGGAAATACCAAGGCATGTTTTTAATGATCGTAATAATCCCTTGGAGACGATGAATGGTTGATGAAAGGCTGAAAAGTATTATTATTACTATTATAACCACTAACGAAAACAATAATTGCCTTTTCGTCCTCTGTTCAGTTTGGTTTACGTTTTTTTGTTTTCTGTTACGTTTGTCCTCTCCATAGCAAAAATATATGACTACAAGTGTGATTTTAGCAAGGGTTTGGCTTTGTGCTTCGTTATGTTCTGTTTACTGTTAGAGGTAGTAACTATAGCAACTGCGGTGATCTTTGCCGTTTGTTGTCAGAAACTACTGTGAAACGCTTTGTATAAACACTTAGGTAAGGGTGACAGTTAAGAGGTTTCTTGCAATGCTCTTAATGAAATCCCTTACCTCAGGGAATTTTTCTCCCTCAGGGAAACCTTCACTTAAGGAGTTTCATGCAACCGGGCACTGACCGTTTGAATGGTAATGTACTTTAGCAATTTCAAGTATTTTGTGAATAACTAAATTTAGCTATCCAAAATAAATACCAAAAAAACCCTCTCCAAAATGTGGAATGACTTGACAGTCATTTTTTATTTGTCCTGATCCATTAATTTATTTAAAAAAAAATTATTGACTTGACCAATTTCATAAGCAAAAACATTTTTGAAAAGCACGAACGATTAAGGTATGTATTATTAGATGAAAGGTGTAAGGAAAATTTTACTTGGTCACACCACATGAAATTAAATGTAAATATTTTGCTGAAATTTCCAAAACTATTAAACCGACATGTATACAAACGGTTTTAAGTTTAAATTAGATTTGGAAAAGATTCTCCCTTTTCTTATCAAGGATCTGGTTAAATCTCCACGAACCCAGAAAATAACCTACAGAACCTGAAATCAGGCAATGTCAACATCTTCCACACCTAGGTGGGCCAGTCAAACTTGCGGGAAGCCAAACAATCAGGTATGTAGCCAGGCAAGAAGGGTGACCCAGATTTAGGCGTTCAGGCAAGGACTCGTCCTTTAACCAAAGCCAGAGAAACTCCGCCGTGCATGTTTTTACAGCTGTGGCAGGAGGCTTCTGAGCCTTTACTCCCCAATTTTACTACGCAGTCTATCTCTTGAGCCTCCCGCTAACATTAAAACATGCGCAGAGCTTGCATGCCAGTTAACACATCTCCAAAATAAAGCAGTGTCACAACCAATAGATAACTAGCAGCATTCTGTATTCTTTCCAAAACACATCCATGAAGTTCTTCTATATCTTATCGCTGGATCCTAGATTGAACACTGCAAGAAATTTACTGTCATTCTTCTTTGAAGACAAGCTAAAAATGTGTGAAAAGAGAGCTGAACTTTAGCAAGTGAGCCACAGATCAACCTAAACTTTGTCTGAAAGAATATTTGATTTTATCCGCCTTTCTTATATCAACAACAGCAAGGTAATTCACAAATTCAGAATTATAAACAGCTTAACATATTTCCAATAAAACAGTCGTATGGCTCACCGACCCTGGATCTGTGTCGGGTTTGTCACAACAGCCCAGACAATATCACATAGTCCCAAGCAGAAGGTTAGACTCATAAATAATCACCACCATCTTTTGATCTCATTGAGAAAACACTGTGTTGTTTCTTCTTCCAGGGTTCCTTGAAGTTTCCCTTTAACTCCAGCGAGGAGGCCCCTGCCGTACTTTGACACATTAATGATTAGTCTCAATTTTCCAGACGTGACCTCTGCTTCAATCCCTCCATCTCACGGCTTGATAGCAGAAAGGAAGGGAACATGCGTCTCCTCTGACTCACAAACTACCCTCATAACACACTCACAATACACAAGAGACGCCACCCACGACCCAAACGGCTCTTAAAGACTCGCCGCTCCACATTGCAGCAGCAGCCAGTCAGACGACAGTCCTATCACACACACACACGCCAAGTTTATGTCTTCTGGCTTCCATCCAGCCCCGTCACAACAGACTCACTCTAATCTCACACACGTCAACACAAGACTTGAATCTGGCAGTTGCGTTTGAGAACATGCTAGTGAAAGTGAAGCTGGTATGTTTGGAAGCCTCACCTTGCTGAAAAGGACTGGTTGAGGAGGGAGCGGTGGATGACGTCGCTGTGGTGACCACAGGGCTGTGGGGTTTGCCCGGCACTGACTTGCGGCCCCTGGAGCCGGAGCTTGAGCTAGTGCCGTGACTGCTGGACTTCTTGCTTTTGCCATCCGAGCTCTTGCCATCAGAGGAGCTGCCATCCTTGGAGCTGGAACTGGAGTGAGGTGGAACTTCCTGGAAGTTGGCATTAGTGAAACGACCTCCGCTGTCGTCCAGACGCTTCTGGGTGGAGGTAATGGAGGCGACACTTCCGCCAGTGCTGCTGTTGTAGCTCTGTGGCCAAGAAGAGAAATTCACATATGACAAAAATAAATTAATTAATAAAATACAATATAAACTAAAAAGTACACACATGTACATATATACATTATATATACACACACATATATACACACACATATATATATATATATATACATACATACAAGTATATGTGTGTGTGTGCGTGTATGTATGTATATATAAACAAAGAGCTGAGTAGTAACTGATTACATGTAATCTGGATTACGTAATAAGATACCAAGAATTAAGTGCTTGTAATTGGATTAAATAACATTTTAAAATACTCTGAATCAGACTACAGTTACGTTTTTATCGATTATATGATTACATATTATTCCTACAACAGTAATACATTATTCATAATTTATTGATTTTCCCCAATTCCTGTTTTTCATCTTATAGATGTTCCTTTCTGAAGTAGCCGGCTACTTACATCTACTCAGAAAGTCTTTCAGTTTTGTGGACACAAAGACCAGTCAATACCATCAGCTGGCTACACAGCATTTGATTGAAAATAATTTATGATTTATTCAAATGTATTGCAACGATTTATCATAACTGTACATTTCTATGATATAATTGATTATTACCTTTTCATTAAACTCACAAACCCCCTGCAGTTCCTTTACAACGCCCAGTTTGGGAAACATTGATGTAATCTTAAATTCACCTCATGATGTTAATAACAGATGAAATAAATGTTCTTCCTCTGTATTTTTATATCAATTATGGTACAAGATTATCCTATTCAAATCAATGTGATAAACAAGTTAGGTCAAGCGTAATCAAAAAGTAGTCTGACTAGATTACCTAAAATGTAGTGGATTATGATACTAATTACAATTTCTGTCAAGTAATTTGGAACCATTAACGGATTAAAATGTGTAATCTACCCAGTTAATAGAATAAAAATAAAAATCATCCATGAACTCACCTTCTCAGAGGCCACCATCATAGCTGGCACCAAGGAAGGTGACATTTCCAAAGACTTTTTGTGCTTTGGTTTGTGACGATCTCTTTCTTTATGTTTCTGTGCAACAACACAAACAACAACAACAACATTAAATGAAGATGGTACCGCAAACGCTTCAACTAAAGCCAGTAGAGCTTGGGAAGGACTTTAGCCTACACTGTCATTTTCTGAAACAAAGAAAGAAATAGAAATAATGATTCTGAACAAGTCAATCATTTGCAAGCAGTCTTCAAACCCAGCAAGGAGAGCCCCTTGTTCTGTCCATTCAGATCATCATATAAAGAAAAAAGAAAGATGGGTAAGGTTTCACACTGCAGGCCTGACCAGAGTCTATTGCTGCTTAATTTACACTTCGGTCTAGTGCCGTGCTCCACACAGCTCGATTTGCGCTCGAGAAGCAGGAGCGTGAACAAATTTACACCTCACACTCCAATCGAACACCTCCAAACTCTCGGTTTCTGTTCTTAAGAGTGAGGCTGTAAAAATATGCAGTGATCATGAAACATTCCTAGAGAATATTTACACATTCCCCACTGGAGCGATATACAAACGTCTAGCTTTTTTTTTTTTTTGCCATTTCTGCCATCTTCAAGCCATTGTCTAAAATGGACAATTATTCTGAACATGTTAACGGTTTACACTGCTTCTCAGTGCAAGAGGCGGTGACAATTCCAAAGGCCCTCAGGCTAAAGTTTTTCAATGAAAATGAAAATGAGTTTCCGCTTCCTTGACACCATTTACAAATTTTCCTGCATATACTATTTTAAAAGCCATTTTCTTAAAATGGAAAAATCGTACAATCTTGAAATGAAGGTTTTGAATAAGCACCCTGGCAATTTTTTTAAATGTGTGGAAAAAGATTGTATTATATTGAATACTCAATATATATTGATTTTAATTCACAACCTACATATCCAAATGTCACTGTTTTTGTTATGCTTAAAAATCATTTGCTCATGCTCTAGAAGAAATAAAATAAAATCGCAAACCAGTTTGCAAAGACAAGACTTCAAGTAATTAACTTTGTTCCAAAAGATGTTGACAGGGCAGGTGTTTTCGCGAGCTTTCTTTTTTTTGTTTTTAATTAAAAAAAAAAATTCATGACACTACTTGGCTTTATGAATGGAGAAAAGAAAAATACACAGTATAACATTCATTTTATTTCCATCAAATAAATAAACTGAAACTTTATAGATATGCAGACCCTTATGTGATGACAAAACGCAGGTATGAACTGCTGTTTACTGGTCTAATTACAATTCTGACACAAACTTCTTGCAAGAGTTTGACATAAGACGACAGCTATCTTAATTATACAAAGATGAATAGTTCAGGCAGAGGACACAGCAAAAGAGAGAGAACAAAAAGCCAAGACATTTATCATAATTGATCAATTCCTTCAGCAGATTAGTGATATGTAGGAAATCTCTTACAGTATGAACAAAGACACGACTCCAGAAGCTTCAGGCTAAGTATTAAAATTCAACTATGTAAATTAATAAATAAAATAGATCTTCAAATAAAAAAAAGTTTAAATACAAAAAGACACTAATCATCCAGAAAAACAAAGCTAAAATGCCAAACAGATCAGAATTTAAGATACGTGAGGAGGAAGAGAGATTTTCTTCCCAGATGCTGTTCTCGACAGCTTCTCGGAGCACATTTGAACCAGCTGCAAATTGAGAAGCTTTTAGCCTCTATTGTTGTTTGGCCCTGGGGTTTGGAATTAGCTAGGTATACATCTGAGCCCCCCGACCTTTGACCTGGGAATGTGGAGTAGGGGGGGGATGGGCCCCCTTTGCTAATGCAAATCAGGCGCCGTAACAATAGCCATGGAGGAGCACAGAACACTCCACAACACCATCTTCAAGAATACGGCTCCAACCGGAATCACTGTTCACATCAAGCCCTCTCAGACGAAGAAGTTAAATAATCAGAATAATTCTGGGAGAAACTGCTTTAAATGGCATCTCATATTGAATCTTTCTCTAGCCTAGATTACACAGGCTGCAGTCTGTCTTTGAGCAGCTTGACAGAGCACCATCCACTCCATTTTGGCATGCATTTCCAATGCAAACTCATTCAAACCAATTCAAATAATTACAGAATTTGTGTCATAACCAACAGCCTCGATTTCTGACCCCCACTGCCCGCTGTAAATGCACATCTGACTGTTTTGAGCTTTCAGATTTACATTAAAATACATGAATACATACCTTTCCTTGCTCCACATTACATTAAAGGGATTCATAATTACTGAAATTGTTATATATATATATATATATATATATATATATATATATATATATATATATATATATATATATATATATATATATATATATATATATATATATATATATATATATATATAAAAATGTGCATGTTTGATTCCACACTTAATTAAATTGTAACTTTATATGTAAGTTGGTAAGCTTGCAGAAAAGCCAAAATAAAAAACCATCATGTTTCAGAAGAATTACATTTTTTTTAAAATAAAATTTCATTAGATTCGATTAGATTAAAAATTTCACAACTAGAAAATAACTTAAGCAGAATTATTAAATAACGAAGACAAAAAAAAATCAGAACTGATAATAAGATATATAGTAAACATGTGAAAATAAATAAATGTAAATTCTTCCAACAAACATCAACAACTAAAAAAAACCCACACCAAAACATTTAAAGAAATGTCAAATCAACACAGAGTCATTTCAATGACCCGGGTCGCCTAGAAATAAGGCAAATAATGCAAGCGATCGCTGAATAAGATGTGTGGGAGCTGCTAGGGACAGGCAGAAAATGATCAATGACGATGGATAGATGTGATGAGCTCCTCCAAACGTTTCACACTATGAGGTCTGCTGGATGAGTATTTCAGATACTCCCGTTATTACAGCAAGAAGAAAAATACAGACAGAGGCACAATCGAAAAGAATTTCCACTCAGATCAGATCGTCTTCTGCTGTTACGTACACATGTATTGATATGAGGCCATATTACAGGACGTACACTTAATTGAATTAGATGAGAAGCGGACAGGGTTAATAATGCTACATATTTCATTCGGTACAGCTGCGTATAGAAAATTAGTGGAACAAATGTCTACACTGCCTATCAATACTGATTAAATGTACTTTTTTGGAACTAATGGCCATGACGGATGCTTTTCATTGAATACAGGACTCTTTATGTTGATAATTTGTGGCGGCACCAAAATACTAATCACTCTGAGTGATAAAAGGCACTGTTCTCCCTCCCGTGGCTTTTAAAGCTTTGTGGGATATCAAAAGTGTGCGTGAGAGGGGCGGCACAGGGTGACGGTGGCCTGTGCAATTTAACCAAAACTAATCACAGCGGTGCATATTTTGGATAAACAAGAGTTTTGGTTTTTTACGTTTACCTCATAGTCTGAAGTCGTGAGGAGGGGGGCATCAATCACACATGGCAGGAAGTAAGGTAGATCTGGAGGCTGCCTTACCTTCTTTTCCTTGTCATGGTGCTTATCCAAAGAGTGAATGGAAGAATCACTTAAGCTTTGAGCCCTACTACCACGGCCTTTGCTCCTTCTCTAAAAGGTGAAAGAGGAACTTCGAGTTACATTTAAAGTCTGTCGAATTATCTTTTGTCCCCTATTTCCTAATTCTCTCCTTTTCAGCACCAATGAAAACAGCCCTTACTGAGACAGGAAAGGAAACAAATAGAAGACAATATCGGAGAAAACAAAGAGGGAAAATCACAACGCATTGATAATCAATCAAGAGATTTTTCTATTTTGGTAAACTACGCCGTCAAAAAGCAGCATGCATTAGAATATTTTGGGTGGTTTGTTTATTTTAACAGTATGGCAGCATCCAAGGCTATAACTTTGAATTATATTTGATTTCTCCAAAAAACAAAAAAAATAATAATAAATAAACAAAATTCTCTTACCAACATTACCAGCATTCAAAATGACCAACTTTACATGTATTCTCTCAACACTATTTAAATTCTTCCTAATATTTTTTCTCAATTTATAATAATTATTTTTTTCCCCTTATTTCTTTTGAAGTCAATGGTCTCTAATGCTGGTATTGTCAACAAATGCCACATAGAAACCTCAGGTCACAGAATGGTCTTCGTTTACCAGCAGCCCACTGAAACAAAGGCCTACATGGAAAGTCAGCAGTTGGAAGCCAGCTACTGAACTATTAAACCAGGAGACTGTGCTGATGCTGTCAGTCCGTTAACATGGAGACAGAGACATGATGGTAACAGAGACATGATGGTGACAGAGACATGGTACATCCTGCAGAAACATCATGCTGTCATGTACGATGAATGACAACAAATAAGACTAGCAATGTGCTGTCACTTTATTCCAAAAAAATAAAATAAATAAATAATAAAAAATATATTTATAATAATAATAATAAATATATATTTATATATCTTCATTATATTTATATAAATGAAAAAATTAAAGCTTGTAGCCATTGTAAACTTTCCAAATATTAATAACCCTCTTAAAAATAATATTTTACTTTAAATGTAACTTACTCGTGTAATGGCAAAGCTATTAAATTTTATTCAGGGTCCAATGATCCTTTACAAATCATTCTAATATACTGATTTGGTGCTCAAGAAACATTTTTGTGCTGAACTGTGATATTGTTTCAGTATTTTTTTTTTTGATGATTAGAAAGTAATAAAACCGCTTTCTTTCAAATAGAAATCTTTTGTAACACAAAAATCTCTTTACTGTCACTTTTGAACAGTATTGTACATTTATTCATTTGTTAATCAATTATATAAAAATATACTCATATCGGAGCAAACAATGATGCTAAAGAGTCCAAATAAAAATATGGAGAAAAAAAACATCACCTGTAAAATATTAATGAATAAATAAAATCATAAGAAAAAAAAAATGCATGAAATACTCCAGCATCTAATGTCTGAATGAAATAAAACGGTGTATACATAAATAAACAACACTATCCCTCCATCCTCGACTCATTACAATCCCCTATGAGAACATCACAAAGCCCCTCACTCAGAAGACCAGCAGAGGACTAGCAGTATCTGACAAGCCTTTGTTGAGTGGGAGGATAGACACACACGCACACACACACAGAGCACAAATCTGAGAAGCAGCAGGGGATTGTGGCTCTAAAGCTCAGCGTAGCTCTAGGGCTGGAGTGGGTAAAACCCCTTGTCACACATACACACACACGCGCACAAATCCACAAGTACACTGATGACCAGGCGAAGCTGGACAGGAAACTACAGGCGGTTATGCTGTCACCGAGAGCTGCCACTGGGTGATGGGAAGGAGAGGAAAGGAGAACCACAGACAAAGGTCCAGTGAGTTGCTGTTGATTGACAACGAGATTAAGGGGTTAAAGGGTTTGAGGGAGATCGAGGTGGGACGGCAGAGGCCACTGGGGGTGGACAGAGGGGCTTAAGCCACAGCTCAGCTTTCTGCAGCTGTAATTGGACCAGGAGTGCGAGACATTCGAGAAATGAGAGATATTCCAGATGAGTGAGTGTCTTTTTCAAAAGCCTGCTGCGTTCACGTGCGATTCTGAATGTGCAGAAAAAGCTTGAACTAAGATGACGTGGTCACAGTGATGAGATCGACATGATTCAGGTACTGGCAAATGTAAAAATCAGTTTGAGTGCTTCAGAAATGCATTAGAGACATGAAGTATACCTCAGTCTATGAAGCACTAATGGCAAATTTCACCAACTATGAGCATCAAATACTAACTCAGTAGTCAAGCACGGCATTTATGGGAAAAACAACATGTACACATGTTCTGAGGAGTCTGCGATCTGTAAGAATTAAAGGTTTTTGAAATAAAGGATGCATTTATTTCATCAAAACACAGTAAAAACTGTAATGATTTCATATAATTGCATTCTATTTTCATGCATCTTACCATATAATTTATTCTTGTGATGCAAAGCTAAATTTTTAGAAGCTATTACTTAGTATTCAGTGCATCAAGGCCTTTCAGAAACCTTTCTAATGAGCTGATTTGGTTCTCAAGAAACATTTCTTATTTGTAATAACAGCTGAAAGGTTGTGTTGCTAAATATTTTTAAGGAAACCGTATATCTGAGTAGAAAGCTCAAAAGAACAGCATTTATTTGAAATACAAAACTTTTAAATGTCTTTACGGTCACATTTGATTAATTGAATGCACCCTTGATGGATAAAAATATACTTTCTTTAAAAAAAAGAATCATGCTGAGCCCAAACTTTTGAACAACAGAGCATGTATACGCATCCGGACATCTTGATATTCAGCCTGAACATTATTAATGCCTTCATTTAAAATACAATTTCTCTAATGTCATCAATCAAAAGCATAAAAGCTGTGGGATCCACACCAGCGGGGCTTTGTGCCAGGGTGTTATAGTTAGTACAGTATGGTTTCAAAAAAAAAAAAGCTGATTCTTACCAGTTTGCTGTGATGGTACTTGCAGTATCCACAGTATTTCACATTATCAGCATCTGAGCCCTGTTCTTCACACAAAAACCCAGCAAACTGAGCGCTACATTCAAAGACAAAAAAAAAAAGCAACTTTAGAAAAATTGTACACAATGCATATTAAAAATTAGTAAGATTTAAACTATTTTATATGAACTAAAGCAATTATCATATTGGCTTCAATCCATTACAGGCAAGTCTGTTGTATTTAACATGTCTTCCTATTCATTTAACAGATGGCATTATTAAGGACATTAACATGCTTATGAGGACATATAGCTGGAATGTTAGGTGTTTGCAACTCACCATGTAACGTGAAAGGCTTGTCGGCAGCCATGTTTGTTACATGTCATGCATGCTCCAGAAGCAGCTTTGCTCTCACGGCCCTGTTCCTCACAGATGTAGCATGTCTAGATAGGAAAAAGAAAAAAAAGTCGAGTCAAAATGACTCTTCACATATAGAAAGTAGATTTTATTGTATATAATGCATGGCTGCAATGGTGTCGTGATGGCGCATCCCATTAGTACTTGATTGAACATTGTTTTCTTTCCCCTCATGGTTGAGCGAAAAAGTTTTAAGCTAACATCTAAACATTTGGAAAATAGCAATTATTATTGAGTTTCAGTGATGCACAGCGATCCAACCGGCAGTAGTAAAAACCTTCATCTACAAGTATTTAATATACACACCGAATATTCACGCAATTAAATATTAACAATTTACATGACTTTCAATACTTTTCTCCTCTGATATTTGAGGATATCCATTAATAAATTAATTTTGTTGGCTCTATTCATTTCAGACCATTAAGTGTACATTTTCTTTCATCAGATTTGGTGCAGAATTAATGGCAACATACTATGTTTATCGAAGATTGATAAATGTAGCACTGAGTCCATTGAGCAAACACATTCACAGTATAGACCTAAACTCCTTACATGCATACTGTTTACAATGTTGAGCTGATTTATGAGGCTCTTATGTTGAGCCTTTGCTTTCCTAGTGATATCCAGGCTATCAGCGTGTGTCTTTCAGTGGACACAGAACTTACCTTATTATAACGTTCATGAGGGACAGACTGAAGCACAATGGGCTCCATGGTGGATACGTTGGCGAACTCCACTTCAGGGATGTAAAGAGCACAAACCACATGGGCCCAACCTAAACAAGACATGACATAAGATCAGTAGATGATGAATAAAGAAGCCAAGACTGAATTATTTTATTTCTGTGCAAAGTTGCTGTGAAAATGGAACTGGGTTTAACAGAATAAAAAAAAGTATATATATATATATATATATATATATATATATATATATATATATATATATATATATATATATTTAAAAAAAAGTAAAAAAAATAAGTCAAAATTTATCAAGATTATTATAATAAATGGATAAGTGAAACACATTTTTTTATTAATAATTGTATAAATTAAATATAAATGTAGTGATTTTATCATATAAAACAAATGAATAACATTTACAATTATTATTATTAAAATTGCGGTTGTTTTTTTTAATATTTTTATATCATATTTTTTATTATATATATATATATATATATATATATATATATATATATATATATATATATATATATATATATATATATATACACACACACACACACACAATTTTTTTATTAAGATGTTAAAAGAATGGATAATGCCAAATAATAACACATTTTCTGTTCAGTGCATATGGGGCACTGTTGGCTTCCTCCACAGTGTAGAGAAAAGAAAAAAAAACACAATTAAAGCATGTGGGCTGAGTGTGACCGCAAAAATGAAATACCCAGGTCTGGAAGAGGCAGAGGCATATTCTCTCCTGCCTAGCGTCTGGACCAAGTGTTGAACCATAGGGTGTCAGTCACAAGCACAATACACAAATATTATATCATAATTTCAGGCTACTACTAAACTTTTTCTCCCACATCAGATGCCTTTTACCCAAACTGCAAGGATTTTGATTTGAATATGACCATATTCTGAGATATGTTTGTCAGAAAAGAGCAGATGCTATAGATATCACAATGAAATTAACCAAATGAGCTGTTTATCCAGCGTGAGGGCACAATAACAGGCCTTAACTTAAAGGTGAACCCATGAACTGTCTTTGACCCCAGCCTAAAGGGATAGGGAGGAGAGTTTTGTTGTTTTGAAGCCCCTCCAAGAATCCAGCAGAAGCCTATAAAACCAGGCAGTAAAACCCAAGCAAACCCCAAAGAACTTCTAAAGCCATCAGACAGAAGGGTGGCACACTTAAAAAAAAAAAAAAAAGAGAATGATTTGCCAAACGGTCTTTAGCTGAGCATTAGGTACTCAAATAATCTTGTTCTTCATATTCTAGTTAGAAAGAATAACTGAAAAACTTTTGACTAAAGCAACAACTAAACAAAAACTGAAAGGATCAACCTGGTCTATGAACTCTTCCATGTGTTCAATTTTTTCAGTTTGCATAACTTCGCAGAAGTAACACCTGTAAAACCCTCTCCATGTGCTGGTCTGGTCACTGCTGCGGAGTTTCACTCCTCAGTTGGCCGAAATGTATAGATCTTAAAAATCTTAGATCTTAGATCTTAAAAGCACATCACGAACACCTCCATCTCACTTCTGGTTCAAATAAATACTTACTAAAATTTATGTTTCAGAAATCTTCACTCCTACTCATAAATAACGACAACACATGGAATGTTTATTCCAAAGAATTTGAAAAGGTTACACAAATTTAGAGCTAAAAAGAGATGACATGGTCTGAAACATTTAAACCATAAGCCTGGGGCAATGATGTTTCCCCTCATAGCCGTTAAACAGCTCCCCACCCCTAAAGATGGGGCATGGTCCCGTCCGCAGCTGTGTCCCGTGCCGTGTTTACGGTCTCTGAGCTGCCCTTGGCGTGAACCCAGAACATGAAGAAGAGGAGACTCCTCTTAGCCCCACAATGACCCCGCTGAGACCGCCCACCCATAAAAACAAGGTAAGAAAGACAGACACACACTTCCTAACACCCTTCGCTCAATTACTTAACTCTTGGGTTATTTAAAAACAGTTTAGGTGCATTTTATAAAAAAGAAGTGTTAAAAAAATAGGCCTGAACTCTGAATGCATTTATTCTTCGCAATATTTTCCTGAAAGCCAAAATACATTTCATTTGTTGAGGTGAGACATTTGAAGATATTTTGACTAATTAACAGCTTATTGATGAGATTCTGTATTAAACCCTTTTAACAGCAAGGTTTCTGTGATAATTAAAACTGCCAGAGGATAGCAGTGAAATACTCCATACAAGAGGAAACCAATGCACTTTCATTAGAGGCATAAAAATAGAAAGGTGTCATCTTCAACAGAGCATATGTTCTTCTCAAGGGCTTCCATCATTTTATCACCTCAATAAAACTGGGCTGGCTTACCCTATTTAAAAACAATGAGACTTTTCTTGTTGTGGAGGTAATAATACATGTCCCATATAATTGTTAATCCAACAAATGGTTTAATTTTCAAAGATTTTATAAATTATCTTATCTGTTAAACACAGTCAACCATGAAAAACATAAAGCCAAATAAAGAGCAGTACAAACCAGTGCACAGCCTTACATGTTTGCATCCTTTACGCTACTGGCCTATATTTAGCTACAGGGTGACTGCAATATATTCTTGTCTACAGCATGTAAAGCTAGAGATGGTTTTTCCTCAGAACAAGTGCAAAATAAAAACAGTCAATATAAAGTTCCATGTCTTACCTCCATTATCTGTTCGCTTCAGTGCTCCATCTTTGTGGGGACACAGCTCGCACCTCTGTGAAAAGAAGAGAAATACATGAATCCCCAATCCATCCGACCAGCTGCAGACCAGACACAGCTCTGAAGGCTTTCAGAAACTCTACTTCTGACATGGACATCAAATTAAAGCAGAGTTTAAGAGTTAGACATCTTTTTTTTCTTCTTTTCTTTAAACTAGAGAACAGAACATCTTGGCAAAACTGTAGACAATAGTTGACTGGAGCAGGAAAATATCCCTGAAGAGCTGCTTCTGTATTCAAGAATAAAATAGGATCTCTTCTGCTATAGGAGAAAAACAGGATTAGATAACATTTTTCTGAAACCCTGTGAATATAAGTGGAATGATTGAATAAAGACAGCTACTAGCCCTTTTGAACAACGAAAACAAGAGATGGTTGAAAGTGTCCTAAAGAAATGGGTAATGACACATGGTGTATTACACAGCATATCATGCATAAACACTATGACATTTCACTCATCTTTAAAGCCTGGAACAGGGTTAGATATTGGGGCAAAACATTGTGCTTGGAACCATGCCGTTACTTGCCACATACCACTATGTTCAAAGTTTTTAAACTTCTGCTCAGTCTGCTGTCCTCCTCCTCTTTGTTACAGGTGGTGGACAATCCTCCTTCTTCAGGGGTCTGCCAGCTTGGCTTTCTCCCCCTCCACCCTTTAATCTTTGGGGATGAAGTGGCAGAGCAGGGCACAAATAGGAAAAAAAAAATGGGCTTATTTTTAGTAAGTGGAGGAATGAGGACAGATGTAGAAATTTGGTTTCAAAACTATGCTTTGGGAATACAAAAAAAGCAAGTTTTAAAAATGCTCCAGTAAGAAATCTTCTTGATAGTGCAAGCGATGATTTTCACAAATCTTGGCTAGAAGCGGCAAAAAGGCCACAAAAATATTACATGACAAACCTGTGGATAATAATGGGGAAGTCCTGTTTCTTTTCAGAATGAGAGCAGTTGGCACAGAAAAAGGTCTCTAACCTAAAGGCATTATGTGGGATGCTTGTTTTGGCATGTAACTGGATCCTTCAACAAAAATGGGCACATAATTAGTTGTAACAAGTTTCCCCTTCTTGAGACTAGGTTGGGTATCATTATTTTTTTTTTTATGGTATCGGTGCCAAATCTAACCTTTAAAATGGTACTCGTGGCTGAACCGATACATTAAAAAAAGAGCCACAAAACAGGGTGACAAAGCAGTGCTGCACAATTTGGGGTAAAAAAAAAAAAGATAAATCACAATTTTCCTGGTAAAAAAAAAAAAAAAACCAAAACAAATAGTAATAATAAATACTTCTGTACATGATGTTAATCGACAGAAACTACAAACATAAAATAACAGAAGTAATAAAACTCATGACGTGCCTGGAGATGCCTAATATGGACAAAAGTGATCCAGCTGTCGGTGCAGCCGATTAAAAAGTTGATAAAAAATGCTCTGACTGATTATGACAATATATGGTTTATCGGTGTGCTTAAAACTTTATTACAGTATAAAACATTGCTTCATTGTGTGACTTCAGATCGCAAAAAATCAATTGACTGTCAAACATGGTGCATCCCTCTGCTTTCAAATGTATTTCCTGCGTTTTGCCCATTACACACAACTGTTGTAGATGCATCACCAGAACTGACACTTATGTTTCATAGCTAACTGACAGCTCACACAAGTCCCATGCACAGCCATCAAAATGCTGAGCTCTAAGGAAACGGATTTAACTGCCAACTAGGACTGGGACAACGCGTTGAGGTTATCGATTACGTCGATGCAAAAAATACGTTGACGCCAAATATGTGCATTGATTCGTCGACCTGTTTTTATTTATCTAAAAAACGTTTGCAAAACGTTTACCTTATGTGCGCTGAATATACGCGATGGCCGGATCAACATTCTATTCAATGTTATATAACCAATCCAGGGGTTTTTCTGCGCCGGCTTTTTTTAACCCAAGCTGCGCGCGCACACTCACAGTCTTCAAACAACACGAGCGCTTCTTGCTCTCTCTCTCTCCTTTGTGCATATTAATCAAAATCATTAAACACGATAGAAAAAGGGCGAAACACCAAAGTTTCACGCACGCTCAGGCACTCACAGTCTTCAAACCACATGAGCGCTATCTTGCTCTCTCTCTCTCTCTCTCTCCCTCGTGCATATTAACCAAAATCATTAGACACGATAGAAAAAGGGCGGAACGCCAAAGTTTCACGTGGAGCATCCGGAGATATATTTTTTTTCTCCATGACAGGCTGCTGGCTCCCACTGTTATTTATATTTTTTTTTTGGAAAAGCACTCTCTGTATTAGCTTAAAGCCCTCAAGTTTACATTGGTTACTGTATTCTTTCAATTGCTCTAAATAAGTATTTTGGGTGACCTTTTTTTATTGAATGCTATCTCAAGTTGTTGTCATTTTCATCTGAAAGAAGAACTTTTTTTCCGTAAGCTAGGCCCTATGTGTTCAGTAAGCTTGTTTCAGTAAGCTATGTGTTTTCAAGGCTTCAAGGTTTTATTGAATGCTATCTCTATACAAGTGCAAAGTAATGCATTCTTAGTCAGTATTTTATTTTGTAATTTTAAGAGCAATAAACATATATTGCAATTTTAAGGAATTCATGTTTTCTTTACCCCAACCACCATCATCTATTTACTAGTAGCGGAATGGCATTGTTTTTAAGCTACAGAATGTTTTAAGAAACAGTGATTATTTAGGACATTGTCATTGACTATAACACATTATAAACATACCTTTCTTTTAACAGATTTAATCTCTCTCATTGTGTTGGATGATGGATTTAAACTAGGGATCCACTGATGTATCGGCTGCCGATTTTTATCAGGCGATTTTTACAATCATCAGCATATCGGCTATATAAGGAAAAAGGCATATATAACAAACCGATGGTTTATTAACTTTGTGAAGGTACGGAGCTGCATAATGTCTGTTGCAAAATCCTAGTCCTGCTGTCTGCACTTTAATGCTAATCAAATAACAAAAGACAAAATATGGCACACTATTCTTGACCAAACCTTTGTAACTTTCAAAAGTGTAGTGGACATCATCATCTTTATTAAATTTATTGCATCCATTTTCACCCCCCCCCCCCAAAGAAAACCCACAAAACACAACACGATTATAAACATGCAGTGAATTACACAAAAAACTTATTACAACTAACAGTAAACAAACAGATCTCAACAAACTTTAAATACAAAGAACTGTGTGCTTTCATTATCTATATAGCCCTGTAGACTAGAAAACCCATCAAAATAAGTCCCGCCTTGGTAAAGGAAATCTCAGATTAAACTTAGAAAAAATATTAAAATGTATACAAAAACAAATTAGAAATTTTTTGAAGTCTGCTACAACTGAACTTTGCGGATTTAAAACATGACCAAAATACTATCATTTTGATGCCACAATTTCAAATAAGAGAGGAAGTGACAAATATCGGTATCGGCCAAGAAGTGTTTGTTAAAATCGTGTCGGGCCCAAAAAAATTGAAACTGAAATTCAGTGCAGTGCCGTATCGCGAGACGCAACATATCGTGGCCTCTGTATCGTGATGCATATCAAATCTTGACTTTGCTGGTGATACAAAGCCCTATTAGTAATTATTATTACTTGATACAAATTGCTCCACAAATGGCCAAAACAGTGATTAAATAAATAAATAAATGGAGAAAAAAAAGACATATGACCTCTGAAGCTAACTTAACTTAACTTAAACTTGAGCCTGAGCCATAAAGAAGCTTTTTGTACAACTCAACAATTCTGATTTTTTTCAGCTTTAAATATTTCAAACCTCTCACCATTCAGACAAGTCAAAAATGTTCAGTGTAATACCACATTATTAAGTCTGATAACATCTGTTATACATATAGGCCAAGAGACCTGCCAAGCTTTATTGTCTTTACATGCATGTGATATACATACAAACCAGGTTTTTGTTCAGTGTGATTTCTGAATGGTTATGTGGTTTTTATAAACATCTTAACTGCAAAAATCTGAAAACTCTAGCATTCTTAAAGATCACACAGAGAAACTGCAGTCTGAGAGTTTACACATGCACAACCTGCTTCATAATTATATGATATGAATGCAAACATAAAAATACTAACATGAATCTAAGGTATAAATAAAAGATCATGATATAAAATATTATGAAAATATGATTGCAACAACCCTAGACCAGACAATGTAACAAGTAGCATTCATTTCAGACTATACTGAGAATTTGTTTGCAGTAAACAAGTGACAAATTCAGCACTATCCCAGAGTGCAACAGTGTCATTGTGAATAGTGATGACTAGAGTGACAGATTCTGTGCTGAACTGACTAGTTCATTTGCTTCTAAAAGGTCTAAATAACAACTAAAAAGTGCATTCAAACTAAATACTGATAAAACGTTAAGAATCTACTTATTTATAATTGTCTAATGCATTGAAATGAATTGAACAGTCCATATGTAAATAAGTGATGTCATAACTGTTCCATGTGCCTGATGCATCATTAAACGAATAGTTCATCAAAAACTTTAATTTAGTTATCATTTAAAACAAAAGGAGAAATTTAAAGAAATGTCCCACTCACGGTCATCCATATAATAGATAGTGAATAACGAGCGACCAGAGTCAAGCTTTTAAAAAAGATGCAAAAGCATCACAGAATGGTCCCATGCAACACGTGAAATATATTCTGTGTTCTGGAGGTATACAATAGAGTTTGGTGAAAAACTTTAAAAAATATATATAAAAAAAAAAAAAAAAACCTGACCTTCACCATTGGTTTCTGTGCATGGCTGAGCTTTCATGAGACTGTAGTTCACTCCAGGTCACCCAGAAAAAGCAATCAAGTTGTGAGAAATCAAGATTAATAAAAACATGACACAAAATGCAATCCATGAACAAACTGTGTACTGCGATATAGTCTCATGAAGGCACAGCCATGCACAGAAAACAATGCCCAAGGTCAGGATTCTCATTAAATAATAGATTATACTTTGGTTTGTTTTTCACCAAACTTGGTAATCCCCCAAAACACTTGGAATATAAGGCATCTGTTCCATGGGACCATTCTGTGATACTTTTATTAAAAGTTTGACATTGGTTGCTTTACGCTGACATTATGGATGAGCATGAGCGTTACATTTCTCCTTTTGTGGTCTGCAAAAGAAAGAAGGGCATATGATGTTAGAACAATACAAGGGTGAGTAAATGACTTATTTATTCTTTTTTGGGTGAATTAGCAATAGCTCATGAAAGAACTTCAGAAAGGATGAAGTTTGTCCATGCATACCTTGAACTGGCTGATCACAGGGAATTTCACCGAATGCCTAAATGTCCACTGAATGCCTGTCTGACCTTCTATCCTGTTTATTATAATATGCCCCCTATGCTAGCTACCAAAGCTTTTGAAGTGAAATCTAGAAGACCAGTTCAAATTATCAATTCTAAATAATATCATCTGTCAAGTGGAAACTGTAAACAAACCCACAATATACAAAAAGAGGGGTGAGATCTGGACTATAACAGATTTGTATAAAGATAAGGAAACTCACCACCCTGGCAGCACGTTCCTGTGATTCACATTTCCTGCAGAACCAGGGGCCTGTGGGGACTTGGACAATTCCATAGCAGGCTGAAACAACAGGAATGAAGGACATATGAGTTGAAGAGACTTGCTTCCAACTAGGGCCGCACGATAAATCGCATTCGATATTTAATGCGCATCTTGTCAGTAAAGCTGGTTCTGTAATCTCCATCACCAGTGTGCTTTCACATGGAGCAGCATTGACTACACATAGCCGTTGTTCACAGGAAAGCTACGCAAAACATGATCCTGCTTTTGCGCAGCTTGTCAGTTAACAACAGTGTAGTTAATGCTGCTCCATGTGAAAGCACACAGGTGATGGAGATGCATTCAATTTATCATGCAGCCCTAAGTGGTCAAACGATATTGTTGTTTTTTTTTGACAGCCAATGCCACCATCTTAAAGAGCAGGGTGGGCAATATATATATATATATATATATATATATATATATATATATATATATATATATATATATATATATATATATATATATATATATTTATATTATCCATATATATAGATGGTGGAATGACCTCCCAATCTCAATTCGTACAGCTGAGTCTTTACTCATTTTCAAGAAACATCTAAAGACTCATATTTTTCGCCTGCACTTAACCTACTAACACCAGTACTTTTCCTTTTCTTGTCTTTTTCATTTAATAAAAAAAAAAAAAAAAAAATTATATATACCTGGCTATGCGTTCTATACTAGACTAACTGAGACTTGTCATGGCACTTGTATACTGTTGTTGTTCTCTTGTTGACCTGACTGCTTCTATTGTTCTCATCTGTAAGTCGCTTTGGATAAAAGCGTCTGCTAAATGATTAAATGTAAATGTAAATGATGTGGCATCTTAAATAGAATAAGATATGCAACATATTTCATAGTATTCTAAGCAGTGATAAAGGCTAGTAATGTCAAGCAATACTACGAGGCACTAGAGTGAGGTCGTTAGACTGTATATAATAAGGTGAGTGCTTGTCTGAAGTAGTAGTTAGGTTATGGTATAGAGAACGCATGTTTCTTTGTGGCTACCTTGAACTGCTGATCTAAAAAGTCCTAGTTGGGAAAACTTTGGTTTTAACATCAACATGCTTATTTTAGAATGTGGGAGGAATGTTTATATATATTTTTTTTTTGGTATTTTCTATTTTTAGAATAATTTTCCTTTTACCTTCTCATTTCATTTTCTATGATGTGTTTGGATACTTGGCAAATTGTTTACTTTGTTCAATCGGATACCATTTGGTGTGCATTTTTGGGGGATTCCTCTGTGAAGTCTCATCCATCTGCCAGTCGAAATTGTGAAAGCTAAAGCAGAGCAACTTATTTCAATGCACTCAATGTTTTTCTTCAGAATGAATAACTTCTTTTATCATGGAACGGATTATCATTTCTCAGATAAGAACTCTGAGACCATTTATTTAGTGTAAAATCAAAGACAAGGTATTAATAATTGTTTAATGTTTCTTATATATATATATATATATATATATATATATATATATATATATATATATATATAAAATATTTTCACTTGAACACATTTAGCATTTGAGGAATAAAACACAACAAAAAGAAATACTGTTTGCTTAAGTACATAAATCACTTTACTTGATCTTAGTGGTGAACCCTCATTTGTGGCTAATCTATGAAGATAACAACAAAGGTTAAAATGCAGCCCTACCATTTTATAAGAGAAGTCGCTGACTTCTTTCCACAAGTGGGATACAGCTTAAATCATTTCTCATTCATTCCTATGGTATATGATTGAAATGTTATGCCCCTACCATATTGTGATGCCATGTGTCCCGGCTCGATGAGACAAAACCAATAAAACCCATTACCAATGAGGTATTTGTTGCATTAGGTGGGGACATAATTACTGATTATAATGACTTATACTGACTTTTTATACATTGCATTGAATATCGCACAGAGTAAACATTAAATAATTTATGATTGGAGAAACGACAACAAGCGCTACTCTACACTGCTCAAAACCAGGCGGCAAGGAAGTCGACCGGAAGTTGAAGTCGGCTGCGTGCTGCCATCTTGTAGCAGAACTTCACTTGCGTTAGCAGTCCCATTGACTCCCATTCATTTTGGAGTCACTTTGATAGCTAATAACTTTACATCTGAGGTGTTTAAAGACTCCGTTTGTCCTTTATTTATTTCTAAAGATACACAACAATGTATAAAGGGCTCCATTACCTTCTATGTTACATTATGGCCCCGTAGAAACAGTTTTTGTAAAAAATAGGCTAACGATTGCGTCATAACCACTCGACTCTCTGTGACAGGAGGAGAATCTCGCAGGCAATTAACTTAATATGGCGTACTGGCGTTAAATTTTAAAATACTATACAAAATAATTAACCAGAATACTTACTCCTGCTCACTCACGACAAAGAACTCCCCGCTCAAGCTCGCCGTCTCTGCAAGATTAACGATGGCAGTTTGCACGCACAGCTACTAGAACATTTACATCTGTCAGACAGGTTGCTGACGTCGTCAAGCTTCGTTTGAGTCTGCGCGTCAGAAACGGAAGTGCTAAAAAACGCTAAAAATGAGCTTCAATTGTCTCAGTTGAGTTCCAATGGGGTCGCTGTGTCCATTTTTTGTACTGTCTATGCTCAAAACTCGTGTTTGAATCATCAGTGGCAAATCCTTTAAATATGAAAACATACTTACAGGCTGCGAGTAAGAAGCGCCAAACTTTCCTTGCAAAGTTGGAACTGCCCCACTTTATAGAAACAGTCTGTAGACGGCATTGTAGGCTACTTTCCCAGGTTCAGGAAACAGTCCTCCAAAAAATGTGCTGCGCACACATCTGAATATTTGGATTGAACTATTCTGGAACAGTGTTAACTTAACCACTGATTTCTAGTTGTGTCCCATTTTGGAATGCCAAACAAAATAGTTTAGCTTTCACACCGAAACACACAGCGTCTCCACAACATGGCAGCGGCAACAATACTACTGCGAGAATCAAAGTTACGCCGTCTTTCTTTGCATAAACATTTGGCCAGTGTTATGCATGTACACATGTGGGAGTGCATTTAGATGAGGTGCTTTAGGAAGGTGTGGACGAGTCTTAACTTTTATAAAGAATATTTCTTTAGGGGTCTTATCTATTCACAAACAGCGTGTAACACTCCAAAGAGAAAGGAAAACTTGAAATCACATCACATGACCCCTTTAAGACAATCTCCTCCATTCTGCTCTATGAATCTTGTCTTCCGCAAATGCTTACCGGAAAACCAAAGTCCGCTCAAATTTCTATGTAGTATACTTTTTCCTGTTTGCAATAGCACTACTGTGCTGTAACATGCTGTAGTACTGGTGTACTGGGCAAAACTGGTAAAATGACACTACCCTCTTGTGATGCTCTGCGCTCATGCTCTGATAATAATTATAGCTTTGTAGGATTATACATTATTTGGATAATTAGTAAAAAAAACTACAAAAAAAAAAAACAGTTATATCCGCTCTGTTGCACAGAACTTAATAAAGATAATATTGATATTTATTATTATTTTCTCTCTGATATTATTGTGATACTCTGAATAAAAGTGTGGTTATTTTATTGGTTTATTTTTTATTTTATTTTTATTCACTATCATTAAAATTACAGAGTTATTTATAACTTTATAATTATAAAAGTTCCTCAAGATATTGAGGAAGAGTGCAAAGAGAATCTTTTCTGGTCCACTGAAATTTGTTGCATGTTTACTCAATTTTACATACATACATAAATATATATACAAATCTGGAAATAGAAAAACTAATCATTGACTATTTATTTTTATTGCAATTTCACACCCTAAATAAAATACTATAGATGCATACAAGAATTCCAATCTTTGCTTTAAAGTTATTTTTGAGTAAATGCAAATAAATATATGTTTCCACTTATCAGAAAACGATCAGTGACAGACGACAAACTAAGCAAATGTTTTTCAGCCAAGGTCATAATAGACAGCCAATATAAAAACATTACAAAAAATCTCTTTACTCCAGGCTTGTCAAAACACTAATAATAACATCTGTCTACTCGACAACTTGACCCTTTTGTACTTGATCATCTTCTGTGACCTACAAAACAGACCCCGAAGAAAGAACCGACAGCAGTTGACACCAATTCTAGGATATTATAAATCCAAACTGCTGATATCAGATATTCATATAGTGTGAATAGATGTATCAAAGTTAATCATTGTATGAATGACAAAACAATTCTTAAAAGATTTTAACAGACTAAAATCATGTCATGACTTCAAAGAAAGGTTTTATTAATAATATGATTTCTTCTTTACATCTAATACAAGATAAAAGTTGTATTCGCATTTGTTCGCTTAATTTTTCTCAACAAGCACAACCTTCTTGGAACCAAGATACTTGTTAACTATTTTGGTGAACTGTGTCATTTGAAGCGTCATACATCCTAAAATAACACAAGACAAACAACTACACGCATAGAAACCAATGAAGATCCCGGAAGTTGACAGCTTTGCTGACTAATGTTAGCCACAAATGAGTATTATCAGCCATGCTGTTACAACCTTGTAGCGCTCGTGCTAGCACAACATTAGCATTTCAAAAAGCCTACGGCAAATCGTTGCTTCACAACAAACGTCCCACCTTAAAACACCAAGAATTAACCCCTTCAAATATTTTACATTTCTTAACTACCATCCAAATAACACACATCCTCTCCAGCGGTAAAACTTAGGTCACACTGACTGTGCGGTAGAACTAAGCTAAGCTAGGCTATGTTGTGCTAAGCTAATTCCCTAAACACAACAGAGGGAAACTTATCAAAACATCAGCCTGAAATAACCCGTCCTTCAAGAAAAATAAGAGCGTAGACGTTTATATTTACCTTGATGGACGGCAACGTTACAGCCGTGACCGTCGCAGTAGACTAGAGGGTTTTCGGCCCAGCCTCTCTCATCCGAGCAAACGCAGCAGCCTCCGATCATCTCCTTCATATTACTCGCCGAGTCGTCGTCTTCCTCAGCCAGATACAGCTCGCTGGATACCATCTACCATCAGCAGCGCATAAAGACCAACAAAAAAGCGGTCGGTCGTTTGTCTCACGAATCCCTATCTCCCTAGAAAACCGTATTTTATGTCCCATTTCGATGAAAAGCCATATCTAATTTTATTGAAGGCGGTATTTTTTTTTTTTTTTGCGATATGAGGCGCGTGTGCGCGCATGCGTAAAAAAGCCGAACAGGGGGAGGCAGCTAGTTAGAAGAGGCAGGGCTGTTTGATCCACGCGGCGGACGCCATAGAATTTAACTGCGAGCAGCTACAGTGCACTCGAGTAAGGTATGATTTTAGCTATGCCACGGCCTGCAGCGTCTTCAGCTTAACACAGACGAAACTTACAAGAGAAGTCTAACATAATATAGGCTTATCTCTGTAGAAAAATACAATTTAAATCAACGTCTTGTACACTTTAATGCCCTTGGAATGGATCATACTACCTTCGAACTGGAAGCATAGCGGATTAGCCTGTGATTTCTACTTTGCAGGGCGCTTACGGTCGAAGTGATAAGAGAAACATCCAATGTGTGCAGACAGTGGTTGTACGCGAGGACTGGACTTTCTGTAAGCAGGTTCTGGTTACACAAGTCAAATTTATCTTCAGAGGTTTTCCTCGAAATATAGGCCTAATCCATATAACTTTTCAAACTTTATAAGTTGTACATATCTCCTTTATTTAAACGTTCTGGTAGATGAGGCTAAATAAATGAATGATACATACAGTGTACGTTTGAGCTCAAAATTATAGTGTGCTCATTCTCAACCATTCTAATAACAGATGTGTAGGGAATCTCGGATTAAAGAAGAATTGTTTCGTTCTTTTTGTATATTTTTATAGCCTAAATGCTGAATACAACTGGCAATTTCACAGAGGAAAAATCAATTAAATGGCCAACGGTATAGGCTATGACCAGTTTGGCAAATTTTAGATGTTATTTACATAATTAATCAAAAGCTTATAGCTTTCCGTTCATGTGGGTACATTTCCGTAAATTTAATGCTGCTTTAATGCTGTGGGACCATGAAAAACAGAAGTAGATGCCTTAAATTTTAAGAGAAATTAATGAACAAATTAACACAAGGCCTAATTTAAACCCAATTCTGAATCGATTGTTTTGACGTAGACCTTGACCCAACCGATTCGGAGCCCCAACGAACCTGCAACAGTTAAAAACATGTGCCTTCTGTGTAAATTGGGTTAAAACGTCGCTCATTAATATGAATAGCCTATGAAAATACTTTAAATTCTAATGTTGACTTCTCCTCACATTTAATTTCTTCCCATTCTAGACAAACAGGGGCTTTAAAGTACACAACATTAAGGATAGAATCTTTTTATAGATGACACGAATTTATGAATGTTAACGCAAAGGCAGCTTTTGGCGTTTTTTGATCAGGTCAGTCTAAAATGTCCATAATCTTCCTGCATGCGCATTATTTATCAGCATAGCCTATGATTCACAACCCTTACAGCATTAAATGAACTAGCCTACGGAGTAACATATAGATATTTCGACCTGTAATGATTTCCATCAGAATTCTTTCATATGCTTGTAGGCAAGTTGATGATAGACAAAGCTTTTAAATCAAACTGTGTTATTGATAGTATATAGACTTTTTTTAAATCTGAGTTTACGTTATGCTGCTTCAAAAAAAAAAAAAAAAAAAAAAAAAAAATTGGAATTTGAGACCCGAATTGCATCCAAAACGGGTGATGCCTTAATAGCATCATACTTTAATCTGTGTCTAATCAATACTGTATCTGCAGCAAGAAACATCTTATCTGATGAAAATATTTAACATAATATTTCATATGCACATTTTTAAATAGTACCTTATTTATGCTTATTGCTTTTTTAATCATGAAGGGTTTAACGATTAAATATTCTTCCGTAACGCAAGGTGTTAAGGTCTGTGACGATGCTCCAGATCCGGAGCCGTAATAGAAAGAGTTTGCCTGTAGCACGAGTTCTCTTTTGCGCAAAGACTTGTGGGTAATTCAGGGGCAGGCACATCCACATGCAGATATGACACGGCAGGGTGAAAGGTTATTTCAACCCACCCCCAACCAACTCACTCTGTAAATTCAAGTTGCATGTATCAACTCATACGTTCTGAAAGAAGAATGCAACCGGCTATATGAGATGGGAAGGAACTAATTATGTTGTATTTATGACTGCTTTTAATGCTTGTTTCAGAAATGTAAATGGAGATTCGTTTTGAGTTGAACAGGGGTTGTTTAGAGCGAGTCGTGTATAAAGTGTGCTTCATGATTTTCATAGACACGATAGAATCTCTGGGCTCACACTAATGATGAGAATGTTCTGTGTGTGTAGGCTACAAGAGAGATGTGTTTATCGCCGTTTAGGTATAGAAGGTATTCGTCCCATGAGAGGTTCGCATCGTGTTATTGAACGTCACTCAACATTTATTACATCATATTGAAAGCAGATTTCAGACTACTAGAATTTAGTGCAGCAGCCATGCAATGTTTTCCTTGTGCTAGAACTTCAACAGGATATATATATATATCTTTACATCCGCCTTGACTTTATAGGCTAGCTATGCCAATTTATCTTGCATGCAAAGAAAACATTTTACCAAAATGTCAGCTAAACAGTTGACTAAAAATGCTATGAATTAAATTACAAAAAAGAAATAAAAATATTCGAAACAGCTGAAACAATTGTGCTTGCCCGTAGAAAATAACTAGACAACTTAAATCCAAATGAAATGTGCTCTTTGTTCTTCTATTGTTAGCTAAATCGAGACGTCCTCTTACCTCACGCTTTCTAATGTGAGAATCTTCATCAAACTTTGAGCTCGCGATCGCGAAAAGTATGCGCACATTTACTAAACTAAACGATAAATGGGTTGCAGTGAGCTTTTTATTTTTATGTCACTAGACGTCTTTGCCATGCTGTTTGAGACTCCGCGCACGTTGTAGTGAGGTAGCCCACGCGGACCCCCTCTTGGCGTCCGTCACGTTTGAGGGTCCAGGGCCTTTATCATGATTTCACTGCAGTAAATGAGACCAACTATAGACAGTCTCAAAATAGAAGCGACAAAATCATAAAGATTAATTTATTCTCTTAATTAAAACAGGCTTAATTACGCATGTGAAAACAAGTGTTTTATTCACAAATCAGCAGCTTTATATAAATGTATTGGAACAGCCTTCTATTATTATTCTATGCTAATTCACAAAAGAAATTTCTCACTGACTTGCAGTTTATGCATGGCACTATTCCTGGTGATCAAAATGAAACTGCGTTTGTGATTGTTGTCAGATTAACTCAGCTTCGTAAATATGAATGTTTTGCTTAAATTAATTTATTTGCATCCCATATATAATTAATAAATCCTGTGTGTGGTATAAATATATTTAAAGTCGGATACCCAGGGGTTAATCTGCATTAGAAGTAATTATATGATCAATGATTAATCTGGTTTAATCCGATGTTCTAAAAGTGATCAACTTTTCGATAAATCTTAAAACGGGACAAAACATTTCTGAAGGCAAACCTCTCAACTCCTCAACCACGACGATGCACACTGGGTCAAAGATCAATCATTATCACTCATGTCACAATTGAGGTCTGTTCAAGCTGTGAGGTTTCAGAATCAAAGGACCAGGACCTGCGTGTTGTCTTTCAAATGATGTGTGCCCCTCGGATAAAAGTTATAGAGAGTTCAGCAGAGGTTGGAATAAAATTCAAAAACCAGTATATGCGGAGAAAAAACCCGAAATGCATATAATGCAGGTCCTATATTATTGGAGAACATTTCCCTTCTTTAAACAGCCTACATTTGTTTACTGAATGGCAGAACAACTACTTGTTCTTAGAGGGTAAATACACTCTACAAGTGATAAAATAATGATAAATTAGCTACAGCATAAAATAAACGGTTATAAAAGAGTTCACATTTTTATTTTCTTTAACACACACACACACACACACATACATACATATATATATATATATATATATACACACACACACACACACACACACATTATATATATATATATATATATATATATATATATATATATATATATATGTATATGTATATAAAATGTACTTTTTTTCAGGTATTTAAATTTGCAGACATTCAGGCTTATAAACAATTTATTTGCACCGGCAATGGTAATAAGGAGCTGATAGGACTCAACGCCCAATGGTTTAACAGGTTTATCCAACAACGACTCATTCTAAAGGTACCCTGAAGTATAGAGAGACATACACTCCCTTAAAGACCTTTATGAACTGGAGTCGATTTATGTTACAGCCCCTTGCGAATCCAGTGAGGTGGGATCGCGTACAAATGTCGATGATTAATTTGGTACTAAATGGGATGTGTTGATTAACATGAACCACTTCCACCACATAAGCCTGTAAGCTCTCTGTGCACGCCATAATCTCCATCAGCAGCAATAACTTGAGAATGGCGGCATTTTTAATAGATCCAAAATATTGTCAAACTTATTTCAACCAATAGCCATCAATTAATATATAGGCTAATATGATGACAAATAGAATTTACAACTAAAACGTTTATGTGCGTTGAAAACCCCGTCAGCAGTAAAGTTCAATCCCATAATACAGCGCTGGCTTGTTCAATCCAACCCGATCTCAAGACCCCTAAACCTAAACGTCACTGGGGTTTAGACAAATCGTATAAAATCGTACGAGTGAGGTCGTACAAATTCGTATGAATAAGCCACCTCGTAAAATACGTACGAATTGGTCGTGAGATAGTGGTTCAATTCAGTCTCGTTTGCTTTTTTTCATATTAGGCAAGATGTGAAAGGTGGTGGCAGGGGCAGGTCTTTTGCATTCAAATGTTGGAATGATTGAAATTGCACAATTAAATGAATTGTCTATATTTATTGTAGAACATTCGCAGCAAAATATCGATATTTTGAGTTTTTAAAAGGTTGCAAGGCATACGGCCGCCCGGTTATGCACTGCATTAAAAATATATTTTTATGTAGAGGATCAACAACGAACACCAATGGAATTTTGGAATACTGTATCAGGAGTGTCTAGTGTTTCACAACATGTTTGTAAGTTTTACTAAGAGGTTCGTAAAATGTGCATGTGCATTTCAGATTAAAAGGATTTTGTGTCGAATAGCCTAATGTATGCCTGGAAAGCGGTATTGTACTGTTAAAATGACTTTTCTCTGTTCATTTTCCTTCCTCGCCATTGTAAAACGGCATATGTCTGTACACAAACGGGGGAGGGGAAGTCTTTGCTTGTGAAGACCCGTTATTTTCTCTTTCACGTTAGTATGACGTGGGATGGAGGCCTGCCTGATCTGTGAAAAAAAAGTGGACCGCAAAAAGTATGGATAATTTGTCTTTTTAACTCGCTCACACTTATTATGTATTAGAGCATGGTGATTAACATAGGCCTACATTCTTTTTTTTCTTCTTTTTTTGTGTACACTTGTGTTTCTTGCATTCTTAGCTCCTCTGACAACTCATATATTGATCTACAGTTTTTGTTGCAGAATTTGAATACGTGTATTAAATCGCAACTTGGACAAATCTCCGAAGATTTCTCAAAGCATGGCTAATACATTTTTTTTAATTCTGCACACATGCAATTACTTTAAAGAATGTGCATGAACACATTAACACAGATAGGCCTATCTCAAGCACACAAAATGACTAAAAGCATTAGCTGAGTTAATGTATAATGTGATTTATGTTGATTACAGATGCAAAGCAAAATCAAAGAAATAATAAAGCACTATACACAATTGTTTTCGACTCTTTTTTTTTCTTCTTCTTCTGAACGAGTTTGGGGATTGGTAAAATACCATCATCGATATTTTCATTCGGCTTTTAACTTGCCACTGTTAAAAATGTTTGCTTCAAATTCTACGTTTGATCTCGGTTTAGTCAAAATGCTCATCTCACTGAAATCAATTGCATGATTTGCAGAGTGTATGATATTTTATGATATTTACAAGGATATAAAAGCATTTAAATTAAAATGCAATAATAACATCACGGCAATGTTTAATATGTAAAATAAATTTTAAAAAGCACCACATCATTGTATTTGCTGCCCAACATACCCATCTGTCAGCATTAATATTTTTTTTCACAAGCATAACAACACAAGTTGTAACAATACTCCGACAAAATGACTAATATTAATTTCTAAGCATGAATTTATCACTCGCGAATTATTTGCGCTAAAAGAGGTGGGATTACAATAGTATGGTAATTAGCTAGGGGGTGGGGTGGGGGTGGCCATGGGTGGAATATCCATTTTTATTGCATCACCTGTCAGTAACGTCCAATCAGCGTTGGCTTTGGAGGCATTAATTGATGAAGGTGTCTCCGGCCTTGCTCTGTTCCCACTGTCATTTTATTTGTGACTAAACCAGCAACGGTAATAGCGGCTGCATTTTGGGTTCTATTTCTCTGTCTCTCCCTCTCTCTCTCTCTCTCTCTCTCTCTCTCTCTCTCTCTCTCTCTCTCTCTCTCTCTCTCCATCTGTCGCTCACTTCCTCTCTTTTTCCCTTCCATAGTCTCCTCGCTTTTTATCCTTCTCCCTGGCAGTGCTGTTCACCTTCCTCTTTTCCTCATGGCCAGATGGGAAGGGAGCTGAGGGAGCGCAGGTATACAGGAGCTCAGACAGGCAGCAGCCGGCCTGTCGGCAACATCACACACATTCCATCGATCATGCAGTGCTCAGGTCAATGGACTGATTGTTTTCATTCAAACAGGCCATTTCATTTTTATTTCTCTATTTAAAACTTTTTGTTCACCACGCAGTGTGGACATGTCAAATCCCACGCTGGACCGGTCAGCAGAATGCCTTGAAATAAAGCAGCAGCAGTAAAGCTACTTTAAGGACATCCGTCGCTCTAAATGTTGGAATTAATGCAATGAAGAAAATGGGGGACTTGGAATCCGGTTTTGAGGAAATGCAAGGTGTAAAGCTGGGCTATTTGGTTATCAAAGGCAAACAAATGTTTGCCCTTTCTCAAGTCTTCACCGACCTCTTGAAAAATATCCCGCGGACTACTGTACACAAACGTATGGACCATTTAAACGTGAAGAAACATCACTGTGATTTGGAGGAATTGCGAAAGCTCAAAGCAATAAATTCTATAGCTTTCCATGCAGCTAAATGCACTCTGATTTCAAGAGAGGACGTGGAGGCACTGTATTTTTCATGTAAAACTGAGCGGGTATTGAAATCAAACAAAAGAAGGGAAAAGAGAAACAATTCCTCAGAAAAAATGTGTGATGTCAAAAGCACCTCTGCAAGAAGTGACTTTTGGAGAGAGAAAGTTTGGTTGAGTTTGCATGGCGTTCCTCAGACTTTCTCATTCAAAAACAAAGCTGTTCGACAGGACCCTGTCCCTCGCACTCACTTCGATCTACCTCAAATTTACAGTAAATCCTTCTGCCGTGACTTCCAACCGGTCACGAAGTCGAAATCCACACCCTTTAAAAACTATGAAACCGATCAGAAACCTGACAACGGTGTGGCTTTTGATCAGAAACGTACGCTTTTTCGGCACGTTGTGAATCGGCAGCCGCTGCTCTATCAGTCCGCCATTGCAGCGCAGGCAAAGCACCAAGGCAACGCAGACCTACTTTACAAAAGGAAGAGGAAGCGCGAGAGCAGCGCGAGGCAGTTTTGGCCGAGGAGCAGACGAAGCCATCAGGTTTTGGTCGTCCCAAAGTGCTGTAAACCAAAAGTTCCCAGTGGATCTTTGAGCCAGTTTCACCTCGAGCATGGATTGTACGACGATCCTCGGCACACCGGACATTTTCAGGAAAGCTGCTGCAGCAGCGACACGGAATCTAGCTCCGTCTCAGAACGGGTGAACAACGATTCGGATTTCGGGTCGAGTTTCTCAACCACCAGCAACTCCGGGACTTCAGATGAGGAGGAGGAGGACGACGACGACTCTCTGTCGGATTCTTCAGATGTCAGTAGCGATGAAGAGAGCTCCTCTCAGTCTGATTCGAGCTCTGTGTCTAGTCAAGTTTCAGTGCAGAGCATTCGTTTCAGGCGTGCAAGGTTCTCCAGTCTCAACACAAAAACACCTCTACTTTTACAGCCAACTTTTCACTACAGGCCTAATGTGCAGAACATCCCCACTAGCCAAGGAATACGTACTTTGGATTGTAAACGAACTGTCAAAATTCAGAAATCGGACTTTACATCACCCACAGATGGTGATGCTGCGAAAATCCAGAAGTTCTGCCCTGTGCGGATATGTTTCCCAGATTTAGAGGGCTCTGAAGCACCATCACGCCTTGAATTTTCAAATGATCCAAAGACAACAGACTGTGACGCTTTCAGAATTAAAGACACCGGGCTTACACCTAATGCAAATGGAAACAATACATTTCCCCAACAAAGAATAACGGGTTCTGCAAACAGATGCTCCCAAGCCTTGATCTCCCACGGTGTTCCGGACAAAGAAATAACGGGTTGTGCGTCTTCAGACAGCAATCTTTCATCAGCAGCAAATTCCAAGAGGGAAGCAAAAACTTCCTTCAAACTGCCTTCACCTCTAAAACCTATCAAAACAGAGACAGAGGAGCCCGTTACTACATCAGGCTTTAACAATGAGGGCAACAGGGCTGTAAAAACGCCACCATTTTTACTCAGCAACGTGAAGATTAAAGTCGAGGACACCTTTGACGAATATGAATATGCAAATCAGTCTCCGGGATATCTATGTAAGGATAATGACGCTGATGATCAGGGCATCAGTGATAATTTAAAGGAAACTGACCATTATAAAGCCACAGAGACCTCTGTCCAAAAACACCCTGCTTGGAACGAGGACTCAAGAAGCACTTTAAACTCTCCTTGTTCCGAGGAAGGGGAATCCAAGAATGGTGCAAGGGTCCGGAAAAACTACAGAGCGATGCTTTTGGGTAAAAAAGCTGAAAGTGTGAGGACATCAGTTGCAAAAGTTGAACGGAGCCCCCGTGCTGCAGGAAAATTCGCTTGCAGTGAGGGATCGAACGAAGACTGTGCGGGCGCGAGCAAACGCAAACGAGCGAGCCCCAATGTAGCGTCCCTGAAAAAGCCCTTCAGATTGATGGCGAATTTCCCCTCTCCGCCGTCTCTTGTTATTGGGAGCGATGGAGATTTGAGTCCCGCTTACTCTTTTAACTCTCTAGGAAGTAACCAGCTGCCTCTTCGTTCTCACCCAGTGTGGAGATGGCAGCTCGGTCATTCAGTTGTTCCTCCCCCTCCAAGCCACAAATTCAGGAAAGCCTCTGTTATTCCGTGAACTGATGTTTTGAGCTCGGGTGGAAATGTCTTAAAACCGTGACAAGAACTGATTGCCTTTAGTTGTTTTATTTGTTTTATCAGTTTTCAATGTAAACGTGTTTGGCCTGTTGTTATGCAGGGCATACCGCCCTCATATCACGGGCTGCTCTATCCATCGAGG